>NW_026068008.1:8298438-8355536 GCF_014885135.2 Alexandromys fortis
GGGGAGGGAAATGGGAGGTGGGGTGGAGGCAGAAATTTTTTTTTTCAATAAAAAATTATATTAAAAAAAACATAGTATATAACTTATTAGACATCCATGGATTAAAGTTGGATTTCAACAACAACAAAAAACCCACAAATTCACCAAAACTGAATAACTCTTTTCTGGGTTACCACTGGGTCAAAGAATAATTTTTTTAAAAAAAAGAAGAAGTTAAAAACTTCCTAGAATTCAATAAAAATAAATAGAAAACATCCAAACTTATAGGACACCATGGAAAATGGTGCTTGATGGAGGAAGGTCATTGGTTAAAAAATCAAGAAACTACTTGGCTGGCCCTTATAGGTTAAAACATAGGTGGGAGGAGTAAACAGAACAGAATGCTGGGAGGAAGAGGAAGTGAACTCAGACTCAGCTCTGCTCTCTGGAGCAGAGACAACATGCTCCCCTCTCCTGGGCAGACGTGATAGCTCTGCTCTCTGAGGCAGACGCGATCGATGAAGCTCTGACCCAGGATGGATATAGGCTAGAATCTTTCCCAGTAAGACTGATGTTACACAGATTATTAGAGATGGGTTAATCAGGATATGACAATTAGCCTATAAGGGATAAAGTTAATGGGCCAAGCAGTGTTCAAAAGAATACAATGTCCGTGTAATTATTTCGAGGCATAAGCTAGCAGGCGGCCGGGGTGCTGAGGACGCAGATGCAGCCCCACATCTCCTACTACTACAGAACAACAGAATGGCTATTACAACAGAATTCCTATTACAACAGGGGCTAAGGGAATGTTCATAGCACTAAGTACCTTCATGAAGAATTAGGAGAGATCTCACACTAGCAACTTAACAGGGCACCTGAAAAATCACTAGAATAAAGAAGCAAATAGACCCAAGAGAAATACAAAGCAGGAAATAATCAGACTGAAGACTGAAATAAAAAAAAAAAAACTAGAAACAAAGAGAACAATACAAAATATCAATGAAACAAGGAATTGTTCTTTAACAAAATATACAAAATACATAAACCCTTAACTAAACAAACTATAAGGAAGAGAAAGAATATTTTAAAAAAACAAAATCAGAAACAAAAATGGTACATAACAACAGATACTGAGGAAATCCAGAAAATCATTAGGTCATGCTTTAAAAACCTATAATCCACAATCCAAAAAATTAGAAAATCTGTAAGAAAAAAAGTCTTGATAAATACCACTTACCAAAGTTAAATCAAACAATTTAGATAGACCAATAATCCCTAAGAAAATAGAAGCTAAAATCTCCCAACCAAAAAGAAAAAAAAAATGGCCCATGGCCTGATAGTTTTAAATATCAATACCCTTTCAATTACTCGACAACAAAGGAACAGAGGAACAGAAAGAACATTGCCAAATTCTTTCTGTGAAGTCACAGACACCATGGTACTGAAACCACACAAATTCTCAATAAAGAGTATAATTACAAAACAACTTTACTTATGAATATTAATGTAAAAATACTCAATAAAATATTCACAAACTAAATCCAAGAACATATCAAAAGATGAACAAATGAACTTCATCCATAGATGTAGGGTTCAGGTCCAACATACGAAAATCTGTCAATGTAATCTACCATATAAACAAAACGAAAGAAAAAAATACCCATTCATCTCATTAGATGCTGAAAAATCCAACAATATTTTATAATAAAAGTCTTGAAGGGATCAGGGATAGAAGGGACATAATTAAAATTATAAAAGCAATACACAGCTAACCAATTGCCCAAATCAAATTAAATGGAAAGAAAGCAATTTCTCTAAATTCAGAAACAAGACAAGGTTTTCTACTCTCTTTATATCTATTCAATATAGTACTCAATTTTCTAGCTAGAGCAATAAGAAAACTGAAAGAGATCAAGAACATACAAATGGGAAAGAAAGAAGTCAAAGTGTCACTATTTGCAGATGACATGATAGTATATATAAGTGATTTTTAAAGTTCTATGAAGGAGCTCCTATAGCTGATCCTGTCATTTTAGTGAACTGGCTGGATATGAAATTAATGCAAAATAATCGGTAGCTCTCTTATATACAAATGTTAAATGGTGTAAAATATAAAACAGGGAATAAACATCCTTCACAAAAGTCAATAATGATATAAAATATTTTATGACAGTTATAAACAAGCAAGCCAAAAATCTGTAGGACGAAAACTTCAAGTCTTTGAAGAAAGAAATTGGAGAAGATATTATAATATGGAAAGATCTTCCATGCTCATGGATCCATAAGTTTAACATAGTAAAAATGGTCATCTTACTAAAAACAATCTAAGCATTCATTACAATCCCCATTGAAATTTCAATACAGTTTTACAAACTTTGAAAGAATAATACTCAAATTCATTTGGAAAACAAAAAATCCTATGATAGCTAAATCAATATTGTACAATAAAAAAACTTCCAAAGGTATTACTATCCCATATTTGCAGTTGTACTACAGAGATACAGTAATAAAAACAATATTGGCATAAAAACAGACAAGAGGAACATTGGGATAAAACCAAAGATACAGACATCTATGCACACATGATTTTCAGCAAAGGAACCAAAATGGATACAACGGAAGAAAAAAAAGCATTTTTAACAAATGGTGCTGGTCTAACTGGGTGTTGATATATAGAGGAATTCAAATAGTTCTGTATCTATCACCCTGTGCAAAATTCCAGTCCAAAATCCAGTTATATTGGACCTAATAGAAAAAAGTGGGAAATAGCTTTAAATGCATTGTTGCAGGAGATAACAACTTGAACAGGACCCTGATATCACAGACACTGAGATAAACTTCATAAATGTCACTTCATGAAAAGGAAACATTTTTGAAAGGCAAAGGACACTGCTAATAGGACAAAATGGCAGCCTGAAGAATGAGAAAAGATTTTCAAGAACCCTATATCCTATCAAACCAAGGTCTGGTTTCCAAAATATATAAAGAACTCAAGAAACTAGACATCAACAAAACAAACAATCCAATTAAAAATGCAGTAATGATCTAAACAGAGAACTCTGAACAGAATCTTAAACGGCACAGCAACATTCAAGGAGTTTTCAACATTCTTAGCCATCAGTTTGATATAAACAAAAATGACACTGAGATTCTATCTTACACCTGTCAGACTGTAAGATCAAAAGCACGAGTGATGGAGGAAGGTCATTGGTTAATTAATAAAAAACTGCTTGGCCCTGATAGGTTACAACATAGGTGGGTGGAGTAAACAGAACAGAATGCTGGGAGGAAGAGGAAGTGAGCACAGATGGCATAGCTCTGCTCAATGAGGTAGACATGATGAAGCAAGCCTGGGCCAGGTCAGACATGCTGAATCTTTCCTGGTAAGACTGGTGCTACACAGATTATTAGAGATGGGTTGATCTGGATATGAGAATTAGCCAGTAAGGGCTAGAGCTAATGGGCCAAGCAGTGTTTAAAAGAATACAGTTTGTGTGTTGTTATTTCGGGGCATAAGCTAGCCAGGCGGCCAGGAGCCAGGGTGGCAGGAACGCAGCCCACAGCTCAGTCAACACATGAGTGCCAGCTCATATTACAGAGGATGTGGCGCAAGGAGAAAACACCTCCATTTTTGGTGGGAGTGCAAATTTGTACAGCCAATTTGAAAGTCAGTGTGGAGGTCTCTTGGAAGAGTGAAAACCAATATACCACAAGAAACAACTATACCACTCTTGGGACTATACCCAAAGCATGCTCAATCTTATTACAAGGACTCTTGCTCAAGTATGTTCATCACAGTTTTATTTGTAATAGCCAAAACCTGGAAGAAATCTAGATGTCCTTTAATTGAGGAATGGATAAAGAAAATATGGTACATTTACTCAGTTGTTAAAAACAATGACATCAGGAAATTTAAGGGCAAATGGATTGAACTAGAAAATATAATCCTTAGTGAGGTAACTCAGACTCAGAAAGACAGAGATAGTATCTACTCACTCATAAATGTATATCAGCTATGAAATAAAGGATAACTATGCTACAGCCCACAGAGCCAAAGAGACTATGTAACAAGAAAGGCTTCAAGGAGGTACTCCAAGATCTCTTTGGAGAGACAGGAGAAAAGAAACTTTAGATTAACTGTGACTTGTTGGATATGGAAACATGAAAAATCAAACTGGGGATGGTGACCAAGGGGGAGAATACTGAAAGAGACTACTAGAAAGGGTGGTAGGATACTTCTGTGTAAGATAAAAACCTGGCACAAGGGAATTTTTCCAGTATCTACCACATATGACCACAGCTAAGACTCCTAGCATTAGTGGATACTAGCATGAATTGGCTAACTCCTGTGATCAGGCAAGACTTCAAGCAGAGGGATCAGGAAACCAACCCAGTCACATAATCTTCAACCTACAGTGTGTCTAACTTATGGGTAGTTCTGGGGAAAGTGTGGTCTACAGGTTGACCAAGTGACCCATCTAGCCTAAAATCTATAACAGGAGAATAATACCATGCCTAACATTTCCAGGAGCACCAGGAACTACAGGCTGAATATCCCAAAACCTTATTATAGAACCAAATTCTACTGGAGGGAAAAATAATCTGTCAATGTAATAATGCCTCACAATATTCTGCAATGCTTAGAGTGATGTCTAGCCTAATTGTCATCAGAGGAGCTTCATCCAGCAACTGATGGAAACAGATGAAGACCCATAGTCAAGCATTAGGCAGAGAATCCTGCAGAAGAGTGAGAGAAAAGATTGTAGGAGCCAGAAGGGACAAGGATATTACAAAAACATCACAGAATCAACTAGCCTGGTCTTATAGGGGCACACAGAGACTGAATCAATAACCAGAGACCCTGCATGAAAATGACCTATGCCCTCTGCAGATATTATAGTTGTGTGGATTGATTCTCTTGGCCTCCTTACAGTGGGAACAAGGAATATCTCAGACTCTTTTGCTGGCTTTAGGAAGCAACTTACTGCAACTTGATATGCCGTGTTTTATGGATATTCATGAGAGACCTGTTCTTTCCTAAACAGAAACAGAGAAGATGTAGATTGGAGAGTGGGCACAGAGGGGGATTTATAGAAGGCACTAGGAGGAGAGGAGGCTGTAACTGGGATTTTAAATTAATTGGTTAATTAAAAACATTTTCTTTCATTATTCTTTATATAAATTTAATGTTCATACTTTGATTTACCTTATAAGGCCTAGGTAGGTCTGGATCCTTGTACCTCAGTTTAAGTAAAGCTATCATATTTAGTCCATTTCCAATAAAGTATGTTAGTCCTAAATATTTTACCACATAGATTAAATTCAAAGGTATTATTGCCAAAGATGATAATATGATAATTTGAGTGATAGCTACAACTGGGCAGTTGTGGTCATTAAGCATCGAGTAAATTAAAGGAAGCTGTCCTTCTTGGCTTGCAGAGTAGAAAACCCTTGAGGCTGAAAGTACTCCACAGCCAGTGTTGTTCAGTATAGAAATTGAGATGGCCAAAGAAACGACCCATTGCATGGACGGTGACACTCTGTTCATCCATGTGACCGCAACAGAATCTACAAAAATTAAACAGAAATTCAAGAATGAAAGATATTTTGCTTATTAAGAAAACAGTGATAACCCTATGTTCTCTCCTTCATGATCAATGAAACTTGGGTGCTTCTACCAAAAGAGGGACTTACTTTACTCATTCTTGTTTCAGATTAATCCTTGTGATTTCATTTAATAAGTAAAAGGCATTAAAAGTCTTTATGTCCCAGCATTCAGTCCATTCCCTGATATTGCAGAATTCTTGCCCTCTTAATTGGTAAACTGGATACCTGATAAATTGAGAATATTAGATAGTTTGTGAGGAGATGTACAACATACTCTGTAAAGCATATGTTCCATGATTCACTGTATTAATCACTAGTCTTCTTATTGTGACCAAATAATGATAAAAACAAACTTAAGAAGACTCTATTTGAGCTTACAGTTTTGTACTACATAGTGCATCATATCAGACAAGGTTTGATGGAAAAATTATGAGGCATTTGATCACAATGAATCTTTAGTCAGAAAGTAGACATAAAGGAATCTGATCCATTAAATTCAAAAATGATTCAGTTTCTTCAGCAAGGATCTGCATCTGAAAGTTTCTATAGATTTCAGAGTAATTTCATGATCTGGAGTCCAAATAATCAAACAGTTAAGTATATAGGGGACATTTGACATTCAAATAGTGTCACTCAGCTGCTTCACTGCTACACCAGGTGTAGAAACTGAGCAAACATTATTTATCTGTTAGACTGTTCACACCTCATGACCTCGTGTGGAAATCACTTGAAGCATCATTTATTTTCTGGATGAATTTATTTTGCTAAAGGCCTCTTGTTATTCCTTTCTCCTATCAAATGGGAATCAATTATCCAATTCCACTATATCCATGATTTTCATATTTTTGTCAAGTTTCTTATTTTTTCAAATACAAACGTTTTCACTAATACAATAATGCACATATTCTAGAATTTTCTAATTAAAGTATAGTGAGCCCCTTAAACTTAAGAGCTCAGTATATTTTAAGCTTCAGGGCAGATGATTTCCAAGCTGCAGTAGTCTCCAGAGTATTTACAGACCCTGTGAAAGATAGAAGCAATTTTCTGGACCCACCATAAAAGTTTATCCTATAGATTTGTGGATTAAATAAATGGACAATTTTTGTCATAAAATTTTTGGAGAATTGATAGAAACACCATGGGTAATTAAAACAGTGACTAAAATATTCATAAATTATAATTTATAAGTTGAAAGATTTTTTCCCAATGGAAATAAAATATGTTTATGTATAAATGGATGTTTCCTGTCCTGAAGCTGCTTGGTCCCAAATACCCAGAAGCCATTTCACAAATTACCTCAGGGTTATATTACATATGAATACTTTGCTAATAACTCAGGCTTGTTTTTAGCTATCTCATGTGCTTAAATTAATCCATAATTCTTATCAGTGTTTAGCCATGTGGCCTGGTACCTTTTCTCAGTACAGCATTCTCATCTTGTTTCTCTGTATTTTCCAGTAATTCTCCTACTCTTCCATTTTTCTTCCCAAAATTATCCTTAACTGGCTTTTGTTTTCAATCACTTCCTGCCCAGCTATCAGCCAATCAACTTTTATTTAACAATGAGCATAATACACAGCTTTTCCCCTTTTATCTAATTAATGATCTTAACCTTGACTTAGTAAACTTGTATACAACAAAAACAGTTGGTAAGAAAAAATTATAGTAACAATAGTCAGTCTATTTGTATTTTACAAAATTAGAGAAAATACTGTATTATCTATTTTATCCTGGTAAACCTAAAATTTCACATCTAATTTATCTTTTGTTATAACTAAGAAAAAATGTAAATATGAATATCTAGTCTTTAACTCCATCAAAGTCTATAAAAGGGTTATAAAGTTAACTTCTGACAGGGACCTTAACCTGCCTGTACAGTCATCCAAAATTCTTCTGCAACATTGGATCATCGAAGTCTAGCTTCCAGGCCTAGCATATCTGACAGGCTTTGCTGGGAAGCAGGGAATTTTGAAGGACTGTTCTATATTCTCTTGACAAAATTTGGCAGTCACCTTTATTGCATGCTTTTGTTCAAGTTTTTACAGTAACTGTAAGCAATTGTGGCAAGGGTAGTTTCTTTGCCCACATGATATCTTTTGCCATAAAGAAAAAAAAAACAACATATGAAGTTTCTTCAAAGCCAATTTATTCTCTTTGAAGTAGTTGGTGCCACCAGGAGCAGATGAGACTCAATATCAATAAAAGTCTAAGCTCTTAAAGCAATTTAAATCACATATTCTGTAGATCTTTGAAGTGTTTAAAGGCTGTCTATCTGTCTAAAATATATATCTGTATGACTTTGGACTCCTAATTAATATGACTATAAATTTGCTATTATAGATGACTAATAATCTGCAGCTTTGGAAATTGGCACTATCCTATTCCTTAGCTTCCTGAGATGAGAATCTAGCTTAATGGTGAAGGCAAAATCTAGAGCCATGTTTATCACTCCAACACTGCAATGTGTCTAAGTCCACACTGCCACTAAGTAGCAAACCACCCACTGCTCAAAACCACATTTAAGTACTCAGTAGCAGGGTTTCTTAAAAGATCCATGCAGTTTTTGCCAAAAGCACTCTGTCAGAAAGCCATCTCCTAATGGAGTTGTGCCTCTGCTTGTCACTTAGAAACTAGAGCCTACATAAGAAAAAGTGGTTACTAAGAAGACTTTTTTGTATATTCAGAATCCTTTTTTGATGATTTTACTGACTTTGTATGGAAATTCTTTCCCAACTTGGGCACCATATATAAATGACATTTCCTCTCTTGGAGTCACTTGGTTACAAATATTCAGCAGTAACTTCTTGCATTACCACACAGAGGCTTATGTTACTTATAATTAGCAAGAAGAAGACTTACTACTAGTTATTTCTTACACTTAAATTAATCCATAATAATGTTTGGTCACATGGCTTGGTACTATTTCTCAGTACAATCTTTCTCATGTTTCTTCTCTGTATTTCCAGTGACTCTCAGGCTCTGCCCTTCCTCTTCCCAGAGTTATCTTAATATTTTGGATCTCGAACTCAATCTCTACCTGCCCAGAAATAAGCCAATGATCTTTTATTTAACAATGAGCATAATCCACAACACTTAACTAATATGGATATCTTATATTAGGAAAATAGCAATAAATTTGTTATCTGACTTTATCTGGCATGGTTAAAAATTATCCACCCTGTGTATATAAATACTGATTATAGAGCTGTGAGATGGTGGTGAATCTCTTTAATCCTAGAATTTATGAGGCAGAGACAGGTGGATTCTATGGGTTCAAAGACAGACTGGTTCACAGAGCAAGTTCTAGAACAGGTTCCAAAGCTACAAAGAAAACCTGTCTCAGAAAACCAAAAAGAATTAAAAATAAAGATTATAAGCTATTGCTAAAATTTATTGTTACAGTTATATGATTTTTTAGTAATTTTTTGTTGCTGGGCCCTAATGTTTTCCTTGGGGAAGAGAATGAGAAGGCTTGACATCAATGGACACAGTCACTGAAAGTACAGTGAAAGGAATAGGGCAAACTCATTTATTTTACAATGGAAAAAACTTATATCAGTCCATCACCCAGCCCTTCCTATCCATTGACATCACAGTGGTCAGCTCTCATTGGCTAGGCAAGATAAGGACCTCCGACAGCACATGTTTCTAGGCCTTCAGGAAATATCCCATGATCACCCCTTATTGGCTAGACATGATCAGTGTCTTCTCGGCTTGGCCTGGAAGATCTTAACTTTTTACACTTGTCCATTCCTATTTGATTCTCAATTAGTTCTATCCCTTTTTCCATCACAAGTGTTTATACATCTAGAGTTATTCACCTATATTTGCAAAGCTACAATTGTTAAACTGTGCTTCTAAAGGTTATCTTTTAACTAAATCAAAAAGGTATTCACTTAATTCTGATTTTGAATATGGTCTTCCATTCTATTTCAGGATTTTATGTGATCTTCAAGCTCTCCATAACGAGACATTCACAAATTCTAAAAAGCCCTTTTGTGCATGAGGTATAGAATTTAAAATAAATTCAACTAGACTGCAGGAGAGGATTATGAGGATAAGAGTACCCAGAAGGCATGTGGAAGGAAGAAGGTGTCTGTTTTGTACCTAAGAGTGGCTTATTTAGAGGCTGTAGTATTTGTGTGCAAGAAAACTAAAAGCTCATCACACGATTAAAGATATTTGTATTTGTGATTGTTTATACCCAGACATACCTGAAGCAATGATTTCCTGAGGTGTCAAAACGGCCAAGTAGGATACATTAGTCAATATGTAAATCACAGCTATAATAGGCAGACCAAAAATCAATGATTTGGGAATTGTTTCAGAGGGATTTTCTACTTCTCCTGAAAAACACAAGTACAATCATTAGAAAAGTTGCATACTGAGAAATGTATTCTTCTCTGCATGAAAAAGAAAAGAAGTCCTGGCCATGGTGGTGCATGTCTTTAATCCCAGCACTTAGGAGGCAGAGGAAGGTGGATCTCTGTGAGTTCAAGGTCAGCCTGATCTAGAAGATCTAGGGTCAGGACATCAGAGCAGTTACCCAGAGAAACCCTGTCTGGAAAACCAAAAAAAAAAAAAAAAAAAAAAAAAAAAAAAGTGATATTTCTTTAACTTTCTTAAATTAATTCTGTTCCCTTGGCAGACAAATTTTGTTTGAATGCTGACATTTTCTATGATCCTAATTTAAAAATAAAAGTTTTTAAAATTTAAATATTCTTCACCAAATTATATCATGGAAAAGAGACATTCAATTTTATAAGCAAGGAATAGTCAGTATAAACAATATAAATTTATCTCTTCTGCTTTGTTCACAAAGGTTTAAACAAAATTATGTGAGGTCAGAATTTGGAGAACTGCCTTTCTCTGTTTTGGGTAACAATGGTGCATAACAAATTCCCAACTTTGAAGGCTGTAAGTGACATTAATATGCCAATAATCAGTTTCATTTCATGTGACATAAGTATTACTATACAGGCTTCCTTCTCTTTTTTTCTCTTAGACAGATATGCTGTCAATTGAGAAAATCACTGTTTAAAATTTATAATCAAGCATAAATCCTGACACATGTGGACTTCACAGGAGCCCTGTGTGTCCTCTTCAGGTATCACTAATTCTTATTGTTGTGACACAAGCTTAGGTATACTGAGAACAGAATAGAGGCCTGCTTTCATTGCCCAAAGATTACCCATAAAAATGTGTAATTCTTCCAACATTTCTAAGGTGAGAACCAGCTAATTTAATGGAGGGTTTCTTTCAGCATTCAGAAATGTTCTTTGACAAGCCAATCTAGAAGCATTTTTGGAAACTCATTAGAATTTCAACAGCAAGTACTTGTGAAACTTTAATCTTAGGCAATATTCTGCCTACCAAAAAATTCTTGTTAGGGCTATTGAAAATCCAAAATCTCACTAAAAGTAGTGGACATAGATGATAGATAAATATACAGACAGATTGACAAACACACAGAGAGACAGATAGACAAACAGATAGGCAGATGATAGATGATAGATAGATAGATTATATAAAAATATATAATTCATACTAAATAAAGCTAACAATGACTTAAATTGAGATACACTGTTACATCAAAATCATCACCAACATAAATAAGTACAATATGTCTTCTCCAAAAGTTAATCCTCCCAATTTATATGGAATATAGATGACACACAAGACAATGATTTCAAAGTAAAAATAATAAATGTTATCAATAAACTCAATAAAGAATATGAATTAATTCTGAAATGAACACTACAAGAACATGAATAAACTGATGATTTCATTAAGAAAAATTCAGCATTTTAAAATAGAATTTAATAGAATTTCTGAACAAAACTCAAACAAAAATTAAACTTGATGTGAGATATTTTAACAAGTCAAAGCAACAACAACAACATCCTTTCTGTGTACCAAAAAGCATGTTGAAGTAATGGAAGAATTCCAATTCACAATATCATCAAAAAGATTAAGAATCTTTCTAAGCAAGAAAGTGAAAGAACTCTACAATGAAAACTAAATCTCTGAAGAAGAAGAGAAACACTAGAATACTGGGTGATCTTCCATGCTCAAGAATTAGTAGAATTAATATTGTGGAAGCAACCATTCTATCAAAAGAAATAAAGAGATTCAATTCAAATTCAATCAAAATACCCATCATCCATGTTATTTTTGATAGGTATTGAAAAGAAATCCTAGAATTCAGGTGGACCCAGAATAGCTAAGCCAATCAGGAGTAATTACAGTGCTGGTAGGATTATTATTCTACATTTTAAGACTTATTACAAAGATGTAATAATAAAACCAGGATGCAACTTGCAAAAACAAAACAGGTATATAGACCAATGAAACAAAATAAAAGGTTTGGCAAGGGCATATATAGCTACAACCATTTCATATTTGACAAAAGAGCTGAAAGCTTTTGAAGGAAGGATAGCTTCTTCTACAAGTGGTGTTTGGAAAACTGGTTGTCCACCTGTAGGAAGAATAATATTGTCCCTAAATATATAACCCTTTTTTAAAAGCTACTGCAAGTGTATCAAAGATATCAATGTAAATCCTGAAATGTTGAACTTTCTAGAAGGAAATCCTATATGATTTATAGTAAAATAGAAAAATTATATTAAACAATAAAGAAATAGGAAATTATCAAATTTTCAGGTACATGGGTGGAATTATAAAATGCCACTCATATGAACTAAACTAAATCTGTAAAGACAAACATTGCATGATCTTCATCATTTTATTTACATTACTCATATTTTAAATGAATTGGTGGAATAAAGCCAGATTCTTGGCCAAAGTATTAAAAACATAGTCTCTCTACCATCTCTCAATAAAGTCCTTGTTTCCCTCAAAACTCAGAAGCTGAACTGTCAATGTCCACATTTTTCTCAGCGTTACTCTTTTCAATATACTCATTAGCACGGTTCATTACATTCTGCTTTTGTAATCCTGTAGCATTTTTAGCTCAACAGACTAAATGCCTCTACATTCCTACAAAAAATTATATAAGCTTAAAATGCATGTGGTCAGGCTTATTACAAAGATGACCAAAGTTATGATGCCAACTCCTGTCTCATTACTTTTATAATTGATGTAATGAAATATCCTTACAACTTATAAAATAATTGTTTTATTTTAAGAGAGATTTCCAGATTACAGAGCATCATTATTATTGGGAAGTCACAGCAACAGGAAATCAAGTTAGCTTTAGACATTATATCAATATTCAAGAAGTATAGACAGTTAAATGCATGTGTCTTCATTGGGGTTTCTATTGCTGTGAAAAAACACCATAGAAACAGAAAGTTTTATAAAAGAAAATATTTAATTGGGCCCAGCTTAGAGTTGAGAGAGGTAGTCCATTATTGTCATGTCATGAAGCATGGCTGCATGCAGTCAAACACGATGCTGGAAAAGTAGCTGAGAGTTCTAAATCTAGATCAACAGGCAGCAGTGAAAATCACCAGACCTGTCTTGAGCTTCTGACACCTCAAAGCTCACAACCCCAATGACACTTCCTCCAACAAGACCACACCTACTCCAACAGGGCCAAATCTCATAATAGGGCCAAACCCTAAGGGGGCCATTTTCATTGAAATCACTACAGCTTGAATGTTAGTAATCAGCTTACTCTATTCATTGTCAAGCATTCCAGAATATCCTGCTCAGGAAGTGCGGCCTGCCACAATGTATAGGGATTCCATACAAACCAATATGATCAAGATAAACTCTCATAGAAATGGACGAAGACCTCCTAAGTCATTCTTTGTACAATGGCAACAATTAAATTAATGATTTTATAATTCTTTCATGATCCTATACCCTCTACATTGGTAGTCTACCCCACATAAAATCATATCCTTGTACTTCTTGAATTTTATTGTTCTTCATCCATATTTTTACTTCTTGTTTCATAGATATTACCATGAGCTATAGATTTTAAGTCATTTGTTTGTAACTGTTGCAGAAGGTATTTTCTTGTTTTCTTTCATTAGTTTACCTATTAGTTTTTATTTCCTTAATTTTACTGAAATGCAGATAATTTAAAAGAATAAACTTGTGTTTATAATTTCATTGCTCTATTTATATTTCTGAGATTGTATTCAGCATTTATTGAATAACTGAATTGATAGTTATGTAAATTATTATTTCTATGTGGCTAAAGATTTAATATTCAATTGACTTATGTGGCATAATTCCTGCATGTTTTATAAAACTTTAGTTTTCCAAATGGTGTAAGATTATGATGAGATGAAAATATAGATATAAATAGATTTGTAAATCTATATACATTGTTAAAAAGAAAATTTTCAGGTGTCCTAAAAATAATGTGTAATGAAATATATTTGGGAAACTAAATAAATTTGTGTCTTTTTGTATCAAAAATCTCTGTCTTTTTAACTATAGCTCCAAAAAGTTAAGTCATAAAAAGTAAATGTAACTGGCAACCAATCCATGAATTATCAACAAAATTGATAGAATACTGTCCTCAGTCTACCCAGTGTGGCCACAAATCAGTGTAAAATCACAATGCAGACAGCTCCAAAATGAGGAAATACAAATGGTTAAAAACTAGAGAAAAGATGCTAAGTGTAATGGATTAATTGAAAAATGCTGCAGATCCCAAGTAGCTGCAGGTCCCCCAGCAGGAGCAGGCAGCAGTCCCCAGAGTAGCCAGTCCCAGACAGAGATGGTGCATGAGACCATGCCAGAAGTCTCCGAAGAGACTATACCGAATGAGATTGGATATTTATTTAGTGGGCTATGGAAAGTAAAGGGAGAAGGGGAGAAGGGCAGAGAGGCAGAGAGAGAGAGAGAGGGAGAGAGAGAGAGAGAGAGAGAGAGAGAGAGAGAGAGAGAGAGAGAGAGAGAGAGAGAGAGAGACAGAGAGACAGAGAGAGGAGAGAGAGAGGACAGAGAAAGAGAAGGGAGAGACAGAAGCTGTTGGAGGATGGAGTGGGCACGGCTTGTCTTTTAAAGAGACAGGACAGATCATTACATTCCCATTTCTTTTTTAATAAAAATATGAGAGGTCAGGCACCACAGGTTAAGGGAACTGGGACAGTAAATTTGCAATACTGCTTCCTGATTTTTGTGGGCATCATCTTTGGGGAAGAACCTGAGAAAACTGGGTGCTGGTCACATCCTGGCATTGCTGATCTGTTTGTTCCTGTCCAGTGTTTGTGGTATGGAAATGTCTGGTGTCTCTTACACCTGTTTAAGGTAATGACAGAACAGAGGACAAAGTTATGTTTCGGGGAAAAACTTAGGACCAGGGAATTGAGAGGGGTGTATCTGACCTGTTGTTTAAGGTGGATCCTTCAATTTGGATCCCTGTAACTCATAAGAATTCTTTGGGCTTATAAAAACAGAAGTTTTAAACATATACATTATATAAACAGTAGCATATTTATTTCAGAATTGCTGTGACAGATCTTTTTACACAATGAAAAGTATTTTTAAGACTATGGACATGACAGAGAAAGTTGATAACTTGTATTTGTCCTCACACCTTTATTACTTGCAAGTCTTGTATTTGTATTTGTATTTGACTAAAATTTGTTTGGTGAGGTTGTTCTTTTAAACTGACAAACCTCTCAGCTGTCAAACTGCATCAGAGATCTTTGAGAATGATAAAATTTTACTTGAGTTATTGATTAAAAAACAACAGAGAACTTACTTGGTTGGCCTGGAGGACTCTGAGGAGTCCTCCATGATTGCTAAAGGTCGTATTTGCCTTTTGCTGTTTAGCATAGGGCCTGCCAGGCTCCAGAAGGTCATGTAGGCTAAGAAATCTCTAGGAAGACAAGCCTACTTTGACCTGAGCAGCTAGGCTGTTGATTCCAGCAATTCTGTGTATGTCTGGAGATCTTCAGTTTAGATGAAAGGCAGTTTCACCCAGTGGTCAGCACTTAGCAGTTGAAGCAGATTGCAGATGGATGTTGTTCT
The DNA here is from genome assembly GCF_014885135.2 of Alexandromys fortis. Taxonomy (NCBI): domain Eukaryota; kingdom Metazoa; phylum Chordata; class Mammalia; order Rodentia; family Cricetidae; genus Alexandromys; species Alexandromys fortis. The sequence continues at coordinate 8,313,985 of NW_026068008.1, forward strand.
GTGCCCATTAGTCTTCTGTCTTCTTTGGAGGAAGTAGAGTGTTGCTGCTCGAAGCCAAACTGTCTCTTTTTTGTTATGAAAAGTTTTTTAATTATTTAAATTTAAACGCCATATTCCCTAGATCTCTGAGCAGTTGAGTGATGTTTATTAGGTACAGCTACAATATAGAATTGACTTGGAGAGCTGGGTCCAAGCTTAACTGTACTGGCTCTTAACTTAACAGGTAAGATTTACACTTATAAAAAGAGAGAAAGAAAAAAACTGCTGGCAATAGAAGGTTTATGGAAGAACTAACAATAGTATAGAACATATAAATATATTTTAAATGAGGGTTGGATTAAATATAAAGTATTTTTGTAAGAGACATAAAAGTACGTACCAGTTTAAAACATGAGACTTATTGTTTTGTAGTCTGGAATGAGATGCAATGAGCAGACAATTGTAACACTTACCAGTAAACATAAGTGCATGTTTAAGTTACATATATGAACACACACACAGACAGTGAATAGGAATTGGGTGAAGTGGATGCTCTTGTTGGACCCTACCAAAAGCATGCCAGTACACAAAACACACATGCAAGAGATTCAACTAGAAGAATTTAGAGACAAAAACATAAGTAAACCTGGGGACCAGGCAGGGTATACTTCAGTAAAGATGGCAGCAGTCACATGTTGTATGAAAAACCACTAAGTTAAGATGGCAGTGAAATCACCTGACCTCAGTTAAAATGGTGGTAAGGTAGTCTGACCTCAGTCAAAATGGCAGCAGTCACTGTTATATGGAAAAGCAGGGAATTTAATAATAAGAGAGTCCTAGAGGTGTGATCTGTCCTGTGGCTGAGCTGCCATGCCGCAAGCTGCAGAGGGGCAAAAGGCTGGAACTGAAAAAAGCCATCTTGTGGATCTGACCAACCTTGTTGGCAGCAGTAGTGGCAGGGACAGTTTGAGGAAACTCCTTTCATCTACCTGTGCACTGACAGTAGCTAGAAAGCTCCCATTGACAGTATTTAGAAAGCTCCTGTAAAAGTGGAGCCAGCCGGACACCAGCAGAGTGGGGTAGGACATGAAGAAGTATGGCATTAAGAACTGTGGTTTTATGCCCTCTAAAAGACACCCATCCCAGGTAGGATGGACCTGCATGGCTTGCTACCCATAGCTGAAACCGTGAAAAACCACAAAACAATGACACCACAAGGTACACAGTGAGACATCTCTCGACTGTGGGTGGGGTGTGAATCAGTGCTACCGGACCAAGGGGAGGGCATCCCCTGGCTATGAGTGGGACAGTAAGGCCTGGATGGATCTGGTCAAGATTATTTGGAACCCAGAAAGGCAAGAGACCACTCCAAGCAGCCTTTTATGGTGAGGGGAAAAAAGGAAAAGAAAAGAAAGGAAAGGAAAAGAAAAGAAAAGAAAAGAAAAGAAAAGAAAAGAAAAGAAAAGAAAAGAAAAGAAAAGAAAAGAAAAAAGAGAAAGAAGAATCTTAGGGACCCTGGGCCCCCAGTCATGGGTGGATCAGCCCGCGCCATTCCAAACACAATTTTAGCAAAGGGAAGCAATCCAGAGATGAATATTAGCTGACCAGAATGGGGGAAACTCACCAATTGTAGCTGGTGGTGTGCATAGAAATCACACTGTAGAAATCATCCTCAGGCATATGGAACACATGGATGTTGTGCAAAAAATAATACCTGGTTCTGGATCCTAACCCTGGGAGAGGAGCTTGGGGCAGGGGAGCATCCCAAGTCTCATGGCACCAATGTAATGAATTAATTTTAAAATGTGCAAATCCTGAGTAGCCGCAGTGGGCAAAGACCATGCCACAGGTCCTCAAGCAGGGGCAGGCAGTGGGCCCTAGAGCAGCCAGTCCCAGGCAGGGACAGCACATGAGACCATGCCGCAGGTCTCTGAAGGCAGCTGGTCCCAGGTGATGGGCAAGAGATGGATAGGCATGCCATGTAGAGTGAGGTTGGATATTTATTTGGTGGGTTATGAAAGGAATATCAGAAAATGCAATGCTCTCCCATGCTCTTGGATAGGAAGGATCAACAGAATAAAAATGGTGATTCTATAAATAGAAATCTACATATTCAATGCAATCCCCATCAAAATCTCAACACAATCCTTTGAAGAACTTGAAAGAACAACTTCATATTTAAAAAAAAAAAAAACAGGATATTCAAAACCCCTAAAAATTACTTAGCCCAAGAAAAAGTGGGAAGCAGTTTGCACAGAACTATGTGCAAATTCCCAAATATTGATTATAAATGTTTGTTTACCTTTAAAGGGGGACATGATATAGAGATCAATATTTTGCATTGGCATGGATCTTAGTATATTGATACAAATTTAAGGTCAATTTTATTATATGTATATTCTGCTTTTGATTAAGGTATTATGTTTGTAAAGCTCATTTAAAAATGTAATGTATAATTAAGAAATACAGGTTAATAGATAATCATCTATAAAAGTCAAGCTTGTCATGTTAGATTTTCTAGATGTACAGATATATTTCAGATGAATAATTATTCTTCAAGCCTTTCAAAGACTATAGAATATGGCATTTAAAATGTTTTAAGAACTTAGACTTTTCATGACAATGAGACACATCTGCTTCTGGAAGTACCAATAACTTGAAGAGGAAGATGGGCATTGAAGTGGCTCCTTATGGAGTTTGTTACCCATTTGGGAAAATGATTGGTCTTGAATGGACTGCTTAATGGTATGCTGTGTGAACTGGACATACTTGACCCACAGAGAAATGACTGGTAAACTTGCCTAGAGGTGAGATAGTCCTTTGGGGTTCTAGAGTTTTGGAAGTTGTTTACAATGCAATTTCTGTTTACCTAGGTAATATTATATAATTCTGGAGTCTTTGGTGAAGTTAAAGAATAAATAGTTGTAGTTTCTTTAGTTATGATAAAAGATAGAGTAGACACAAATATTGTGCCTGTAATTCTTACTCGATGTCTGTCTTGTAATATTTAATTTTATTATATTAAAGTTAAATCCTTCCTTTTTATTTAGACAGAAAAGGGGAGCTGATGTGGGAAGTCCTTCTGTATATGTGTTGATTTTATTAGTTAATGAATAAAGAAACTGCTTTGAGCCTATATCATGGCAGAACAGAAATAGGTGAGGAAAACTAAATTGAATTCTTGGAGAAAAAAGGCAGAGTCAGGGAGATGTCATGTAGCTTCCATCAGGGACAGACAAGACAGAACCTTGCCAATAAGCCACAGCCACATGGAAATGCACAGATTTTTAAAAATGGGTTAAATTAAGATGTAAGAGCTAGCCAATAAGAAGTAAGAGCCAATAGGTCAAGCAGTGATTTAATAAATATAGATTATGTGTGGTTATTTTGAAGCTGAGCAGCTGGGAATAAACAAGCAACCACCTACTACAGAGGGTAGAGAGAAAGTTCACCAAAATATTGAAAATATAACTGCCATACCATATCCCATCATATTTCTGAATGTATGTCATAAAGAAATAAACATGGCATACAAAATGGACTTGATTAGGCATTTATTAACAGAAATTCCTGTTCTCAACATATGAAAGCAACTGTGGCATCTACCACATATATATACACACAGAGAGAGAAAAAGAGACAGAAAGACAAAGACAGGGACAGTGAAACAGATAGAGACAGGAAGACTGAAAATAGAACAGATATCATAAAAGACTGGACAATTTGTAAGGATGGAAGAGTGGAGCAGGTAAAAGAGAATAGAAGGTGAGTATACAGGATAAATGTGTGACATATGAATGAATAAAATTACAGTGAAACTCATTAACCTGTAGGATTGACACTTATTAAAAATATAATTAAATATTTAATAATATATGAGTGATAGAAGCCTTTCATTTCTGGAGAAGTTTAATAATCAGAAACTATATTATTTCAAGAAAACAAAATTCTAAGTTTCAGGAAAATTTTGCAATTATTTCATGCATAAAACCTACAGAAGTGTTACAACTAGTTCAGCAAAATAAATGTTTCTTAATAATTTTTGAAAAAGATATTTGTAAGTCTTAGAGAGAGTCAATATTCTTCCTTAATATTTTATGTTTTATACTTTTGCAATGTGAATGAAATAAAGTAAATTATTTCTATCTAAACTTTTGTTTAAAGGGAGTTTCATACACCTCTATTCCCAAATTCTTTCAAATATCAAATTATAAAATGTGAATACAAAGTAACAAAATTGTACATAGAGAAGGATCTAATATTCTGTTTGTCTTTCATGTGGAAAATTTCAGTAAGACTTTAAAGTTCATGAAAAGGAAGTGCATCAGAAAACTCACTGCCACAGAAAGCTAATAATACCATGGAATGAACTGTAAGAAAAACAATGCAGGATGAATTAGCAAAGGCATTTTAATAATTTTGCTATTATTGGAGATATAAGAAAAAAGTGGTATTTTCATGTACAAGATTATGAATAATGACGAGAACTCAAATCAAATGGTTGTACATCTGAATAGGTGAAAGGATTTGGGCAGAAACTGTGGAATATACCAAAAAATCTCAAACATGTGATATATTTTCATTGAAAATATGAATTACATAATTATTACTTAACAGAAAATGCCTCAAAATACTGAGTCAATTGAAGAATAAAATCTAAGGGGACAGATAATCTTGGTTTTTGTTAAAGCTGTAAAAGAAACACAAGGAATTATATAAGAGACATAACACAAAGTAAAGTAAATTTTGCATATCCAGTTTGAACAAATTTTATATTGACCATTAATTGGAGAATATGTGAAAATTATATTACAAGCACTAAACAATAACATTTATTTTTCAATAAAAATTCCTGATGAGTCTTTATTTATTTTGCTGTCAATTTTTAATAAATGGAGTTACCTGCTATGTTGACCAGGAGTGATGATCCCATGTATGCATAAAATGCTTGAAGAATGGCTTCTACAATCTCTGAGGCAACAGGAAGATCAGCATCCAAAGCATTCTCAAACCTGGACACATTCTCTTTTTTCCCAGTCACTACCAGCACAATCCCAGTTAGAATAATGAGACAAAGAACACCCATCTTCAACAAATTGCTGATGCTATTAAACCAAAACACATTAGTTAGCCCTCGAGTATTGAGAATTCCAATTGACCACAAAATAGCCAAAGCCAGACATTTCTTTGGTAGTTCTGGGGCTGGGCAGCCAACATAGAAAGGTTGTAATAGATAACTGGCTATTAGTAAGCTTTGAGCACCAAGTCCTAGGGAATAACCAAAAAGTTTAATCCAAACACTACAGAAAGCAAAAGAAGATCCAAGAGATCTTTTCAGGAAATAATAAGGTGCTGAGCTCACAGGGAAGGTTGTCCCCAGCTCTGCAATACAGAGAGCATACATCATGCTCAATAGGGCACAAACTGCCCAAATGCTCAGACAAACAGGGATGTTCAATGAGGAGAACTTTAACACCCCTTGAGGAGCAACAAAAATCCCTGCCCCTATCACTGAACTAAATAAGAACATGTATCCATGGAAGAATCCTACTGCCCTTAAAAGTTGCATGGTTTTGTCTTTTTTAGTTTTTAAAATTCTGAGCAACTGACATTAAATCACACTGAAGTTGCTCCCCCAACTATTTCAGAGCTCTCTCAAATAGGGCATTCTCAAAATGAGCAGCTTTATCCTTACACAATATTTTTATTTCTGAGTTTAACATGGATTTGCAAATAATTAACTTGTACAATATTCTAGGATTTGATGGGTTCTTCCTAGAACCACAGTTAAGACATATAATGTGTAAATAATTTTTTAAAGTCAGAATCCTAATTAAGACAGCATTTTGAAGTGATTCATTAACTCTTTCTGGGTGATGTTGACACATGGCTTTAATCCCAGCACTTGGGAGGCAAAGGCAGGCAAATCTCTTTGAGTTTGAAGCCAGCCTGGTCTACAAGAGATAGTTCCAGTACAAATACCAAAACTACATAGAGAAACCCTGTCTTGAAAAAAAAACAAAAAATAAATATATTAACAAAGATTTTTATTTTGTAAAATAATGTTATTTATCTACATTAAGATTGTGAACCTTATTGGAACCTTGGGAGCTCAGTCCAGTGCTCCAGTGTGGGTCTCTGTCTCTATCTCCATCCATCACCAGATGAAGGTTCTATGGTGATATGAAAGATATTCGTCAGTATTGCTATGGGATAGGGTCATTTCAGGTTCCCTATCCTCCGCTTCCCAAGGGACTAACTGGGGACATCGCCTTGGGCTTCTGGGAGCCACTCTAGGTTCAAGTCTCTTGCCAACCCTAAGGTGGCTCCCTTAACTAAGATATGTGCTTCCCTGCTCCCCTATCCAACCTTCTTTTATCCCAATCTTCCTGTTTCCCCAAGTTCCCCCAATCCTCCCCTTCTCACTTTTCTCTCCCTGTCCCCCCTTATCCCCAACCCATCCCACCCCCAAGATCCCAATTTTCTCCCTGTCAATTTTATCTACTTCCCTTAGCCAAGAGGATAACTATATGTTTTTTCTTGGGTTCACCTTCTTATTTAGCTTCTTTAGGTTCACCAGGTATACACTCCGTGACCTTTATTAATGGCTAGAAACCAATTATGAGTGAGTACATCCCATGTTCATCTTTTTGGGTCTGGGTTACCTCGCTCAGGATAGTGTTTTCTATTTCCATCCAATGAGGTGCAGATGGAGGGAGAACACGAGCAAGGATGTCAGGACCACGGGGGGTGCACCCACCCACTGAGACAGTGGGGCTGATCTATTGGGAGCTCACCAAGGCCAGCTGGACTGTGACTGAAAAAGCATGGGATAAAACCGGACTCTCTGATCATGGCGAACAATGAGGACTGATGAGAAGCCAAGGTCAATGGCAAGGGGTTTTGATCCTACTTCATGTTCTGGCTTGGTGGGAGCCTAGCCAGTTTGGATGTTCACCTTCCTAGACATGGACGGAGGGGGGAGGACCTTGGACTTTCCACAGGGCAGGGAACCATGACTGCTCTTTGGATTGGAGAGGGGGGGGGAGGTGGAGAAGAGTGGGGGGAGGGGGAGGGAAATGGGAGGCTGGGAGGAGGCGGAAACTTATTTTTCTTATTCTCAATAAAAAAAATTAAAAAATAAAGATTGTGAACCTTAAAACTATAATTCTTGAAGGAAAGCTTTTTTAGTACCAGAAATAAACTTTAAACCATAAACCCGGTACATGGAGAAACTGAAGAAAAACTAAAAGAAAAACTGAAGAAACTTTCTTGATCATTTTAATACTGTATTCTTACATAATCTAAATCTGTGTAACAGTCTCTATTAGTACAAAAAATGTAATTAAAGAGGAGAAAAATAAAATTAGTTTTGTAGGGAAAATGTTTTCAATTAATTTTTATTACAGTTTCCATTGTGACTTAGTCTCTTCATGTGGTTAAAGCTTAACAAAGTTAGCAATGGTGTGAATAGACATACATCTTTTAGTCAAAGTTTTGTTAGCATGAATAGATGCATAACACATATTATGTACCTCTCATCTTTGAGAAATACTTACAACATATTTATACCTTCTGTGACTTGGCTTTAAGGTTTTAGTTTTTGTCCCCATCATTATTTCTATAATGTATCCTATCTAAAATAATTTAACTCTTTTACTAGAAATATAACCTTAAATTTATATGTTTTACAACATTTTACTGACTCATTTATCCTGAGGGAGAGAGTTGAAATCTCAGCAAGTACTTTAGAGACCTCACTGAGCTTGAATGAGAAAAAAATAATAATAAATGAGAACCAGAATGGAGCCTAGGAGTTCTAAAACAGAAAAACTTAAACATCCCAACTCATAAGAAGTAGAAAAAAACAATTTTATGAATATAATAGAGATCCTTAGAGGAGAAGTGAAAAAAATTTTAAAGAAATTGAGGAAAACAACAAATAAGAAATTAGAATAAATTTATAAATCCCTCAAATAAAGCCAAGAAAGCAAAAATAAAAAATAAAACAGGGAAGAAATTAGTTTAAGACTTCAAAATTTTAATAGAGGCAATAAAGTAAACAAAAACTGAGGAAATCCTAAAAATTAAAAATCTATGTAAACAAACAGGAATTGCAGATGAGGATGTAACCAAGGACCATGAAAACACCAAACCTAAGAATAATAGGGACAGAAAAAGGAGATGAATACTAGCTCAAAGGCACATAAAATGTATTTTAAAAAAATCACAGAATAAAACTCTCCCACATAAAGAATGAATTACCTATAAATATGTGAGAATCTTACAGAACACCAAATACAGTACCAAAAAAGTTCCCTCACCTCATAGTGATCAAAACACAAAATATACAACATAAAATAAAAAGAATATTAAATGCTGCAAAGGAAAAAGGCCAAGTAACATATAAAGGCATACTCATTAGAATAATACCCAATGTCTCAATGAAGACTCAGAAAGCTAAACAGATATTAAGCAGACACTAAGAGACCATGGATGCCAACCAAGACTACTATACCTTCCAAAATGTTCAATCACCATTGATGGAGAAAACAAGATATTCCATGAAAAGCCAGATTTAAACAAAACAATACCTTTTCACAAACCAAGGCCCACAGAAAGCCCTAGACAGAAAATCCATCCCAAGAATGTTAGCTATAACCCATGAAAGCATGGGCAGTCGATAATCTTACACCAGGAAATCCTAAAGAAGGGAAACATACACACACACACACACACACACACACACACACACTACTTCCAAAAAATAAAACCATAACTAGCAGTTATTAGTATTTAATGTCCCTTAATATTAATGGACTCATCTCATCTATAAAACAACATGTGCTAGCGATGGGAATGAAAGCAAGAGCCATCATCGTTCTGCTACATACAAAAAACAAGCCTCAACTTCAATGACAGATATTTCCTTGGTGTAAAGGGTTTGAAAAAGATTCAAATGGGATTAGAAAGAAATCTGATTTAGTCATCCTAATATCCTAATATCTAACAAAATAGACTTCAAACTGAAGCTAATCAAAAGAGATGAAGAAAGACATTTTGTATTCATCACAGGAAAAATCTATCAAAATGAAGTATCAACCCTGAACACTGATGTCCAAAATAAAAAAGGGAACCCACATTTGTTAAATAATCATTACCAAACATAAACCACAAATAAAACCCTACACATTCAGAGCAGGAGATTTTAACACCCCCCTTCTCATCAATGAACAGGTCTGCCAGGCATAAATTAACAGAGAAATAGGGAACTAACAGGTGTTATGGCTCAAATGGAATTAACAGACATCTATAAAACATTCTACACAAACACAAAAGAATAAACCTCAGCACTTCAGAAAACCTCTAAAACTGACCACATACCCTATCACAAAGCAAATCTCAATAGATACAAAAATAATTGGAATAAATCCCTGTATTTTATCAGATCACCATGGCTTTATTTAATTTAACAACAATGCAAATTTTGAACAGCTTAAAATCTCATGGAAACTGAATAATACTCAACTGACTCAACTTGACCTATGGGTCAAGGAGGAAATGAAGGAAGAAATAAAATGTTTCCTAGAATTCAATGAAAATAAAGTTACAACATATCCAAACCTATGGGACATTATGAAAACAGTACCAAGAGGAAATTTCATAACACTAAATGCCTCCATAAAGAAGTTAAAGAAATTTCACACTAGTGAATTAGCAGAGCACTAGAAAGCTCTAGAACAAAAAGAAGCAAACTCAACCACATGTTGATGCACCAATGTGGGTTAACTACATCTGAGAGAGCTTAAGAAGATATTCTAGACAAAAAAAAAAAAAAAAAAAAAAAAAAGAGTTTAGCACAGGTTCTTAGTAGCCATATATTTTGATGGGCTCTTTTCCTGGGGGGTTGTGAACAACATATTACAAATGGCTTAATGGCATGACATAGACATGCTGCATACTAAGAACAGGTATGTACAGGTTACTGAGGCAGTTAACATTCCTTGGCCATGTTGAACTGGGCAGAGTCAAAAGGCAAAACAGTCTTAGTCATATCCGTGTTTAGCATTTTAAAAAACAGTCCTGGTCAGAAAAGGATTACAAATACACAATAAAGACAGATATAAAAAAAAAGATCTCTAAATGGGTTGCGGTGTTGAATATATGTAGGTATGAGAGAAAGAAGAAAAAGAGTATAGAAAAATAAAAGAAAGTCTTTAAAGAGACAGAGTACAGACAGTCATAAATTAAAGGAGCAAAAAAAGCCACATAAAGATGGAATATAAAAAGAGAGTTGGGGATATATATACTTGTGTTTTATTTGAATTTTTTGACTGTCAATGAGCTAAGTATAGAGAGACATTTCATTGTACAGGCTGCTAAACTAACATATATATTTTAAATGTATCTTGACTTCAAAATTTAAGTCTAAGGATATGCAGTTTGGAAAAGAAGTTCTGCTTTTGATTTCATATAGGATGAAAACCTGTGAATTACTTTCAGACTACTGTGGTATGATGTACCAAGATCCACTCAAAAGTCTCTGTGAATCACGAAATTACTTCATCCAACAAAAAGTAGAAAACAGTTTGGAGAGAACTATGCCCAAATTAGAAAATGTTGTTTATAAATGTTTGTTTACATGCTTGTTTGCATTTAAAGAGGAATATGATATAGAGATAAATAATTTGCATTGTTATGGATCTTGGTTTATTGATACAAATTTAAGGTCATTTTTATTATATGTATATTTCTGATTTTGATTAAGGTATTTTATTTGTTCAGTTCATCTAAAAATGTAAAGCATGTTTAAGAAACACAGGTTAACATATCTATAATAGTCAAGTTTGTAGTCCTTTAGTTTTGTTTCTAGATGTAGAGAGATATATTTCTGATGGATAGGTATTCTTCAAACCTTTCAAAGTCTAAAAGAATATGGCATTTTAAATGTTTTAAGAACTTAGGACCTTTCATGACAATGAGACACATCTGCTCCTAGAAGCAACAATCTACTTCAAGAGGATGATGGGCATACAATAGGCTTTTTATGGAATTGGTTAGCTATTTGGGGAAAAAAACTGCTCTTGTGTATACTGCTTGATGGTATCCTTCATGAACTGGACATACAAGACCCACAGAAAAATGACTGCTGAAGTTGCCTAAAGAAGGTGAGAGAGTCCTTCAGCATTTCTGTTTTATGAAAGAATCTGTCAGACATTCTGTAGGACACAGAAGAAAGTGACTGAAAAAGTGCCAATATAAACAGAACTGTCTGAAATTTTCTGCTTCATGGAAAAGTCTGCAGATACTATGGGCTGGTAGTTTAAAGATTGATGCTCCAATGTTACAGAAGAACTTTGAATGACTGTCTAGGCAGTGAGATGTCTCTGTCAAATTTAGAGTTGTGGAAGTTTCTTACAATGAAGTTCCTTTTTTAATTTATTTATTAAAAATTTCCACCTCCTCCCATCCCCCCACTTCCCCTCTCCCTCCCCCTCCCTCTCCAGTCCTAAGAGAAGTCAGGTTGCCCTGCTCTGTGGGAAGTCCAAGGCCCTTCCCCCTCCATCTAGGTCTAGGAAGGTGTGCATCCAAACAGACTAGGCTCCCAAGAAGCCAGTACATACAGTAGAATCAAAACTTGGTGTCATTATCATTGGCTTCTCAGTCAGTCCTCATTGACAGCCACATTCAGAGAGTCAAGTTTGATCACATGCTCTTTCAGTCCCAGTCCAGCTGGCCTTGGTGAGCTCCCATTAGATCAGTCACACCGTCTTCATGGGTGGATGTACCCTCTTGTGGTCCTGACTTCTTTGCTCATGTTCTCCCTCCTTCTGCTATTCATTTGGGCCAGTGCTCCAATGTGAGTCTCTGTCTCTATCTCCATCCATCGCCAAATGAAGGTTCTATGGTGATATGCAAGATATTCATCAGTGTGGCTATGGGAGAAGGCCAGTACAGGCACGCTCTCCTCTGCTGCCCAAGGATCTAGCTGGGGAAATCCCCTTGGACACCTGAAAATCCCTCTAGAGCCAAGTCTCTTGTCAATCCTAAAATGGCTCCCTTAATAAAGATATCTTCTTCCCTGCTCCCATATCCATCCTTCCTCCATCTCAACCATCCCATTCCCCCAAGCTCTCCCCATCCTCCCCTTTTCCGTTCTCTCTCCCCATCTCCCCTTCCTCCAACCCCACCCCCACCCTCGTGTTCCCAACTTTTGCCCAGCAATCTGGTCTACTTTCAATATCCAGGAGGATAAATATATGTTTTTCTATGGGTTCACCTTCTTATTTAGCTTCTCTAAGATTGTGAATTGTAGGCTCAATGTCCTTTGTTTATGACTAGAATGTATTTCCTTTTAACTTAAATAATATTATATCCTTCTGGGATCTTGAAGGACATGAAGAATAGATAATTATAGTTTCTCTTAGTTCTGATAAAAGATAAAATAGATATAAATATTATAACTCTAATTCTTGCTTGATACCTATTTTGTTATATGTAATCTTGCTATGTTAATGTTAAAACCTTTCTTTTTATATAAACAGAAAAGATGAGGCTATATGGGATTCCCCTCTCTATACTGTAAATATTATTGGTTAATAAAGAAACTGCTTTGGGCCCATGGTGGCACAAAAAAAAGGGCAAGGCAGGAAATCCAAACAGTTAGAGTAGGCATAGTCAAAGAGATACATGTAGCTGCCAAAGGAAACAGATGTTGGAACTTTACCCGGTAAGCCACAGCCATGTGGTGGTACACAGACAAATGCACTAATTTAAGGTATGAGTTTGCCAGGAATATGCCTAAGCTAATAGGCCAAGGGTGTCTTAATTAATTCATTTTCTGTGTGAATATTTCTGGTCTGGGCAGCCAGAAAATGAACAAAGAGCTTCTGGCAACAAGATGTATTTGCCAGAAAATAATCAAATTCAGGGTTGAAATAAATAAATATAAATAAGGAGAACAAAAAAAATGACTCAATGAAACAAAGAGATGGTTCTTTGAGAAAATCAACAAGATAAACAAACCCTTACCCAAGCTAACAAAAGAGAAGAACATGACTATCCAAATTAACAAAATCAGAAATAAAAAGGGAGATATAACCGCAGGCACTGTGGAAATTTGGGCAATCTTCAGTTCATATTTCATAAACTTATCCTCACAAAATTGGTAAATTTAATAAAAATAGACAACTTTCTTGATACTTTACATATGCCAAAATTAAATAAAGATCAGATGAACAATTTAAATAGACCTATAGCCCTTAAGGCGATAGAAAGCAGTGATTAAAAGTGTGGCAACCAAAAGAAAAAGAAAAAGCCCAAAGACAGATGGTTTCAGTGCATATTTCTACCAGAAATCAAAGAACAGCTAGTTCTAATTCTTCTAAAATTGTTCCACACAATAAAAAAGAAGGAAAATTGACAAATTCTTTTTATGAGACCACAGTTACCCTTTACACAAATATGTAACAAAGAAAAAGAACTACAGAACAATCTCCCTCATAAACATTAATGCTGAAATACTAAATAGAATACTGTCAAACCAAATCCAAGAACACTTCAAAAAAAATCATTCAACATGAGAAAGAGATGCAGGAGATTCATCCTTGAGATGCAGAGATTGTTGAACATATGATAATTTTTCAATGTAATCCAACATACAAACACACTGAAAGAAAAAAATCACATGATCTTCTCATTAGATGCCAAAAAGCCTTTGACAAAAATCCAAAACCCCTTCATGTCAAAGATTTTGGAGAAATTAGGGATAAAAGGAATATATCTAAACATGATTAAAATAAAACAACAAGCCAACAACCAGAATAAAATTAAATGGAGAAGAACTCAAAGTGATTCCACTATAATAAGAAACAAAAAAGACTGTTCATCTTTTCAATATAATACTTTAAGTTCTAGCTTGAGCAATAAGACAGCAAAAGGAGATCAAGATGTAAAGGAAGAAGTCAAGCTATTGCTCTTCGCAGATGATATGATAGTATACCTAACTGACCCTAAAAATTCAACCAGGCAACTACTACCACTTATAAACACCTTCAGTAATATGGTAGGATACAAGATTACCTAAAATAAATCAGTATCCCTACTGTATACAAATGATAAATGTGCCAAGAAAGAAATCATAGAAACATCAACTCTTACAATAGCCACATTTATCTTGGGATATCACTAACCAAACAGATGAAAGGCCAATATAACTAGAACTTTAAGTCTTGCAAGAAACAAACTGGAAAAGATTTTAGACATTGAAAAGAACTTCCATGCACATAGATAGGTAGGATCAACCAAATAAAAAATACAATCTTTCCAAAAGCAATCTATAAATTCAGTGCAATCCACATAAAAATTCCAACACTATTCTTCACAGGGCTTGAAAGAACAATATTCAATTTCATATGGAAAATAATAAACCAGAATAGCTAAAACAATCTTGTTCAGTAAAGGAAATTCTATAGACATCATCATCTCTGACTTCAAACACTACTATGGAGCTATAGTTAAAAAATTATATTGACATAAAAATAGACACATGGACTAATGGAATCAAATCATAGACCCTGACATTAATCTACATATCATGAATACCTAATTTTTGAGAGAGAAGCCAAAGTGCCAAAATAGAAAAAGAAAAACATCTTTAACCAGTGGTGTTGGTCTAACTGGATGTCAATATGAAGAAGATTGCAAACAGATCTGTATCTATTGCCATGCACAAAACTGAAATCTATATAGCTCAAGACCTTAATATACATCCAAAAGAAAGAAAGAAAGAAAGAAAGAAAGAAAGAAAGAAAGAAAGAAAGAAAGAAAGAGAGAAAGAAAGAAACCTGGGTAAACGTGTGGCCAGGATGAGACCCAGACAAGACAAGCATGGAGTGAAGTGGTGGTGACCAAGAAGATCCTGTGGCCCTAAGCGGAGGTTAGCACCACAGGGTTGGCAGGTGTGGGCACAGCTGTGGTGTGAGAAGGAGCAGAGGCAACAGAAGGTAGCTCTGATGGCTCAGCACCAACAATAAGCCAGGCAGCGTGCTGGGCTCCTGGGCTCCTGGGCTCCTGGCCTCCTGGCCTCCTGGCCTCCTGGGCCCCTGGCCTCTTGGGCTCAGGACACTGCCTGATCACCCCACTCCACCAGGAAAACACCCATTTCTAGCTCACGCATGAGGATGCCCAGGTTCAGGGCTAAGCTGTGCAGGAAGTCCACCTAGCAGTTACATTGAACCTGATAGAAGAAAAACAGGAAAATCACATTGTAAACATTGGCAGAGGAGATGGCTTCCTAAATATAACACCAGTAGCATGGACACTGAGAGGAACAATTAATAAATGGGACTCCCTGAAACTGAAAAGCTTCTGTAAGGCAAAAATATAGAAAATAAGACAAAATGACAGCATACAGAGTGGAAGAAGATCTTCACAAACCACACATATGATAGAGGGCTGATTTCCAAAATATATAAAGAACTCAAAAAACTAGATATCAAAATACAAAATAATACAAGTAAAAACAGGGATACAGAGCTAAACAATAAATTCTCAACAGAAGAATACCAAATGGTTGAAAGGTATTTAAGGAACTGCTCAGCATCCTTAATTATTGGGAAAACATAACTCAAAGCAAAACTGAGATGCCATTTTTCAACTGTCAGTATGGCTAAGATCAAAAATATTGAGGACTCCTTATATTGGAAAGGATATGGAGTTCAGGGGAACACTCCTCCACTTCTAGTAAGAGTGCAAATTTTTACAGCCAATTTTAAATTAGTATGGCAGTTTCTCAGAAAATTGTGAATCAATCTACCTCAAGACACAGTAATGCCACACCTAAAGGATCCTCAATTATATCACAAGGATACTTGTTCAATAATGCTCACAAAAGCATTATTCATAATACCCAGAACCTGGAAACAACCTTGAGGGCACTCAACTGAAGAATGGATAAAGAAAATGTGGTACATTTACACAATGAAATATTACTCAGCGATGACATAATGAAAATTTCAGGCAAATGGATGGAACTAGAAAAATCCTCAGTGAGGTAATGCAAGTCATAAAAACCATTATGATATGTACTTACTCATGTATCTTTATTAACATTAAGCAAATAAAAACCAGTCTACAATTCACAGCTCCAGAGAATTTAGGTAGCAATGAGGACCCTAAGATGGACACATGGATCTCCCTGGGTAGAGATTAGATTAGATGTCTTGGGTAAACTGAGGGTGATTGTGGGAGTAAGTAGGATTGGATGGGAAATGAGAACATGAGGGAATGGGATGATAGATGAAGGAGATGGACAGATTGGGTTAGCAATGAAAGAGAGATCTTGATAGAGAAGCTACTATAGGTTTAGGCAAAAACTTAGTTCTTGGGGAATACCCAAGAATGCACAAGGATGACTCCAAGACTGCTAACAATAATGGAGAGGGTGCCTGAATGGCCTTCCACTATAGTCATATTGGTGAATACACCAACTCTCATTTAGAGCATAGAACCTTCATTCAATAACTGATGGACTTGGATGCAGAGATCCACAACCAAGCTCTAGGCCAAATTCTGTGAATCCAATAAACTAGAGAAAAGAGGAAATATATGTGCAAGGGATGTCAAGATCATGATGGAGAAATTACAGAGACAGCTGAACCAAGCTCATGGAAACTCATGAACTCTAGACCAAAAGCTGTGAATCCTCCAAATGACTGATCTATGACTTTAATATTTGGGAGAGAGTAATGAAGCCTGGGCTATCTGAAAGGCCACTGGCAATAGGACCAGAATCTTTTACTGGTGTAGGAAGTCCTTCTGTATATTTTCTGATTTTATTGGTTAATAAATAAAGACGTTTTCAGCCAGTGGCTTAGCAGAATATAACTATGTGGTAAAGCTAAGCTGAATGCTTGGAGAAAGAAGACAGAGACAAAGATAAGCCATGGAGCTGCTGCTGGAGACAGACACACTGGAACCTTGATGGTAGACCATGAGCCTGGTGGCAAAATATAAAATAATGGAAATGGGTTAATTTAGATATAAGCACTAGCTAGTAATATGATAAAGCTCTTGGCCAAACAGTATTGCAAATAATATATTGTCTGAGTGATTATTTTGTGGTCTGGGTAGCTGGAAATGAATAAGGAGCCTCCAACAATTGGTAGACAGGCATGGGGCAAGAAAAAAAAGTTTCTAGACCCACAAAATATGGGATCCAAGCACAGCTTATTGAAAACAGCATTTTTTAAAGATAGGTTCTGTTTACAAGGGAGATGCAGTAACAACTGTGTGGCTTCTTTAAAAAATTGTGACTTCCTGGTTCACCAGGATGAACAGCTCTGACTCTTGGGAGGTCTGGCTACAGAACATTTAAATATGATCTGTGCATAGCATGTTAAAATTGCTTAATGGTGACACTGACCTACTTTGACCTCGAATCTGGGGTGGAATGAAAGGCTGTCAGCAGAAGCAAACTTGGCTCTGCCATGTAGGACTGGGCAGAGAATGCAGGCCGGAGAGCAGAATTGGACCTAGCCACATCTGGTTAGCATTTAAAGAAAAAAAGTGGTCCTGGTCACAGAAGGATTACAGATACGCAACAAAGATAGATTCAGATGAAAAAGACCTCTGAATGGATAACACTGTTAGATAAATGTATATAGCCTTGAGAGAAAGAGAAAAAAGAATAAAAAGTAAATAGTTTTGAAAAACCAAAATAAAGTCTTTAAAGAGAAAGAGTACAGGCAATCATAGATTAATACAGTAAAAACAGGCCACATAAAGATGGAATATACACAGAGTATACATTATGTATATTATTGTATTTTCTTTAAATTTTTACTGTGAAGGAGCTAAGCACAGAAAGACATTTCATTGTATGGGCTGCTAAGCTAAACCAACATATATATTTTAAATGTGTCTTGATTTCAAAATTTGGGTCTAAGGATTAGTTGCTTTGGAAAAGAGGTTCTTCTGCTGCTTCCACAGAGGATGGGAACCTGTAGATTCCTTTCAGACTAGTATGGTTTGATAAATCAAGAGCCCCCTGAAATGTTAAGATAACACCCCCCAAAATTACTTCACCCAATAAACAGCAGGAAGCAGTTTGGAGAGAACTATGCCCTAATTCCAAAATATTGTTTATAAATATTTGTTTACTTTAAGGGGGGATATGCTATAGATATGAATAATTTGCATTAGTACAGATCTTGATTTATTGATACAAATTTAAGGTTGATTTTGTTAGATGTATATTTATGCTCTTGATTAAGGTATTATGTTTGTACAACTCATTTATAAATGTAAAGCATGGTTAAGAAATACAGATTATAATCATCTATAATAATCAAGCTTCTATTCATACTAGTTAGGTTTTCTATATGTACAGAGATATATTTCAGATGGATACTTATTCTTCTAACCTTTCAAAGACTAACAGAATATGGCATTTAAAATGTTTTGAGAACTTAGGACTTTTCATGACAATGAGACACATCTACTTCTGTCAGCATCAGTCTATTTCAAGAGGACAATGGGCATCATATAGGCTCCTCATGGAGTTTGTTAGCCTTTTGGGCCAGAAACTGCTCTTGTGTGAACTGTTTGACTGGACACACAGGACCCACAGAAAAATCACTGCTGAAGTTGCTTAAGGAAGGTAAGACAGTTCTTCCTGGTTCCTGCTTCATGAAAAAGACTGACAGATGTTTTGCAGGGCACAGAAGAAAGCAATTGATGAACTTTGTCATTTTAAGGCAAGAGAGATCTTCAGATTTCCAGCTTCATGGAAAAGTCTGACAGATACTATGGACCTGTAGGCTAAATATGGTTCCTGCAATGTTATAGAAGAACTGTGGGTGACCATTCAGGCAGCAAGGTGTCTCTTTCAATTCTAGAGGATTGGAAATTGCTTACAATGCACTTCCTATTTACTTAGGTAATATTATATCCTTCTGGAGTCTTTGCTGGAGTTTAAGAATAGTTATAGTTTTCCTTGGATATGATAAAAGATAAAGTAGATACAAATATTGTAACTATAACTCTTGCCTGATACCTGTTTTATTATATGCAATTTTACTACGTTAAATTTAAAACCTTCCCTTTATTTAAACAGAAAAGTGGAAATGGTGTTGGAAATCCCTCTGTATATGTGATGCTTTTATTGGTTAATGAATAAAGCTGTTTCAGACAGTGGCTTAGCAGAATAGAGCTAGTCATAAAAACTAAACTAAATGCTGGAAGAAAGAAGGTGGCATTGAAAAGAAGCCGTGTAGCCACTGTCAGAGACAGATGTACTGGAAACTTGTTAGTAGGCCTTGAGCCTCATGGTAAAATATAAAATAAAGGAAATTGGTTAATTTAATATATAAGAGCTAGCTAAAAATACATTTAAGCTATTGGCCAGAAAGTATTGCAAATAACATATTTTCTGAGTGACTATTTCATGGTCTGGGTACCTGGGAACCAACAAAGAGCCTCCAACAACATATATCCCTGGTACATGAGCTACCCTGTTGGAGTTCATTCCATATGGTGGGATGCCATAGACGGTCTTATTCCAGAGGGAAGGGGCTTGGTCTTAACCTAACATAATATCCCAGACACTTCTCACACACAACGGGAGACTTTACACTTTGGGAGAAATGGCTCACTGCTCCTTTTACTACAAATTGGCACCCAACGTGATGGACTAAATCCACTTAAATACCAAAGAGGGCTTTTAAAAAAGTGAGAGGGAGTTTAGCACAGCTTTTTGCTGTTTGCTAGGATGTGCCTCAGAGAGATTTCCTGATTCAGTAATAGCAGCAGCAAAAAAAAAAAAAAAAAAAAAAAAAAAAAAAAAAAAAAAGCCATGCCATTTTAAAATGCACCTTCCTGGGTTGTGGTGCCAGTGTGAATTCCAGCCTTAAAGCATTTTAGTGGCTTTTATGAGACTGGATGGTTTTGTCCCCGCTCGAGTTCAGGAAAAAAGTATTCCCAGACCATGCCAATGGCTCAGAGCTCCCCACCTGGGCAGGAGGTGGGATCAGGTCTACTAGGCACGCACAACGAGGAGATCATGGCAGATTCCCGCTGCCATACACAGAGATGTTTCCAGACTGCGCAGTGGTCTGCCTGGCAGATTTGAATGTAACTCATATAAAAAGCTCATTCTCAGAGCTAAAGTGCTGAGTGTGGCTCCTACCAAAGGTGAAAGAAAAAAGCCATGTAGTTTTAAAACACCAGCTTTCTGGGCTAAGTTCCTAGCATGACCTCTGTCTCTTGTGGAAGACAGAGAATTTGGATGGGGTTTTGTGAGTAAAATGCTTACTTGCTTGATAGCAGTGTGGACTTGCCGTGTGCCTGGAACTGTGCATGGCTCAAGGGCACCAAATGGCTGAGGCAGAAGCAGCTCAGGCTTTGCTCTGCCTTGCTGAACTGTGCTGACCTCAAGCAGGAACGATTGTAATTATCATAACAATAGCCTAATTAAGGTTTAGACTGGGCAGGAAATAGGTGGTACCATATTACCTCTACATGGTGCAACAAATAAGTTTTTAAGAAGTGTTTAGCATTTTAAGAAGTGCTCCTGGATAGTAAAGAATTACAGATTCACCATAGCACAGATTCAAACATAAAAGAACTCTAAATGGGTCATAGTGTTGGATGAGTATATGGTAGGCTTGGGAGAGAGAAGAAAAACAATATAGAGAATAAAGTTAATACCTTAAAAAAGGGTAAAGTCTTTAAAGAGACAGAGTACAGATGGTTATAGATTAAAATAAATAAATAAAAATAAGCCATGTAAAAATGGAAAATTCACAGAGTCTGGATTATGTACATTGTGTTTTCTTTAAATTTTTTGACTGTGAAGGAGCTAAATACAGAGAGACATTTCATTGTGTGGGCTGCTAAGCTGATCCAATATGTATGTTCTAATGTATCATGACTTCCAAATTTGGGTCTAAGGATATGATGCTTTGTTTTCACAGAGGATGAGACCCTGTGGATTGCTTCTATCCCAATATGGTATGATAGACCACACCCTCCTGAAAGGTGGCCGTAAACACCCTCAAAAAATTACTTCACTCAACTGCCAACGAGGATGAACTTGGCACACAGGTTATACCATGAAAGACTGGAATAACATTGCCCCCATTCAGCAAAAAGAAGTTTGGGGAGAAATAACTGCGCCCATATTCCCAAATATTGTTTATAATTGTTCTTTTATATTTAAAGGGAGAAATGATATAGATAATTATTTACATTGGTATAAATTTTACTCTATTGATATAAATTTAAGGTCAATTTTGTTATATGCATATGTATTTCTGACCTTGACTAAGGTATTGTGATTGTGTAGCTTATTTAAAAATGTAATGTATAATTAGGAAATATTGGTTACTAATGGATAATCATTGATAATAGTAAAGCTGTAGTCATGTTAGTTAGATTTTCTAGATATATAGAGATATATCTCAGTTAGATAGGCATTCTTCATATCTTTCAAAGACTGCAGAAAATGGCATTTAAAATGTTTTAATAACTTAGAGTTTTTCATGACAACGAGACACGTCTGCTCCTGGCAGCACCAATCTACTTCAAGAGGAAGATGGGCATTGAAGAGGCTCCTTATGAAGTTTGATAGCCATTTGGGCAAGAAATTGCTCTTGCCTGGACTGGTGCATAAACTGGACACAAAGAACCTGCAGAGAGAGGACTGCTGAACTTTCCTGGCTAGCTTATGCCCTGAAATAACAACCCACAAACTGTATTCTTTTAAACACTGCTTGGCCCATTAGCTCTAGCCCTTACTGGCTAATTCTGATATCCCGATCAACCCATCTCTAATAAACTGTGTAGCACCGGTCTTACCAGGAAAGATTCAGCATGTCTGACCTGGCGGCTTGCTTCATCGCATGCAGACCCCCGGAGAGGGGAGCATGGCATCTCTGAGCCAGAGAGCAGAGCTGTCTAGTCTGAGCTCACTTCTTCTTCCTCCCAGCATTCTATTCTGTTTACTCCACCCACCTATGTTCTAAGCTATGAGGCCAATCAGTTTCTTTATTATAATTAACCAATGACCTTCCTCCATCAAATAATGACTGAACTGCCTTTGAAATTTTTTTGCTTCGTGGAAATGTCTGCTGGATACTATGGGCCTGAAGGCTGAAGATTGATGCCCCAATGGTACAGAGGAACTTTGGGTGACTATACAGGCAGCAAGATGTCTCTCTCATTTCTAGAGTTTTGGAACTTGCTTATTTATTGTTTGCTTAGGTAATATTATATCCTTCTGGAGTCTTTGAGTTGAAGAATGGTTAGTTATAGTTATAGTTTTCCTTAGCTTTAAGAAAAGATAAAATAGATATAAATATTATAACTGTAATTCTTGCTTGATAACTGTTTTGTTATGTGTAAATTTACTATGTTAAAGTGAAAGCCTTTCTTTTTTGTTTAAACAGAAAAAGGGGAAATGATGTAGGAAGGTCATCTGTCTATGTGTTACTTTCATTGGTTAATAGAAAAACTGTCTTGGCCTTTTGATAGGCTAGCCCTTAGGTTGGTGGAGAAGACAGAACAGAATGCTGTGAGGAAGAAGCAGAGTCAGGCAGACACCATGCTTCTCCTACCCAGGATGGACGGTGGTTAGAATTATGCCAGTAAGCCACAGTCAAGTGACAATACACAGTAATAGAAAAAGGTTAATCAAGATGTGAGAGTTAGCCAATAAGAGGCTAGAACTAATGGCCCAGGCAGTGTTTAAATGAATACCATTTCCATGTAATTATTTTGAGTATAAACTAGCCAGAGAGCCATGCGGTGGGAAGTGGCTCACCACTCCTTTTACTACAGAATGTAAAATAAAATTTAAAAATTAAATTAATAAAACATTAGTATACTCAGAAATCTAAACACTTATCCCACCATTCCTATACTATATTCCCCATTTTACTTTCAGAAAGATATCCCTGAATTAGATCTCCTTTGTTTAGATTTTTCTCTGACCATGAACAGTAACAATTTGTAGCCAACTCCAATATAAATGATAAACATCTATTTAATGATGAAAAATTATCCCCCATGCCTCTTGGGGATGTTAGTATCACATTTTCTAATGTACTTCCTGTTTAGGAGGACAGTGACATCTTTAGGGAACCATGAGTAAATTAAGATAATGGGCAAGTCATGGGGATGCTAGCTATTGCCCACTCTGGGTGTGATGGGATAATGCAAGGCTTCTCTGATGTTCTGGTGGAAGAGTCTGTGAGGCTAAACCATCTTAGCACAAGTGACCTTACTTAAAGCTGTTCTGGATGAAGAACTCTGAAGAAAATGGAACAGAGGCACTTTGAGAGGCTAGATCATGTGGGTGGGCCAATCATTTTCATTGGTGTCTGGTCCCCTTGCTCTGAAAACACACAAACACTTAAAGGTAGAGGACAAATGCATATTAACACAAGTATGGAATGCATGGTTACATAAGCTAGCCATGTGGGCGGCCGGGTGCCGGGGACGCAGCCCTGCCGCTCCTATTTCAACACATGGTGTATACAAGTCAGTTAAAGATGAATTTTTGGTTCTATGTTTGAGTAGGTTAAAGAGATATGTTAACTTTATAAGTCTGATTGGACTGTATAAGCAAACTGTAATATAAAACTCTATCCATGCCATATCAAAGGGTGACACATAATAATAAGTCATGGGGACTCTGTAGCCAAAAAGATTTATCATCTTTCATTTCATCTCTAAGATTTTCGCATGGAAAGGGATCAGCTTACACATCACCTCTTCTGCAGTCTTTCTTGTCTTTCTCTCTCACGTCTGTAGCCAAGATCTTCAGGGGATCAAATAGGATCTCTATTAACCCGGAAGGAATCCACAACCTTTGACTTTCTTTGTAAACAAGTGTACGACCTTTTCCTCACTCCACTTTTAAACTTCCATCTTCAAGTGAAGACATTCCTAAATTATAAAGGTTGGTTTAATTCAGGAGTCTTTTCCACAGTTCAACATCTTTCAGCTGCTGTCTGCTCATGAGCATACAAAAATTCAGAATCAACAAAGCACCATATAAGATCACAACTCCCTGTGTTGCATTACTTACCTTCCTTATATGGCTTACTTTTTTAGTTACTTCTCTCTTTAAATACTTTAATATTATTAAACATTGTTTAACTGTTTGCACCCTTTCATCTTGTTTTCTTAATCCTTTGCACATTGTTAAATACATGGTAACTGCTTAGAGTTTTTTTTTTTTCCACTCTGAACCTTCTTTTTTTTTCACTCTGAACATTCTTTATTGACTATCTGTCACTTTTTCTGGCTGCATGAACAAAACCTTAAACCACCTCCCAGGTTACTTTATGGGCACTTCAAGCCTGCAGACAGTAACCAGGAGACATATTTCTGTACCACACTCTCCATGAGAGACTGTGGGACTAGGAAGCCATGTTTGGTTTTGTTTATCTGTATTTTGAACCTTTTTCAATGCCTTTTCAAGTCTCGTGTTGAAATACATGACTCCATGTTGGATATCATTTGTTGTTGAACATTTTGGTTAAAGTCATTGGCTCACAAATAATGATATAAAGATATTAATTATAAAACCTCAGCTAATAGTTTAGTTTTATTTTTAACTAGCTCTTATAACTTGAATTAACACACTTCTATTAATTTACTTTCTGCTTCATGACTTTATTGTCTCATCTCCATAGTACCATCCTGCTTGCTCTGCATCCCATGACATCTCCCCTTCTTCTTTCCAGTATCCTCTCTGGCTAGAAATTCTGCCTAGTTATTGGCTAAACAGCTTTTTAATTAAACAATCAGTATCCAAAAGAGTAATCCATAACAACTCTATATATCTATAGCCAGTTTCTGTGTCCCTTCAAATAAGGGAAGATAACCTGCATGTTACTTATATAATGATTCTATGAGGCAAAGACGTCTTGTCTCCTTTATAATGGTGGTTTGAACCTCTATTTTTTTGCTTAGGATATTTTAAAAATGTATCCTAGATAATTAGACTGTGCCAAACAGGATATCAATCTCTAACCTACATAACATTAAACAGAGAACATAATACAACCATCTAAGTAACTCAGAACATAGTAGAAATGAAAGCAAGAGTATCGAGGTTGGTGGGACATAAACAAAGGCAGACCACAAGAACAAGGCAAAGGACTGGAGATTCAGTAGCAAAAACATGAATCCTTTTTACTCCAGTATGTTTTTCTGTGTCTTTTAATTGGGGAATGAAGCATTATTCAAGCACATATTCTTAATTTTTTGTCTTTTTGTTCATCTCAGGGCATTTTCTTTCTTTTTTTTTTTTAGTTTTTCATTTTTTGAGACCATGTTTCTTTGTGTTATTGCCCTGGCTGAACTGGAACTCACTTTGTTGACCAGGCTGACCTCAAACTTACAAAGACCCATAGGCCTCTGACTCCCAAGTCCTGTAATTAAAAGTATGAATTACTACCACTCATCTTAAGTTATTTTCTTAGACCTCTTTTATTCATCTCCTCTGGTATCAGTAATTACTTATTTGTAGCAATTTATTTAGATATGTTTATGTTTCTCTTTACACATAGAATGTGAAAATACATTCTTTTAATCTGTTTGTATCATGAAATGTTTTTATTTATTTTTCAATTTTTATACATATATTATTTTTGTATAATCTGAGTTGAAAGTACAACCTTTCAGAACTTTGAATACATCTTTAAAGGCCCTTCTGGCTTTAATTTTTTTCTGTTGGGGGAGTCAGAAGTTATTCTCATGAAACTGCCTTTGTAGGTTGCTTAATCTTTTCCTCTTGTGGTTTTAAGTACCATTTCTTTATTCTTTGTTTTTATATTTTAAATTTAGTATGACCTGGACTTTAAAAGAAGTGTAATCTACAAGATTGCTTTCAGGAACCAAAACCATTTCCTTATATATTTAATGGCACAGCAATTATTACAGTGAGGAGGAATGAAGAATTTTTGTCTTAATAAGTCTTTTACCAGAGTTTCATGTAGGAGAAAATTGTTTTATTAGCCCTCCTTCTAAGAACAGCATATGAAGCCACAATAAATATATACCCAAAGATGTATTTCTATTCTGTGAGAAGATTGCTAATTTAAAAGCCTTGGTATTGCCAGTAAATTATCTTGGATATCCTTACCACATTTCACAGACATACATATTGTTTTTTGTCAGGTGCACGAGTTACAAGGAAAAGCTAGAGATAGCATACAATCAAAGTTGTGCATTAATGTTGAGTCAGTAGTAACTAAATGAATTGGAAGTTCAAAACATAATGGGATGGCGTAAAATAATCATCTAATGGTCGGCTAACTCTGAACAATTTAGAGATACCATATAGAAACAGAATGAGAGCACAGTATAAATGTTATCAAAACACCCTATTAACTTGCTTACAGGTTTTATAAAACTTTGATTTGTAAAGGTAAATTTTAAGCATTTCTCAAAAATCTAATTCCTATAATCTGCTTTGTCATTCTTCTTTGATATCCTAATTTCTATATAGTCCATTCTACTGGTAAAGCTTTCCACACATAGAAACTTTTCAGTGTGTCTTATATCAATCAGCTATTTGTTTTCTTTGAGTATATTTATATCTTCTTGAGTGGTTTTAATTAGATATGAATCACTTTTTAATTATTTGGAAGTCCTTCAAGGTGAATTTTAATATAAAACATTGTTATCAGATTTGTAATTTTGGAAGGGACATGGTGGCTTGGATTTTCATGTTGTTTCTGATTTTGCAATGGAACTTATTTATCTCAGGTTACTTGGCTAAAATAGGAATATGGGCCTGGGGCTGGTGATCTAATACCTGCTCTCCTGTCAGTACATCAGCTGTAATAATTGAGGAAGTGTGGACTAGATGATCAGTGTCCTGGAATGCTTAATTGTTGATATCAGTAGATAAGAAGATAGGGTAAGCTTGCAGCACATGGCACCTGTTGGGACCTTGACACTCCTTTCTGTCTTACTGAGAGCTGGACAGAGGGCTGGAGTTTAGGCTGAATTTTGGGACCCAGAGACTCCTTACATATCAGCACAAGAAGCTTGGTGAGTAGAGAAATTTTGGGATCAGAGACTTCTCAAATTCTTAACTAGATTAATAAGAGAAGAGGACACCAAAGTGATGCAAATAGGACAGGAAGAAGTCAGATCATCTCTATTTACCTGAAATAATGCTCTACTTAGAAGGTTCTGGAGAAGTCACCAGATAATGTTAATTAACAAGATACAAATCAACACTCCAAAGCCATTATCATTTATATACATCAAAATGAACTCACTGGAAAAGAAATCAAGATAAAGGTGGGAAATTCTAGTACTAATGGCTTAAAAACATAATTTGGAATAAACCTAACAAAGAAAATGAAATAATTCTACAAGTAAATTTTATGAGACTTGAATAACGAGATAAAAATTTTCAGAAGGTAGATATATGCACAACTCAGAGGGATTAGTATAATCAATACTAGAAAAATTTCTGCATTGCTGAAAGAAATCTACTAATTCAATATAATGTTCATTACTGAACCCAGTCTCTGCATAACTGAAAAACAAAATAAAACTGAAATTCATATGGAAGTGCAGAAGCCCACAAATACAAAAATGAGCTTTAACAGAAAAAAACAATGCTAAATACATTTTTGTAATATCTGATGTCAAAAGATATTACACAGTAAAAGTAATCTGGAATAGGTCTTTAATTTGTCAATGCTACGTTTATTGGAGCCTCTCCTGGAAGGTTGGAAAGTATTGAAAGCCCATAGTATAAACTATATGGAACACTTAAAATGAGAACTTCATTTCATTATACTTATTCAATAGTTCTAAGCAGCAAAAGATTTGGTGAATATGCACAGAAAACTTTTTAGTTTGAGAGAAAATAAGGTGAATGATGAGACTGTTGTTTTTCATAACATCTCTGAAGTAATCTACAAAGAATAGGCATAAGCTCCATGATAAAATTAACTAGCTTCAAGCATCTGAGGACATAGTGAACAACACAAAATTATTTAGTGATAAAATTGTGCATAAAAAATCTAAAGGCTTTTAAGTGTGCCCTGGGAGAGATTGCTCTTCCCAGCATCTGCAGATCTCAAGTTGCAGAAAATCAGACTGAAACCCTAGTTATAATGTTGACTGAATTATAGAAAAAAATCTAAGTCATTGCCTGAGATGGTGATAATAGTTAAAGTAAGGGAATTAATTAGTAAAGAATGTTATCCTGTAACTTTAAAAGGGGACTTATGGGAGGATTCTATTGAAGTTGCGTGTAACTTGAGATGGATAAGATTCAGTGCAAAATCAGGAACAAAATGAAAATTCAAGGCACCATGTCTCTTCCAAAATTGAAAATCTCATAATAAATCTCAAATTTGCAAGGATTTATCTTACTTGAGTAAATAGTAACCTCTATCTACATCTTGACATATTGCCTTTTTTTTAACTTTGACTAGAGAAATTAATCATTCATTGTCTGCTCAACCAGAAGTGACATTCTCTGAAGGAAATATCAAATAGGACCATACCAAGGACCTTCACAGTCTACCAATAGTCACCTCTAAACATATAATTAGACATTAGCAAAAGCAGATTCCTAAAGGAAAAGTAGAAAGTTTAGTTCATGAAGTGCAGTACACTACTAAAAAGTTTAATGAGTTTGTTAATTCACCTAAAAGGAAGTCTGGGAAATATGTGTACAAATGGTTTACAAGATTATGGAACAATTGTGGAAAAAAAAACATAAAATTGAATCATACAGAGTTTATTTGATATGACCTCTGTGGTTGTTTGAAAGAAAATGGTAACAATAGGTTCATAAACTACCAGAAAGTATATCCTGGTTGAAATATTTATGACCTTGTTAGAGGAAGTTTATCACTGGGTACTGGTATTGAGGTTTCACATGATCAATTCAGGCCCAGTGTCATTTCTCTCTTTCAACTACCTCATGATCCAGATATAGAAATCTTGGTTCCTTCTCCAACACCAAGTCTGCCCACATGCTACTATGCTTCCTGCCATGAAAAATGGACTACGAACATCTGAATTATAAGCTACACCCAATGATATATTTTCCTTTATAAGATGTGCCTCAGGCATGGTATCTCTCCACAGCAATAAAAGCCCCAAGACTATGTTGAGCATTGCCATGACAGGCCTGAGCATGCTTTTGCTTGAAGGAATATGTGCTTTGTGACTTTGAATTGGAAAATTATTTTAACACTTTTTGTCTAACTTAATGAGTCATACTAGTAAGGACATTAATTGGGGATAGTAATGTTGAGATTGATTTTAAATATGGAGGCCCAACTCAAGAGGTTTCAGAGGAGGAGGATTTTATTAAGTGTCCTAGAGGCTGGTCTAATGATATTTTGGTGAAGAATCTTGTTGCTTTCTGTCCTTGTCTAATAAATCTGCCTGAGGTAAAATTGAAAAATTACAGATTAACAGCTTTTGCAGAGAGCATTTCCAAACAACTGTGGTGTGTGGATATTAGTGTCCACTATATGTATATATATACTCAGCAAAGAAAATACTAAGTGTATAGCTATAGTTAGAGGAGAAAAACAACACTAAGAAATTTGCATAAATTAAAGCAAAACCTGATACTAGATGAAATATAGGGAGTGGTGACATCAGAGCAAGACTCCATCCAGCTAAGCTTTCAACTTGTGAAAAGGAATGAAAGAAAACTGAAATGGAATGAAAGAAACTTTAGGGTCAGAATTGGTGGTGCTTACATTAATTTCAGAACTCAGTAGGCAGAAGCTGTTGGATATCTGAATGCAAAGACAACCTGGTCCACAGAGTAAGTTTCAAAACAGCTAAACTTAGGCAGTGAATGAAATCATAAAATCCGGAAAAGTAGTGAACATATAACTGAATTAGAGGGCCATGTTCCTGACCCAGCAAGAAGCAGAACTTTTCCATTAACCACATGGTTCAGGCATTAGGGCCAAGGGTGCAACTAAGGAAAGTCACTGAAACCAAGCATGTGGTAGAGGAGTACCCTCATGGAGACCCAGAGAGATGATTATATGAAGCTGTAAAAGTAAAGCCTGGATTGCCTTGGAGAACTCAAAAGTTGAAGAAGCCAGAGTCATTGGATACCTGTTGAGTAAGGCTGCTAAAATGAGTAGAACCAAACCAAGAAAGAAATGTGTTACAGCCAAAAAATGTGAAAGAACTTAAAGATATAAAGATCTAAAGAGTGCTTTGTCATTAGACATGAAGATGCAGAGATAGGAATTTTTCCTACTGAGTTTTAGTCCAGTATTTCCTCACTATGGTCACTTTCCTTCTTTTTGGAACAATAATGTACTTCTTCAGGCTGTGTTTAGGCAACCATATTTTGATGTATCATGGGAGAAGTTTCCCTTTCATTTCTAGGAGCCACAGTCTTGAAGCAGATTTCCTGATCTTCTCAGTCTTATAATCTTTCTGTCTCCTCTTCTATGATGTTCCCTGAGCTTTAAGTTATGCATTTCTGATATTTATTTATTAATTGGAGCTGTGCACCTCATAGAAATTTGTTCTTTGAATTTTGAGCACTGCGATCTCCTTTAATGGTTTCTGACTAATTAGAAAAATGTCCAAACATCAATCATTACTTAAGGTCTGGTCTACAGCCTAGTGTTACAGCAGAGTTTTCTCATTTAAAGCCCCTTTTTTTCTGATAACTCTAGCTTGTGCCTTGTTAAAGTAATACTAGCCATCATAACTACCCATTTGTCAACTTAACACAAAAGCGCATCTTTTTTTTTGTTTGTTTGTTTTTTTTGGGTTTTTTTTTTTTTTGAGACAGGATTTCTCTGTAGCTTTGGAGCCTGTCCTGAAACTGGATGTTGTAGACCAGACTGGCTGCGAACTCTCAGAGATCTGCCTGTTTCTGCCTCCCGAGTGCTAGGATTAAAGGCGTGTGCCATCACCGCCCAGCAAGCACATCAATTTTGAAATGGAAAAAGTTTGATAGTTACTACAAATACATTAAAAGTTCATTCCCTTTTATCTATCGATTTATTCATTTATTTTAAAAAAAGAAAACAGACATTTTTAAAATTTTACCCCCCAATCCCAGTTGCTACTCCTTCCCTTACTCCCTTCTCTCAACCTAAAACCACCACCCACTCCCATCCACTTCTCAGAAAGGGTAAGGCACATTGCCTTGGGGAAGATATAAGGTCTTCCTTACTATATCTAGGCTGAGCAGGGTATCCAACCAAAGAGAATAGTTTCCCAAAAGCCAGTACAAGCAGTAGAGATAAATCCCGGTGCCACTGCCTGTGACCTTGCAGTCTGCCCCAGGCATACAACTGACACCCACATTCAGAGGGACCAGTTTGGATCTATGCTGTTTCTTTCCCTGTTTGGAGTTGGTGAGGTTCCATCAGGTAAACTATTTCAGTGGGTGAATCCATCATGGTCTTGAACTCTTGGCTCATATTCTTACTCCTTCCACTCTTCAATTGGATTTTGGTAACTCAGTCCAGTGCACTAATGCTAGTCTCTGCCTCTGTTTCCATCAGTTGGCTGTCCTGGAAATAATTCTTGTAGATCACGCTGGCCTCAACTTCATAGAGATCTGCTTGCCTCTGCCTCCCAAGTGCTGGAATTAAAGGCATGCATTACCACTGCTCAGTTTCATTGATTCATTGTATTGTTTTTACTTGTTTCTATTTTATTTATTTCAGCAGTGAGTTTATTTCTTTTTATTTACAATGTGGGGTGTTTCTCATCCTGCTTTTTCTACAACATTCACATGCACTAATGAGTTATTATTATGGGATCTCTTCAGATTGGTTTTATGAGCATGACCTCTTAGAACTATCTTTATTGTGCCACATAGAATTGGTATGTATTCTTTTAATTCTAATTTCACTTTCAAAAGATTTCAAATTCCCTCTCAACTTATGTCTTGACCTAATTTCAATCAATAGTTAGTTGATTGGCTTCTATGAATTTTTATACTTTCTGTCATTTCTAATATTGTCAATATCCAGGTTTAACTCATGGTGGTCAGAAATTAATATAGTTTCTCTGTGGTTATTTCAGATCTGGGTGGTGGGAAACAAATAAGCAGCCCCCAACAACAGTTTGGCACCCAACATGGGCTGATTACATTCACATAAAATATGAAAGAATTTGGAAAGGAATTCTAGGCACAATAGAACAGAGTTGAGTGCAGTTTCTTTTTAGCCACACTTTTTCAGATAGACTCTATTTGTTGGTGGCTAGCAGGGATGCCATGGATCCTTTAAGGAAAGGCCTACTGACTCAGCGTGTGAAACAGAGCCTTTCTGGCTCAAGGAGTACAAACTCTGATTCTTCCAGAAGTCCACACACTCAAATAAGGTCTGTGAGCAGCTTCTTACAAATTTCTGAATGGTGAAATAGACCCACTGCGACCCTCGAGCTGAGGTAATGTGAATGGCTCTCAGTAGCAGTACGTTTGCCTCCACCATGTTGGACTGAGTGGAATCAACAGGCATGACCAAGGAGTTGGTCCTAGTCATGCCTGCTTAGCATTGCAAAGAAAAAAAAATATTATCCTGGTTGCTGTGGGACAATGATCTGTATGCTGTCACTTGTATTTTAAATAAATGCCGATTAGCCAGTAGCCAAGCAAGAAGTATAGGTGGGATGACCAGGCAGGAAGTATAGGTGGGGTGTTGAGAATTCTTGGAAGAGAAAGGATTCAGTCAGCAGTTGTGACCCAGCCGCAGATGAAGCAAGATAGGAAAGTGTGACTGCCTCACTGAAAAAGGTACCAAACTACATGGCTAACAAAGACAAGAATTATGGGCTAATATAAGTTTTAAGAGTTACTAAGTAGCCTATGATAAAATCGGTTTATAATTAATTTAGATGTGTGTGTGTGTGTGTGTGTGTGTGTGTGTGTGTATTGGGGGGACTAAACAACTACAAGATCAGGTGGGACAGAAACCTCAGTCAACACCTGGTCAAAAGATAACTACAGATATGCATGCAATAAAGGCAGATTCGGGTGAAAAAGACCTCTGAATGTGTCACAGTGCTGAATAAATGTACATGTGCTAGAGAGAGAAAACAAAAGAATATAGAAAAACATAAAACAAAGTCTTAAAAGAGACAGAGTACAGACAGTCTTAGATTAAAGGAGTAAAGAAAAATAAGCCTCCTAAAGATAGAATTTGCAAGAGAGTCTAGGTTATGTATGTTATTGTATTTTCCTTAAATGTTTTGACTGTGAACAAGCTAAGTACAGAGAGGCATTTCATTGTAGAAACTGCTAAACTAAACGTATATATTTTAAAGGTATCTTGACTTCAAAATTTAGATCTAAAAATGTTGCTTTGGAAAAGAGGTTCTGCTTTTTGGAAAAGATAAGAACCTGTGGATTACTTCCAGACTAATGTGGTTTGATGATCCAAAAACCTCAGAAATGTCTCTACAAACCCCAAAATTACTTCAAGAAATAAAAAGCAGGAAGCATTTTGGAGAGAACTATGCCCAAATTTTCAAATATTGTTTACAAATGTTTGTTTACATTTAAAGGTAGATATGATATAGAGATGAATAATTTGCATTGGTAAGGGTCTTGGTTTATTGATACAAATTTGAGATCAATTTTATTATATGTATATTTCTACTCTTAATTAAGGTATTGTGTTTGTGTAGCTCATCTAAAAATGCAATGAATAAATAAGAAATACAGATTAATAGATAGTCATCTATAATAGTCAAGTTTGTAGTCATGTTAGTTAGGTTTCTAGATGTATTTCATCTAGAGATATATTTCAGATCGATAGGTATTCTTTGTACCTTTTGAAGATTAACAGAATATGGCATTTAAAATGTTTTAAGAACTTAAGACTTTTCATGACAATGAGACACATCTGTTCCTAGCAGCACCAATCCACTTCAAGAGGACAGTGGGCACTGAAGAAGTTCTTTGTGGAGATGGTTAGCCATTTGGGCAAGAAATGGCTCTTGCCTGTACTGCTTAATGGTATGCTGTATAAACTGAACAAGGAGGACCCTCACAAAAATGACTGCTGAACATGCCTAAAGGTTGTATGATCCTTTGAGGTACTTGCTTCATGAAAGAGACTGCTAGACATTCTGCAAGACATGGAAGAAAGTAACTGTCAAACTGCCATATAGGTTGAACTGTCTTTGAAATTTCCTGCTTTATTGGAAAGTCTGATGGATACTATGGGCCTATAGGTTAAAGATATGTGTTCCCAATGTTATAATAGAACTTTGGGTAACTGTCCAGGCAGAAAGATGTCACTGTCATTTCTAGTTTTGGAAGTTGTTTACAATGCATATCCTGTTTACTTAAGTGATATCATATCCTTCTGGAGTCTTTGAAGGAATTGAAGAATAGTTAGTTATAGTTATAGTTTTCCTTAGTAATGATAAAAGATAAAGTAGATAAAAATATTGTAACTGTAATTCTTGCTTGATACCTGTTTTGTTTTATGTAATTTTACTATGATAAGGTTAAAACCTTTCTTTTTATTTAAACTGAAAGGGGTAAATGATGTTGGAAGTCCTTCTGCATATGTGTTGCTTTTTTAATTAATGAATCTAGCTGTTTCAGCCAGTGGCTTAGCAGAATAAAGCAAGGCAGAAATTCCAAGCAGATAGAGAATGAAAAAAGGTAAAGTCAGGGAGATGCCATGTAGTCATCAGCAAAAAAAAAGATGCCCATGTGCTGGTACCTGTAAACCACAAACCTTGAGATAAATTATAAAATAATAGAAATGGGTTAATTTAAGATGTAAGATCTAGTTAGAAATATGTTTATGCTATTGGCCAAATAGTATTGCAATTAATATGGTTTCTGTGTGATTATTTCAGTTCTCTGCAGCCAGGAAACAGGCACCTTCTGAAAACAGTTCTGGCTACTACTGTCAACTCGACACACAAACTAAACTTATCTAAAGGAAGTAAGCTTCTGCTGTGCAAGCACAGCAACTATAGTTCTCTGAGTTATGAACGTCAGGATTAACACACAGCATACTTCAAGTTCTGAAGACAAGCCTTTGTTCTACTTTCTCACACAGTACATATAGCCCTCAGAAGGGGAGGCTGAGCCAGCAAAAGCAGGAAGCTTATCACCATAAATCACATGGCTTAGGGCTAAACATCCTTAAAAACATTGCTGAAAACAACAGATTGTTCCTGTTTTTGTTCCTGTTTTTGTTCCTGTTTTCAGAAGAACCAACCACAAGAGTGCAAAACAGATCCAGTGGGAGTGCAAAGGCCCATACTCAATGGACCCAACAATTCCCCCCTTTTTATTTTAATAGCATGAGAACCCCTGTCTTAGGACTCCCTCAGATAGAGACTCTTGCCCATCTATGGAAGGCCTTAATCCCTGTCTTAGGTGATCTTTCTATGCCAGGACAGTTGCCCATCATAGGTATCCCTCATGACTTCTGCAACATCTGCAGCCAGACTTGGGGAACTTTCTGATTACCATCAGACAGCCTGAGCAACACTTGTCAAGTAACAGTGTGCTGTACTTGAGATTGAGGCATAAATCAGCAGAGAATCCAAAAACAGATAACCCCAATAGCAATATCAGCACAACTGAGAATGTTCCAGACAATTGCTGGACTCAGCTCCCAAGGTGGGCCATGGCATTCTACCAACTGGATCCAGACACAGCAGGGACCTGCGTGCTATTTATACACACAATATGATGAGCTGTCTAAAGATATGTATTTAACTGTTTAACCATATCAGAATGATTTACAACATTAGCAAGTATAATGTATAAGACATTTGTCACAGGAGCCAAAGGGAATCTACCTGTTCTTGCAAAAGCACAATTTGTTGATTTAAATTTAAAAGTCCAAATCTAATATGAGGGTTCAGAACATTCTGTTTCTCCAGGGCCTCACTAACCCTTCCAGACAGCTGATCCACAGTCTCTGCATTCACAGCTGTCTGCTAAATGGCAACTCCAGCAACCATGGCTCCAGTGGCAGCAACAGCAATAGCAGCAACAATTGCAGCTGGTATCCCAAAGTCTCACTGCTGTTGATTAAGGATGATTTCCTGATGTTCTTGAGACATCAACACCAGCAGAGGAATCACAGTAGGCACTCAAACAATCAAAGCTCCATCAGAACTGTTTCAGCAATTACTAAGCTTGCAGATCTTAGAAGAACAATTAAGAATATCACCCTCCAATGCACCCACATACTGAGACAAGGGGGATGTTCTATTAGGAACTCACCAAGGCCAGCTGGACTGGGTCTGAAAAAACATGGGACAAAACTGGACTTGCTGAACATAGCAGACAATGAAGACTACTGAGAAGTCAAGAACAATGGCACTGGGTTTTGATCCTACTGCACACACTGGCTTTGTGGGAGCCTAGGCTGTTTGGATGCTCACCTTACTAGACCTGGAAGGAGGTGGGAGATCCTTGGACTTCCCACAGGGCAGGAAATCCTGACTGCTCTTCTGGCTGATGAGGGAGGGGGAGTTGATTGGGGAAGGGGGAGGGAAATGGGAGGTGGTGGCGAAGAGGAGCAGAAATATTTAATAAATAAATTAATTAATTAAAAAAAGAATATCACCCTCCAAAGTGCCATTCCACAATACAAAGAAAAATGGGGCAAGAAGGCAAGCAGAGGATTGAACAGTCATATTGCGTCCAGCAGTATAATTTATCTTTAGAGAAGTTTCAAAAAATCTGTTTGGATAAAACTGGCAGTGGCATTAAAAACAATTACTTATACCTGGGAAAGGTGAAAGTTTTCATCACGGGCCTATGGCCATACCACCACATGTCTTTCCTACCTTTTAATGAATCAGGCTCTTGAGTGATACATTCTCCCCATATAACTGTGGGGTGGAGATTAAAATCTCTATCAACATCCCAACACTGAGGAGCAGGCTTGGGACCATAGGTATATGTTTTTCAAATCCTCATTCAGGATGAAATGCAGTATATTTCTAAATCCTATCACTTTACTATGAGTATGATTATTAGTACAGTCTGCAAAAGGAGCATTATTCAATAATAAACATCCATGATGAAAGGAGGACTCCTTCACCAATGACAGGTTACTAAGATTAATAATACAAAGAGCCCCATTAATGGAAAGACAGCTGTAATGTTTCACTGCTCCAGATCAACTTGGGCTGAAACTGTCCCCACTATTATGTTAATAGCAAAAAGTGAGGGAAAGAGGGGGTTATTTTTACTAATTGACATTAAAAGTGGGGGGTTTCTCACCACACTTCCCATCATGTGAATCTGTTGTTACCAGAGTCATCACCTGCAGCAGAAGGAGCATCACGATCTTCATCCTGGGTCACCAACCATACGCATCACTCTGGCACCCAAATTGGTTTATCAGTTCCTGGAGGAAAAACACAAACAGACCCCTTACCTTTGCCAACAAGGCGGTTAGTTCCATCCATCTTCCTGTTTGCAGATCTTTCCAATGAACCCATCCTAGGCTCTGAGCCCTAAATTGTGTATGGCACTTCATAGGCAAGCACCCTTCAGCATCCACTGTCAGAAAAATTTAAATAAAGAAAATGGTGGATAATTGAGGTGCTGGAGAGAATATGAACTCCCCAGTTTTTATTTTTTGAAAATATTGTTTGAGGGTCTGCTTGGTTGTTTTTATACTTGTTTGACCAATTGGATTATACAGGACGTCTGTTTTATGGGAAGTTTTATAGAAAGAACAAAAGGATAAAATTTTTTGCTGATGGTTCCTTGGAGAAAAATCAACAAGATTAATAAACCCCTATTCAAACTAATCAAACAGCAAGAAGGGAATATGCAAATTAACAAGATCAGAAATGAAAAGGGAGAAATAACCACAGACACAGAGGATATTCAGAAAATCATTAGAACTTACTACAAAAGCCTGTATGCCACAAAATTGGAAAATGTTAAAGAAATG
This sequence comes from Alexandromys fortis, assembly GCF_014885135.2. Taxonomy (NCBI): domain Eukaryota; kingdom Metazoa; phylum Chordata; class Mammalia; order Rodentia; family Cricetidae; genus Alexandromys; species Alexandromys fortis. The sequence continues at coordinate 8,351,907 of NW_026068008.1, forward strand.
GACACTTTTTTAGGTAAGAACCATATACCAAAGTTAGACCAGGAACATGTGAACAATCAAAAGAGACGTGTTAGTCGCGAAGAATTAGAAGTTGTTATAAAAAAAAAAAAACTCCCTATCAAAAAGAGCTCAGGTCCAGACGGTTTCAATGCAGAATTCTACCAGAACTTCCAAGAAGACCTAATACCTATACTCCTTAAGGTATAGGCAAATATAGAAACAGAAAAGTCATTGCCAAATTCGTTTTATGAAGCTACAGTTACCCTGATACCAAAATCACACGAAGACTCAACCAAGAAAGAGAATTACTGGCCAATCTCACTCATAAACATCGATGCAAAGATCCTCAATAAAATACTGGCAAACTGAATCCAAGAACACATTAGAAAAATTATCCATTATGATCAAGTACGCTTCATCCCAGGGATGCAGGGCTGGTTCAACATATGAAAATTTATCAATGTAATCCATCATATAAATAAAGTGGAAGAAAAAACAATATGATCATTTCATTAGATGCTGAAAAAGCATTTGACAAAATTCAACATCCCTTTATGATAAAGGTCTTGGAGAGATTAGGGAGACAAGGTCCATACCTAAATATAATAAAAGCTATTTATAGCAAGCCGACAGCTAACATCAAATTAAATGGAGAAAACTCAAAGCCATCCCACTAAACTCAGGAACACGACAAGGCTGTCCACTCTCTCCATACCTCTTCAATATAGTGCTTGACGTTCTAGCAATAGCAATAAGACAACATAGGGGGATCAAAGGGATTCGAATTGGTAAGGAAGAAGTTAAACTTTCATTATTTGCAGATGATATGATAGTATACATAAGCGACCCCAAAAACTCCACCAAAGAACTCATACAGCTGATAAACACCTTTAGTAGTGTGGCAAGATACAAAATCAATTCCAAAAAAAATTAGTTGCCCTCCTATACATAAAGGATATGGAAGCAGAGAGGGAAATCAGAGAAGCATCACCTTTCACAATAGCCACAAATAGCATAAAATATCTTGGGGGTAACTCTAGCCAAAGAAGTGAAGGATCTATTTGACAAGAACTTTAAATCTTTGAAGAAAGAAATTGAAGAAGACACCAGAAAATGGAAGGATCTCCCTTGTTCTTGGATTGAGAGGATCAACATAGTAAAAATGGCAATTCTACCAAGGGCAATTTATAGATTCAATGCAATCCCCATTAAAATCCCATTGAAATTCTTCACAGATCTTGAGAGGACATTAATCAACTTTATATAGAAAAACAAAAAACCCAGGATAGGCAAAACAATCTTATACAATAAAGGAACTTCTGGAGGCATCACCATTCCTGACTTCAAACTCTATTACAGAGCTTCAGTATTGAAAACAGCTTGGTATTGGCATAAAAACAAAGAAGTTGACAAATGGCATAGAGTAGAAGACCCGGATTTTAACCCACAAACCTATGAACACCTGGTTTTTGATAAAGGAGCTAAAAGTATTCAATGGAAGAAAGAAAGCATCTTCAACAAATGGTGCTGGCAGAACTGGTTGTCAACCTGTAAAAGAATGAAAATAGATCCATATCTATCGCCATGCACAAAACTCAAGTCCAAATGGATTAAAGACCTCAATACCAGGCTGAACACACTGAACCTGATAGAAGAGAAAGTGGGAAGTATTCTACAACATATGGGCACAGGAGATCACTTCCTACGTATATCTCCAACAGCACAGACATTAAGGACAACATTGAATAAATGAAACCTCCAGAAACTGAGAAGTTTCTGTAAAGCAAAGGACACTGTCACTAAGACAAAAAGGCAACCCACTGACTGGGAGAAGATCTTCACCAACTCTGCAGCAGACAAAGGTCTGATCTCCAAAATATATAAAGAACTCAAGAAAGTAGACTTTAAAATGCTAATTAACCCAATTAAAAAATGGGGCACTGAACTGAACAGAGAATTCTCAACAGAAGACGATCAAATGGCCAAAAGACACTTAAGGTCATGCTCAACCTCCTTGGCTATCAGGGAAATGCAAATTAAAACAACTTTGAGATACCATCTTACACCTGTCAGAATAGCTAAAATCAAAAACACCAATGATAGCCTTTGCTGGAGAGGATGTGTAGTAAGGGGCACACTCATCCATTGTTGGTGGGAATGCAAACTTGTGCAACCACTTTGGAAATCAGTGTGGCGATTTTTCAGGAAATTTGGAATCAACCTACCCCAAGATCTAGTAATATCACTCTTGGGAATATACCCAAGAGATGCCCTATTATATGATGAAAGCATTTGTTCAACTATGTTCATAACAGCATTACTTGTAATAGCCAGAACCTGTAAACAACCTAGATGCCCTTCAATGGAAGAATGGATGAAGAAAGTGTAGAATATATACATATTAGAGTATTACTCAGCAGTAAAAAAAAAAAAATGAGATCTTGGGGGTGTGGTGGCATGGGGCTAAGGGGAAACGAGAGAAGAGGAGGATGGGGGAGCATGGGGGAATGGGATGGTTGGGATAAAGGAAGGGTGGACACGGGAGCATGTTGAAATAAGTGCATCGGGGCTGCGTCCCCAGCACCCTGGCCGCCTGCTAGCTCATGCCTGAAATAACAACACACAAACTGTATTCATTTAAAGACCGCTTGACCCGTTTCTATCTAGCCTCTTCTAGGCTAATTCTCATATATTAATTTAGCCCATTTCTAATAATGCGTGTAAGCACCCCAAGGTGCACTTACCAGGAAGATTCTAACCTATGTCCATCTTGGGGCGGAGCTTTATCACGTGTGCCTCAGAGAGCAGAGCTATCGGGAGAGCAGAGCATGGCGTCTCTGCTCCAGAGAGCAGAGCTGTCGAGTCTCTCTGGGAACAGAGCAGAGCAGAGTCTGACCTCACTTCCTCTTCCTCCCAGAATTCTATTCTGTTTACTCCTCCCACCTATGCTTTAACCTAGTTTCTTTATTGCTCAATGACCTTCCTCCATCAGGAGCAGTGAAATATATATCCTTATTAAGGGAACCACCTTAGGGTTGGCAAGAGACTTGACTCTAGAGGGGCTCCCAGGTGTCCAGGGAGATGTCCACAGCTAGTACCTTGGGCAACTGAGGAGAGGGAACCTGAAATGACACTATTCTATAGCCATACTGATGAATATCTTGCATATCACCTTAGAACCTTCATCTGGCGATGAATCGAGATAGAGACCCAAATTGGAGCACTGGACTGAGCTCTTAAATCCAAATGAGGAGCAGAAGGAGGGAGTACATGAGCAAGGAAGTCAGGACCACAAGGGGTGCACCCACCCACTGTGACAGTGGAACTGATCTATTGGGAGCTCACCAAGGCCAGCAGGACTGGGACTGAATAAGCATGGGATGAAACCGGACTTTCTGAACATGGCAGACAATGAAGGCTGATGAGAAGCCAAGGACAATGGCACTAGGTTTCTATCCTAACACATGAACTGGCTTTGTGGGAGCCTAGTCTGTTTGGATGCTCACCCTCTTCAACCTGGATAGAAGTGGGAGGACCTTGGACTTCCTGCAGGGCAGGGAATCTGGACTCGAGAGGGAGGGGGAATGGAGTTGGGGAGGGGGAGAGATAGAGGGGAGGGGGAGGGGGCAA
>NW_026068008.1:8357373-8360697 GCF_014885135.2 Alexandromys fortis
AAAGGCAACCCACTGACTGGGAGAAGATCTTCACCAACTCTGCAGCAGACAAAGGTCTGATCTCCAAAATATATAAAGAACTCAAGAAAGTAGACTTTAAAATGCTAATTAACCCAATTAAAAAATGGGGCACTGAACTGAACAGAGAATTCTCAACAGAAGACGATCAAATGGCCAAAAGACACTTAAGGTCATGCTCAACCTCCTTGGCTATCAGGGAAATGCAAATTAAAACAACTTTGAGATACCATCTTACACCTGTCAGAATAGCTAAAATCAAAAACACCAATGATAGCCTTTGCTGGAGAGGATGTGTAGTAAGGGGCACACTCATCCATTGTTGGTGGGAATGCAAACTTGTGCAACCACTTTGGAAATCAGTGTGGCGATTTTTCAGGAAATTTGGAATCAACCTACCCCAAGATCTAGTAATATCACTCTTGGGAATATACCCAAGAGATGCCCTATTATATGATGAAAGCATTTGTTCAACTATGTTCATAACAGCATTACTTGTAATAGCCAGAACCTGTAAACAACCTAGATGCCCTTCAATGGAAGAATGGATGAAGAAAGTGTTGAATATATACATATTAGAGTATTACTCAGCAGTAAAAAAAAAAAAATGAGATCTTGGGGGTGTGGTGGCATGGGGCTAAGGGGAAACGAGAGAAGAGGAGGATGGGGGAGCATGGGGGAATGGGATGGTTGGGATAAAGGAAGGGTGGACACGGGAGCATGTTGAAATAAGTGCATCGGGGCTGCGTCCCCAGCACCCTGGCCGCCTGCTAGCTCATGCCTGAAATAACAACACACAAACTGTATTCATTTAAAGACCGCTTGACCCGTTTCTATCTAGCCTCTTCTAGGCTAATTCTCATATATTAATTTAGCCCATTTCTAATAATGCGTGTAAGCACCCCAAGGTGCACTTACCAGGAAGATTCTAACCTATGTCCATCTTGGGGCGGAGCTTTATCACGTGTGCCTCAGAGAGCAGAGCTATCGGGAGAGCAGAGCATGGCGTCTCTGCTCCAGAGAGCAGAGCTGTCGAGTCTCTCTGGGAACAGAGCAGAGCAGAGTCTGACCTCACTTCCTCTTCCTCCCAGAATTCTATTCTGTTTACTCCTCCCACCTATGCTTTAACCTAGTTTCTTTATTGCTCAATGACCTTCCTCCATCAGGAGCAGTGAAATATATATCCTTATTAAGGGAACCACCTTAGGGTTGGCAAGAGACTTGACTCTAGAGGGGCTCCCAGGTGTCCAGGGAGATGTCCACAGCTAGTACCTTGGGCAACTGAGGAGAGGGAACCTGAAATGACACTATTCTATAGCCATACTGATGAATATCTTGCATATCACCTTAGAACCTTCATCTGGCGATGAATCGAGATAGAGACCCAAATTGGAGCACTGGACTGAGCTCTTAAATCCAAATGAGGAGCAGAAGGAGGGAGTACATGAGCAAGGAAGTCAGGACCACAAGGGGTGCACCCACCCACTGTGACAGTGGAACTGATCTATTGGGAGCTCACCAAGGCCAGCAGGACTGGGACTGAATAAGCATGGGATGAAACCGGACTTTCTGAACATGGCAGACAATGAAGGCTGATGAGAAGCCAAGGACAATGGCACTAGGTTTCTATCCTAACACATGAACTGGCTTTGTGGGAGCCTAGTCTGTTTGGATGCTCACCCTCTTCAACCTGGATAGAAGTGGGAGGACCTTGGACTTCCTGCAGGGCAGGGAATCTGGACTCGAGAGGGAGGGGGAATGGAGTTGGGGAGGGGGAGAGATAGAGGGGAGGGGGAGGGGGCAATGTGTCTGAGGAGGGGGAGGGAAATGGGGAGGAGGCAGAATTTTTTTTCAACAACTAAAAAAATAAACAAAAAATAAAGAAAAATAATAATAATAAAAATTTTGCTGATATATGTTGGGCCATTATTTGTCTTAATAACCTCAGGGTTGTCCATATAGGCAAAATCAGATAAGCAATGTGTAGTGGCATCCTTTGTTTGTTTTTTTGAATGTAAGGATGTGAAATATATTTCTGAAAAGGTGTCTACTGATATACGGACAAACAAATTTTTCAGCAGTGGCAGGTGTGTAACATCCATTTGTCATAACTGATTTGGTTGTAACTCTCATGGGATAACTCCTAAATTAGGGATGTTTAGGAAAGGAGCACACTGAGGACAAGAAGATGTAATGGCTTGTGTTACTTTTTGTGTGTATCAAGTATGATGCTGAAGAGAGTGTGCATTAAGGTTAAATTTATTATGTATTTTTTTAGTGTGGTTAGAAGTAAGGCAAACGTGTGTATGTTTATCAGCTAAATTATTGTCTGTTGACAATATCCCAGGCAGCTGGGTATGACTGAAGATAAAAATGTGGGCCATATACACACTATAAGTATATAAATTTACAGGTTTTTCAGGGAAGAGCTGGCATGTAAGGAGGCAGGCTGTTACCTTTACAGCTTGGGCTGATACATTCCCCATAGGATGCTTTTCAGAAACCATTATTGTATTACCTTTAGGGGAAGCATCTGTAAAGACAGCATGTGCTGAGGGCATGGGAGATCTAATCACTTGGGGGAATATAACAGGATGATTTTTGAATAGGACCATTAATGGATGTTGAGGATAATGAAAATCAAACCTTTCAGAAAAGGAGGTGAGAAAAGGGATCCATTCATCATGGTGTTGTTGTAAATGTGTTAGCTGGTCTTTAGTATAAGGTGTTATAATCTTGTCAGGGTACTTTTTAAATGTCTGGACAGCAACATTTTTAGCTTGTTAAAACAATTGTAATATAGCTTTATGGTATGGGATGACTACCCTCACTGGAGAGGCAGGCATATGTACCCATAAAATAGGTTCTCCCATAGGGGAAAATTGGAAGCAAGAACTACAAAATTTAACGATTGATTATAATTAATCTGTTGGAGGTGGACCCTTTTAATGTTGTCCAGAAGAAGCTTTAAGGCCTGTCTGGCCACAGGCATTAATATTTAGGGAGAGGTTAAGTCAGGATCTCTCAAGACCATATCATACAATGGTCTTAAGTTACCTTTTTTGATTATTAGGGAGAGGCATATGCACTGTACATCTCCCAGTAACTGTTGTCAATATCGTAAGGTTTTAAGATGAGAGGTATCAATAGTTATTTTTTTTTTTGGTTTAATTTTATTTATGGCCAATTGGTACCCAAGGCATGAATTTGGACCTTTTTAGGAACTATGATTAGCCCTGCCTTTTTTAAATCCTGTTGTATTGGAGTATAAGCCTTGAGCAGTTGATTTTGATCAGGCCCTGTTAT
>NW_026068008.1:8360795-8384646 GCF_014885135.2 Alexandromys fortis
TTTTTTTTTTTTTTTTTTTTTTTTTTTTTTTTTTTTTTAAATTAACTGAAGGGAGGATAAAAGCAAAATGAGGGCAATCCTGTTTGGCTAGATGGATTATAAAAAAAAATCTTTTAAATTTACTGTAATTATATGTCAGTCCCAGGATGTGGCTGAAGGGAATGACAATCCCTGCTGAAGAGGACTCATAGGCTCCATCAATTTATTGACAGCCCAGAGGTCCTGTAATAGTTTTCATCTATAAGAAATTTTTAACAATAAAAATGGGTGTATTTTAAGGGGAAGTGGAGGGGACAATATGCCCAGCCTGCAGCTGATCTTGGATCAAGGCATGAGCAGCCTGCAATTTTTTTTTTTTTTTTTTTTTTGAGTCAAGGGCCACGGCTCTACCCAAAATGTATTGTCAGGTTTTTAAGTTATAAAAGTTGTGGCAGACATGAGAACAGTGACCCTAACTAAAAATGGCCTAGACCACCTTGGACTCCCAGCAGTCTGGTAATTTGTTTATCTTTTGTTACTGGCTGTGACTGGCCCTGCAGATTTTTTTCCCAGCCCCTGCCCTGGTCTCCATCCCAATTGCTGTATAATTTGGGCCACTAGTGTTGGTGGTGTGGGCTGAGTGGTCAAGACACCTTCCATCTCACTCAGGACATCACTTTTCCAGAGATCAACAGGGAGGACATATGGCTGAAAGTAACCCTCGTGGCTTTTATTATCTTTTCAGTTTAATATTTTTGTATTTTTGGGAACTTTTTTGACCTATTCCTTGAAGGGTGGAAGTAGTACTTTTTTAATTTAATAATTAAAATTTTCCACTTCCTCCCATTTCCCTCTCACTCCCCTCACTCCCCCCCCCTCTCCAGTCCTAAGAGAAGTCAGAGTGCCCTTCCCTTTGGGAAGTCCAAGGCCCTGCCCCCTCCATCCACATCTAGGAAGGTGTGCATCTAAACAGAATAGGCTCCCACAAAACCAGTGCATGCAGTAGAATCAAAACCCAGTGCCATTATCATTAGCTTCTCAGTCCTCCCTCATTGTCAGCCACATTCAGAGTCTGGTTTGATCACATGCTCTTCAGTCCCAGTGCAGCTGGCCTTGATGAGCTCCCATTAGATCAGTCCCACCATCTCCATCTCCGTGGGTGGACACACCCCTCACAGTCCTGACTTCCTTGCTCATGTTCTCCCTCTTTCTGCTCTTCATTTGGACCTAGGGAGCTCAGTCCAGTGCTCCCATGTGGATCTCTGTTTCTATCTCCATCCATCACCAGATGAAGGTTCTATGGTGATATGCAATATATTCATCAGTGTGGCTATGGGATAAAGCCAGTTCAGGCACTCTCTCTTCTGCTGCCCAAGGATCTAGCTGGTGACATCTCCTGTGATATCTGGGAACCTTTGTGGAGTCAAGTCTCTTGCCAACCCTAAAATGGCCGCCTTAATTAAGATATCTTCTTCACTGCTCCCATATCCACCCTTCTTCCATCTCAACCATCCCATTCCGCCAAACTCTTCCCATCCTCCCCTTCTCCCTTTTTTCTCCCAATCTCCCCTTCCCCTCACCCCAGCCCCACCCCCATGCTCCCACCTTTTGCCCGGCAATCTTGTCTACTTCCAATATCCAGGAGGATAAATATATGTTTTTCTTTGGGTTCACCTTCTTATTTAGCTTCTCTAGGATCACAAATTGTAGGCTCAATGTCCTTTGATTATGGTTACAGTCTACTTATGAGTGAGTACATACCATATTCATCTTTTTGGGTCTGGCTTATCTCACTCAGTAAAGTGTTTTCTATTTCCATCCATTTGCATGTAAAATTCTATATGTCATTGTTTTTTACCGCTGAGTAGAACTCTAAAGTGTATATATTCCACACCTTCTTTATCCATTCTTCCATTGAGGGGCATATAGGTTGTTTCCAGGTTCTGGCTTTCACAAATAATGCTGCTATGAACATAGTTGGACAAATGCTGTGTAGTATGATTGGGCACCTCTTGGGTATATTGCCAAGAGTGTAATTGCTGAGTCCTGAGGTAGGTTGACTCCCAGTTTCCTGAGCAACCACCACACTGATTTCCAAAGTGGTTGCACAAGTTTGCATTCTCACCAACAATGGCTGAGTGTTTCCCTTACTCCACATCCTCTCCATCATAGGCTATCATTGGTGTTTTTGATTTTAGCCATTCTGACACGTGTAAAATGGTATCTCAAAGTTATTTTGATTTGCATTTCCCTGATTTCTAAGAAGGTTGAGCATGGCAGTATTACTTTTTAATGGCCACTTTTTAGGCCAGGATTGTAAGGACAGGATGGAGATGTCAGCTCCAGAATCTAAAATCTCATGAAATGATTTCCCATTAGTAATCAATTCTAATTGTGGCCTTTTCTTTATATGAGCTGCCCAAAAGGCTATAGAGCTGGATGACCCAAAACCCTTACCACCCAGACTCGACCTGGCCACAGGGTTGGAGGTTTTAATTAGTACCAAGGTTTTAATTGGTACCAAGACCAATTGGGCAATATAATCCCCCTGAGGAATTACTGTAACTCCTTGAATAACCAATGTCATAATTTTTATTTTTTCTTGATAATCTGCAGCAACAACCCCAGGATGAATTTGAATTTTCCTCAAGATGGTACTGGCTTCTTCCTAAGATAAGTCCCAAGGTCCCTTTAGGGAGTAGCCCAAAAACATTAGTGGGTAAAGCTTGTACCCCCATTTGGGCTGTTAAGACTGTTCCGGTGGAGGTACTGTAGTCCAGTCCTGCATTTCCTGGGGTGGTGCAGGCGAGGACTGCAACACAAAAGGATTGCCCTGTGAAACAAACTGGATATGGCCACTGCTGGGGTTGGACCCCATGACTCCTGGTGTCATTACTCCATACACTGAGGTTTGGGGGCCCTGAAGCGGGGCTCTCAGCCAGTTTCCCTGCTGTTGATATTGGACAGGAAGAGGCCTTCCATCTATATCTGTCTTCGATCTACATTCCTTTTTAAAATGTCCAGGGGCACCACAGTTAGAGCAGGTTTTATTCCCAGTTGTCCTGGGTCCTTGCCCAGGCCTGATGGCAACAGCAATCACCTGGCCCTGAATGGAATGCCCATCAATATCCCAGCAGATCCAGATGTATTTATTTAACCTTTTTGCCTTATGTGGCCGCAATGCTTTCTTACAGTATTTATTTGCATTTTCAAATGCCAGCTGTTTAACTATGGGCATAGCTGTGGTCACATCACCAAACAATCTTCCTGCCAACTGCAGTAGCCTATCAACATAGTCCTGAAATGGTTTTGAATGCCCTTGTAAAACTTTTGACAGTTGATCCCCCTGCGGCCTTCTTTGGCAGGGCTTTTTAAGCTTTGGTAGCCTCACTGGCCATTTGGAGATATACGGCAGGATCATATTTGATTTGCCAAGTCAGCATAAGCTCCTGCTCTAGTTAAAATGTTTAAGTTGTGTTGTGTCTGTCCAACTTGAGCATTTAACCTAGCAGTTTGTAAACAGTTTTTTTTTTTATATTCTCCCATCCATAATAAGTAACCTCCTCCCGATAGTACTGCATGGCATAGCTGCTGCCAGTCACCAGGTGTAAGATTTAAAGCCACAAACGATTCTACTATGGCAAGAGTAAAGGGAGCCTGAGCACTGTATGCTGCCACAGCCTTTTTCAATTGCTTCATCTCCTTAAAGCTCAAAGCCATGTGTTGTCTCAGCATCTGTCCTGGATTGTTAAGATCAGGTACCTCTATGATGGGGGCAACTGTGTGCCTGGGCTGCAAACAGACACCTCCTCTTCTTTCTAAGCCCTCTTCAATCTCCCTCTCATCTCTCAGTCCTCAAATGGCCTCCCTCCTTCCCCAATCCTCATTATAAGCAGGTGGGGGCTGACTGCCCACATAAGGAATACTTTGCCTTACAGTGCTTCAGCCTTTTTTTGAAGTACCTTAATTTCCTGCATTAGCTATTCTTCCTCATCAGATAAACTATTTTCTGCACTAGAGCTGAGGCTGTCTTCCCCATTTTCTGACTCAGATGTTATTGCTATCTGGTTTTGCACCCAAAAGAATGCAGACTTTGGCACTAGCCTTGGTCCTGAGCCAGATTCCAAAGTTTCCCCTGGTACCCCTGACTCTTCTTTTCAGTCCCTATATGACTCCTCCACCGATCCTATGGACCAGCAAGTCTCCTCCTCCTGTATTCCTTGAAGTATATTTTTAACTGCAGGGACCTCCTGTCTTATTTTCACTTTATCAGTAAGCAGGACAACATGGACCAGATGCCGTAGCTATCAGCACCTTCCTTTTGCAGTTGTTTCTGCAAATTTCTTTTATCTGTTTCCAATCAAAGATGTTCAAACCTCCACCTGTCAAAAACCATGGGCTTGCTGTGGCTTAAGTCTTAAGAAAATCCTCTATAGTTTTCTGTTTGATCCCAGTTCCTTGTTGCTCTAACAATTTAGATATCTGATATATCAGGTCTCTCTTACTGCTTATGGATCCCATTTTACCCCAATCCATTCTTACCAGCCTAGGACGACCATGTCTGCTACCCCTTCTTTCTCAGATCTCGGTGGAACCTCCACTTTGCCATGCCAGCACAGCAACTGTAGTTCTCTGAGTGGGGGACGTCAGGATTAACACACAGCACACTTCAAATCCTGCAGACAAACCTTTATTCCACTTTTTCACACAGTATGTATAGCCCTCAGCAGGGGAGGCCAAGCCAGCAAAAGCAGGAAGCTCATCACCATAACTCACATGGCATAAGACTAAATATCCTTAAAAACATTGCTGAAAACAATAGATTGTTCCTGTTTTTGTTCTTGTTTTCAACCAACTGCAAGAGTGCAAAACAGATCAAGCTGGGGTGTGAAGGCCTGTTCTCCAGGGATCCAACAAGCTTCAATGGAGAAAATGTCTCCATAAGATTCAATTGTAAGACATTTTGTGAAGTGGTTTATGAGTTAAGGCCCAGCCCATTGGGAGTAGTACCATCCCTGAGCTGGTGGTCATGGCTTCTCTAAGAAAACAGGATGAGCAAGCCACAAGGAACATGTAAGAAAGCCCTCCATAGCCTCAACATCAGCTCATCCTCCAGGTTGCTGACCTGCTTGTGTTATAATCCTGACTTCCTTAAATGATGAACAGAGATATTGAAGTACAAGCCAAATAAATCTTTATGTCCTCAACCTGTCTTTTGGCCATAGTATTTCATGATGGGAATAAAAACCATAATTAATAAAGATGAATCCAAGGAGATAATATGTTCCAGAAAACATGGGCCAGCTATATTCATAACTCAAAAAGGTATACAGAAGACATGCACAGATTCAATCCAGATTGGCATTGGCATAAAAAAGGTGGAAGAGTGGAATCAAATCAAGAACCCTGATATTAGTTCACACACCTTTGAACACCTGATTTTCTACAAAGAAGCTAAAATTATACAATGGAAAAAAGGAATCATCTTCAACAAATGGTGCTGGCATAACTGGATGTCAACATATAGAAGAATGAAAATGAATCCACATTTATCCCTATGCATAAAACTCTAGTCCAAATGGGTCAAACACATCAACATAAATTGAGCCACACTGAACCTCATAGAAGAGAAAGTGCAAAGTAGCCATAGGCACAGGAGACCACTTCTTAAATATAACACCAGTAGCACAGGCACTGAGAGCAATAAAAAAAATGGAATATCATGAAACTGAGAAGCTTCTGTAAGGCAAAGAAACAGTCAATAAGACAAAACTACAACCAACTGAATGGGAAACTACCTTCATAAACCCACATCAGATGGAGGACATTCTTAGCCACCAGGGAAATGCAAATCAAAATGACCATCTTACATTAGTCAGAATAGCTAAGAACAAATACTTCCATAATAGATTAAGCTGCACAAGGATGTAAAGAAATGGGACCACTCCTTCATTGCTGGTGGGAGTGCAATCTTTTACAGTACTTTGGAAATCAGCATGGCAATTTCTAGATAATTGGGACTCAATATACCTTGAGACCCAGCAATACTACTCTTGGGAGGTATATACCTAAAGGATGCAAATTCATACCTCAAAGACGTTTGCTCAACTGTTTTCAAAGTAGCATTATTCATAACAGCCAGTACTTGGAAACAACCAAAGAATAGATTAAAAAAAATGGCACATTTATACAATAGAGTACTATTCAATGGGGAAAAAACAATGACACATTGAAATTTGGAGGCAAATGAATGGTACTAGAAAAAAAAAAAAAAACTTCCTGAGTGACATGACCCAGAAAGACAAACACAGTATGTGCTCACTTATAAGTGGATATTAAACATAAAGCAAAGCCTGTAGTTCATTACCCCATAGAAACTAGGTAACAAGGAGACTCTAAAAGAGACATACATTGATCCCCCTGGAAGGGAAGATAGAAAAGATCTCCTGAGAAAATTGGAAGCTTGGCCACAGGAATAGAGAAGAGAAGAGAGAGAAGAGGGAGGAGAGGAAGGAAAGAGGAAGGGAGAACGGGAGGGGGAAGGAGACTATGAGGGAAATGGATGGTTGAATTATGGGTAGGACAGAGAAGGAGAACAAGAAAATATATATTTTATTTGAGGGACCCATTATGGGGCAGGTGAGAAGCATGGCAATAGAGCATTTTACAGGAATGCACAAAAATTGCCCCAGCTAAAACCCTAAGCAACAGAGGAGAGGGTGCCTTAACTAGCCTTTTCCTATAATCAGATTAATGATTACCTTATTGGTCATCATATAACCTTCATCCAGCAACTGAGGGAATCAGATGCATTGATCCGAAGCTGAGCACTGGGCAGATCTTCCAGAGTCCAGTCAAGGAGAGGGAGGAGTGAAAATATGAGCAAAGGTGTCAAGACTATAACGGGAAAAAATTACATAAATAGCTGGCCTGAGTTTGTGGTAGCTCACTGACTCTGGACTGACAGTGGGGGAACATGCATAGGACCAAACTAGCCCTTCTGAATGTGGGTGACAGTTGTGTGGCTGGGGCAACTTGTGGGGCCACTGACAGTGGGACCACGATTTATCCCTCATATTTGAACTAGCTTTTCTGAGCCCATTCTCTTGGAGGAATACCTTGCTCAGCCTAGACATAGCGGGGAGAGTGTTATCCTGCCTCAAAGTGATATGCCAGAATTTGTTGACTCCACATGGGAAACCTTAACCTCTCTGAAGAGTTGATAGGGGTAGATTGAATGGACTGGAGGGTTGGGGGAGTGGGAGGAGAGAAGGAAGTGGGAACTAGGAATGAAATTTAAAATAAGAAAAGAATGTTTGAGGCCGGGTGGTGGTGGCACAAGCCTTTAATCCCAGTACTCGGGAGGCAGAGGCAGGCGGATCTCTGTGAGTTCGAGACTAGCCTGGTCTACAAGAGCTAGTTCCAGGACAGGCTCCAAAACCACAGAGAAACCCTGTCTCAAAAAAAAAAAGTTTGAATAGATAAATAGGTAGATAGACGAATCCAAACAATGTTTTCCAGACAACACAGGCCAGTTGTCCTCATTACTCAAAGAGGCACACAGAAGACATGAACAGATTCAATCCAGATAGAGTCTTAGCACTGAGAAGAGGAAGTACATAGAGTCACACCCATAACTGAGAAGTTATCTGCAATTGTTACTGGCTGGCAAAGGGAGAAACAAAATTTTCTTTATGGGTTTCTCAGTAAGAACATAAAGCACAGTTCATGTCAGGCCACTTGGACTAACAGAAAAAGCATTCAACAATATTTTTGTGGACTTTTGTTTCATTTTGCTTGGTTTTGGCTCTTTGTTTTTCCTATTGGTGTTTTTTATTTGTTTGTTTTGATTTCTTTTTTATGATGTTTCTTTTCCTTTTTTGACTTTGTTTGTTTGATTTTTCTGTGCTTACTGTTTTGTGTTCTGTTTTTCATTTTTTAAAAAGAAATTGAGAGAAAGGGCGGGGTAAGGTGGGAGCATCTGAGAGTAACTGGGGAAGGGGAAAACATGTATGATATTTTTTTAAAAATTAACTATAAAAGCTGGGTGATGGTGGCACATGCCTTTATCCAAGAACTTGGGAGGCAGAGACAGGAGGGCCTCTGTGAGATCAAGTTCAGTATGCCCTACAAGAAGAGTTCCAGGACACTCAGGGCTTTTATACACAGAAAGCAATCTTGTCTCAAATAAACAAGTAAATAAGAGTATTGAAAACAGTTGTTTTTCTAATGGGTTTGTCTTTCTATGTGACTTTAATTTTTCCCTTCTAACTTTTAAATGCTTTCTTTGCTCTGTACATTTAGTGTTTTGAATGTTATGTATCATTGGCAGGTTTTTCTGGCCCTTTCTATTTGGTATTTTGTATACTATTGGCACTTTGATAGGCATCTCTTTAATGAAATTTGTGCAATTTTCTTCCATTATTTTTGTTAAAAATATTTTCTTCCCTTTTTTACTGGGGTTCTCTATACTTATTATTCATAGATTTTAGCTTTTAATAATATCCCAATTTTCTGGATGTTTCATGTCTGGTGTCTTTTGTTTGTGCTTGTTGAATATTTTCTTGGGCTGAAACTATCTATTTCTCCTACCTTTTCTTCAACACCTGAAAATTTGTCTTCCAATTCATTCAATCTGTTGATAACACTTTCCTCTAGGCTTTTTCTTTACATTTCAATTTAAATATATTTCAGTTTAGTGTTTCTTGGGTCATTCAATTTCTTTGTTAAGTCCAACTTTAATATCCTGAATTATTTTCATTGTTTCATTAAATTGCTTGTATTTTCATGATCTTTATATAGAGCATTTGTTCATGACCTCTTTAAGGTCCTTGAATACATTCATAACTGCTTGTTTAAATGCTTCTCTCTTATTTCATCTATACTGATTTCCTGAGAAAATGTTACAGTAGAGGTGCTGGTGTCTAGAGGAATCATATTGCATTGTTTATTCACATTTGCAGTTTTGTCCTTGGTATCTAGGCATCTGAACTTGATAAGTTTGTAATATTCTTTGATGTGGTATCTTGTCCTGACCTTATTAATCAGTTTCATGCTCTTTGATTTGTGGTGACAAATCTAACAAATATTGGCCAAAAGAATGATGCTTGTTTTTCATTTTTTTTTTTTTTTTTGGATTTTCGAGACAGGGTTTATTTGTAGTTTTGGAACCTGTCCTGGAACTAGCTCTTGATACCAGGCTTGCTTCAAACTCACAGAGATCTGCCTGCCTCTACCTCATGAGTGCTAGAATTAAAGGCGTGTGCCACCACCACCAAGCTGTTTTTCATTCTTGAGGATGTTCTTGTTTCTGACTTCAGATTCTAACTGGTTCCACATCTGAAGTTCTAGTTGGAACTCCATGTTCAGACTCCAGGAAGTCACAGATCAGTGCATTGGAGGGGGTGGATGATAAGCTAAGGAGCATGGAAAAAGGATGGAACTGAGAGTTGTCTTACATATGGTTTGTGGTCTATCACCATAAACAGTAGTGGTAGAGGCATTAGAAATGTCCTGGGTCTAGCCATAGATAGTGGGGAGTCTCATTAAACTGGTGATGATCCGGGAGAAGGGACTATGGTGAGTGTTGCAATTGTAAAGAGACGAGAATAGAAGATGGTAAGGAGGGAAGAGTAGCTTATCTTGGCCCACATCCAGTGTTTTGGCTGTGGTATCCCAGAAAGAGAGAGAGAGAGTCTATAGTCAGGGAATAATCACAACAGAATGGTGATGGCATGAAAGAAATGGCTGAACAGGGTGACAAAAGAATATCTAGAATAACATTGAGTAAGTGCCACATGTGGTAGCAAGTCCCACATGATGATGTGGCCTGGGAAGATGGGCTCAAATGTGAGATGGCAGCAGGACTAGGAACACCTTATGGATGCCAGACGTGGGAGAGGGATAAGAACGCTAGTGCCCTACCTAGGTCCACACCAAATGTGGTCACTGTGAAGTCCATGGAAGCGAGCAGGTTTTCACTCAACAAAGAGATAGGGATGGCCTAGAAAAATGACTTAAGATGCCAGTGGAGAAAGAACTCTGGTCATCATGAGTTTTCATAAGGAATGCTGCCAGAGTCAAAAGGGGATGAAGGTGGGGTAGAAGGACCATCTGAGGATACCTTGTTTTATTTTCTATAAAAATCTCACTCACATTCACTAATTCCCCAAGTAATATACCTTGGAGAATTTATATATATATATATATGAAAGAAGATAAAATTTGTTTCAATATTTCAGGGTGTTTTTTCCTTTCTTAAGTCTGATATCCTTCTTACTGAGTCTCCTCAATTCTGTTGATGTTGGAGCATCAAGCAAATGAACTTTAGCTTGGAACAGTACTCCTCCTTCCCAAAGGAAATTTATCTATCCAGAATGGCTAAAATCTTACATTTTAAATTAGGGGTTACTAATTTAACCAATGGCATCTCTGTCTTTAAAATTTTTTAACAGGGTTGAAGGTGCAGTTCAGTGATAAAATGCTTACTTAACATGGGTGAGGACCTGAGTTCAATCTCCTGCATCACAAAAAATAATTATTAACATAAAATAGATTAACCATGGATATAGGAAGAAGCCATGAAAAGTAAGGACAATTCACAGAATAATTATTTCAAACTCAAACCCAAAAGTAAACATCTTGTGAAAGAGATGATATGGATCAGTCAAGAAAATATCTACTTTAGGGAGCCTTGCATGAGTTGGGAGGAGGGATGGCAGTTTTATCCCACATGAAATGTTTGAAATCTGTGTTTGAGAATTTTTTAAAAAATAAAACAGAAAAACATGAGATTCTTGAGGGCGGTAGGACTTTTTTCCATGGAATTATGTTCTTCTCTAGTGTCATGGTGAGGGCATGAATCTACATGTCTTTTAAAGGGGTATTAAAAGTCTCATCACTGAACATCCCTGATTTCCTGTCTTTGTGGGTAACTTCTGCCCTGCTAAAAATGATGAATTCTCTCTGTCTTTCAGAGTTGGAGACCACCATCCTTGAGAGTGTAACACTTTGTTATTTCCTGAAAATATCCATTGAACCCTCTGTTGCTTTTCTGGGTCTCTCGACTAATATATTTGCTTATTCCCTAGGCCTAAGTGCTCAAGACTTACAAATAGCAAGTTGTCTAATCCAACCTTTCCACGATGGGTGACCAGCGGCAGAGCTATAAAACATGTCTTTCTTTGGCTCTTTTGTGTTCACTTGGAAGTCTCAAAGCACAGGGAATGATTATAGTGTCTTGGTTTAATACTAACAGGAGTTTCATGAAGATGGCTGTTCTCTGTCTCATTATTTTAGCTAGGTTGTGTGGTTGATTGAGAAATAGAAGAATGTGTCCGGGTTTGAGAATGCTTTAAAACTGAACTTCCTGAAACCTCAAAGACTGCAAAAGCCATTCTTCAAGGGTCTTATGCATATACAAAATTATCACTCCTGATCAACATAGCATGTAAATCCATTCATAAGAGTATCTGGCAGCATGTATAATGGTTTGTTCAGAATTTATCTGGAATAATAAAAGTGATTCGTTCACACTTTGCAATTAAAATTAATTTTTTTCTGTATTACATGTTCATCATTAAACCTTCTTGTATAATTCAGGCAAATGTCATAGAATTATATGCTTCTCAGCTCTGGCTCTTACATTAACACTGAGAATTTTGTTTTGTCAAAAGTAAATTAATGTTTTAGGCATTCTGAGTTTTGTAGCATTTCATTTCAGCATTCTGAGGTATTTTTCAAAGAATAAATTGTATAAGAAGTACACAAACATTCATTTTCTGAGGAAAAAAGTGAGCCACCTTTAATTGAAAACTTTTGCTTCATTTTACCATTTCTCAAAAACATAAACTTTATATAGACTTTGGAAAATATCAAGGAAAACTACCTCTACTGATTCTTTTTCATTACATCCTTTTCTGTTTAGCCTTTTTACTTTTTTACCAAATTTTTGTCCTTACTAAATTCACTGTTTCATATTGCAATTTAAAACATCCTTTATTTATTGTTTATTTACATCCCAATGACAGTTTCACCCCCATCCTCTTCTCCCAGTCACTCTTGCTCATATCCTCTCTGCCTCCCCTATTCACTTTTTCTCAGTCTCTATTCATGAATGGCAGGCCTCCCACAAAAGTCAACATAGCACATTAAGGTGCATTAAGACTAAACACCTCCCCACCTATTACAGTTGGACCAGGCAACACAGTATGAGTAATGTGCCATAAACCAACAAAAGAGTCAGAAACTCTGCTTCCACTGTTAGGAGAACCATAAGAAGACCAAGCCCCCACAAATGTAACGTATTCACAGGGCATAGATCAGTCACATGCGTATGACCTAGCTGTTAGTTCAGTCTCTGTGAGCTTCCATGAGTGGAATTTAGTGGAATATAGTGAATTTTCTTGTCGTGTTCTTGATCACTCTGGCTCATACAATCTGTCCTCCCTCTCTTCTGTAGGACTCTATGAACTCTGCTTACTGTTAGGCTATGGATCTCTGCATTTTCCATCAGTTGCTGGATGAAGCCTCTCTGATGACAATTGGGGTAGGCAACAATCCTATCACATCTCACAGGTTGGACACACTGTAGACTGGAAGGTATGTGGCTCAGTTGGTGTTCAAATTCATCAACTGGAAGTCTTGCCTGTTCACAGAAGATGGCCAATTTAGACTACATATCCTTTATTGAAAGTGGTCTTAGCTGGGGTCAACTTTACAGATTCCTAGAAGTAAAATAGATTTATATGTCCCTTCAAATTTCCCCATTCTCAGTAATTCCTTTCAGTACTCTTCCTCATGTTTCCATCCCCACCAGTACCTACTACACCAAAATTAACCATAAAATAATCAGTAGCCCTCCTATATACAAATATTAAATAGACAGAGAAAGAAATCAGAAAAGCAACATCCTTCACAAAGTCACAACTAATATAAAATAGGTAGGCGTAACTCTAACCAAGCAAGGGAAAAACCTGTAAGACAACAACTTCAGGTCTTTGAAGAAAGAAACAAGACAAGATATCAGAAGACAGAAAGATCTCCCATGCTCGTGGATAAGCAGGATTAATAGTAAAAATGGTTATCTTACCAAAAGCAAACTACAGATTCAGTGAAATTTCCGTTAAAATTCCAAACATTTTTTACACACCTTGAAGAAACAATACTCATCTTTATGAGGGAAAAAAAAAACAGGATAGCTAAAAATAACCCTGTACAGTAAAACACTTCTGAAGGTATTATCATCCTTGATTTTAAACCCTACTCAGAAGTTATTATAATAAAAACCAACTGACCCTGGCATAAAAACAGGCAGGTACATAAGTAGAATCAAATTGAAGACCTCGATGTAAAGACTCCCTTTTATCTTGCAACTATTTTTCAATTCTTTCACAAATTCCATCTCATGCTTGTAGTAGCATTGAGATAAAAATGTATCATGTACTTCAGAACACATAGTTCTTTCCTTCATCTGTTCTTTTACCCTAAACCTCTGTGCTACTCTCAAAAATATTCCGGTATAAGAAAACTGCTCAATAGTTGACAATTTTCTAAGTTAACTAATTGTTCTCTGCTGGTCACTTAAGTGTGAAATTTGAAGTGTTTTAAAATGTTAGGATGACATTGTTTGTAATTGATTTCTTTTATGTTGAACCATGTCCTATTTTTCTTTTCAAACTTAGAGATTAACAGTTTTCTAGAGCTCCAGTTTTCTTGTGTATTAATTCTAGATTTTCTGGTTTATTGTAGAGTCTATAGTAAGATTATGACATTCAGTTAATTATAACTCAGTAATCACATTCAATGAGAGACTGTTATGTATCATCATGTTATTAATCTAGACAGTTGAGATACAGCAATGAACAATCTCCTATCATCCTAGACTTTAGACTCCAATGTTTAGTTGTGAATCATTTGTCTTCTCTCTATTGAGATGGAAAATTCTTAGAAGACTGCCTGCATTCTGCTTCAGTACTGGGTTTTTGTTATTTTTCTTCCATTCTGCATGGTCACTGTGACTTTTGTACTCTTTTCATGAGTGTTACCTCATGAATGTTTTTTTTTCTAGTTCCATCTATTTGCCTGCAAATTTCATGATCTCATTTTTCTTTACAGGTGAGTTCTTATGTTCTTATTTTAAAACTGTTCTTTGTTGTTATATGGTTAAAAACAACTTTTATATTCATCATTTTCCTAATAATCTAATGTAATATGTTACTTAGAAGTTGTATATACTTACTTATCAAAATCCATTAAGATTTGTGGCTAGAAAGACGATCCAGCACTGACTGTTCTTCCAAAGGACCCAAGTTCAATATCCAGTTTCCACATGGTGGATCATAGATGACTGTAATTTTAATTCCAGAGAGTCTGACACCCTCTTCTATACTCCACAGGCACTGGATATACTATGTATATAGATAAAGCACTGGTACACATAAAATTAAAATAAACCTAAAAAACTTTCAACATATTAAAACTTAAGGTTCCATTCTTCTGTTAATCACAGAAAACATATCCCTAACCCAATACAATAAACATTATGTTTTGTTTAGAACATTTATGCTTTCATTTTATAAAATTTTGCTTAGAACATTTTTATACTTTCATTTTATAATGCTATGGGACAATGGTCTATGACCTGTCACTTGTATTTTAACATTTTAATAAAACACTGATTGTCCAGTAGCCAGGCACAAAGTTTAGGCAGGGTGACCAGGCAGAAAGTAGAGGTGGGGCTACAAGAACAGGAGAATTCTGGGAAGAGGAAAGTTCAGTCTGTCGCCATCACCCAGACACAGAGGAAGCAAGATGGGAGTGCCTTGTTGATAAAGGTACCAAGCCATGTGACTAATACAGACAAGAATTTTGGGTTAATATGTAAGATATAAGAGTTAATAAGGAGCCTGTGCTACTAGGCCAACAAGTTTATAATTAATGTAGACCTCTGTGTATTTCTTTGTGACTGAACAGCTGTGGGACTGAGCAGGACAGAAACCTCAGTCAACAAATGGTACCAATGTGAACAACTAAATCCACCCTGAGTTTGAGAAAGATTTCTAGACACAAAAAGAAGAGAGTTAAGCACAGCTTCTTGGTAGCTTTCACTCAGGTTGGATCTGTTTGCTAGAGGCAAGTGCACCTCATTTAAGAGAGATTTCCTGACTCAGTTTTAACTGCAAAAATCTTGTAGTTCTTTTAAGAGGACCTGCCATAAAACACTTAAATGGTGTTGATGAATAACTTACTGCATGCTTTTGGATGGTGACAGGGACCTTGATACTCTATGTAGTTCTGGCAACTTTTTTTTGTATTATGCATAGAACTCTCTTATTTAAACAAAAGTCTTCAAGTTAACAGCCCATTTGTGCATGTAAAGTGCTTTCCACGATGCTGATGTAAAGTGGGAGCTAACTCTCTTCAGGCTGCTGGATACAGTTCCTGTTTCTCTGTTTGTGCAGAGGACTGTGATCTGTGAGTCTACCCCTTAAAAATGGCTCTTTATTATACTCTATTTTAAGCTATCATGAGATTTCATTTTAGCATCCATCTTCACATTATCATTAGAACAATTTTATTTACTCTTCAGTTAGGAGTACAAAACTTCTTCTGTTTCCCTGATATAACTAGGGGTGACTTTAAAAAACTTATATACTTTTATTTTTAGTACAGAATTTTAGAAAACACAAAATTTCAGAAAAAAATATGTAGAACAATTTTTTTTTCAAAGAAATATTCAATTTTTTCAATGATATATCCTTCTACTACTGAATATGATTTTTAGGAGAAATGAAAAATTCTGCTGAAACAATTCCAAAACTTTTATTTCTAATATGTCCTCATGATTATGTTATACAGATTGACTGAAGTATTCTACCTGTCAGTTTTGTTATTCAGGAAAGCACCTCTTCAGGTATGTATAAGTATAATAACAAGTACATATACACACATGCTCCCACATGTACACGTGCACACACATACACATATACAAGCAGCACTTTTGCATGTAAACACATACATACACACACTTCTTCATGTTTGTGTAACTACACACATGACAAGCTTATACATACAAAAGAATGGGCTTATAACAGTAACACACACAATCATGATGAGTGCATATTGTACATGGATATACACAAACACACACACAAATTAATTCATTCATATACATACAAAGGTACATGCGCAAATATACACATACAAAGGAAACAATGATCTCCCAGTACAGAATAAACTTTGCATTCTCCTACACACAGACACATCAGGCTCTAAATAATTAGCCATTACTAGAACAAATTGTCTCCCCTCTCCTTGCCTACCATGACACTTTGATGGCCTCAGCCTCAATTACAAGCCTATCTGTTGCTTGTAGTAGTTGTGATTCTAAGGATATGCTCACTGAGTCAAAATGCTTTGTAAAATACAAATCTAACTTGTATTGGAGAGCATTAAATATAGTTTAAAATCTGGAAATGTACTGGAGTTGAATTCATTCAAAATTTCATAGTAATGATCACTCTAATGAATACACTCTTTGAGTTTTATACAAGAAATATCCAAGAGAAAGAAAATGTAACACTTGACTTTTGAAAAACAGAGAAAAAAAGCTAGTTTTTAACCATTTGTGTTGAAAATGTGGAGAAAGTAGTCAAACTGTTAGTTTGTCTAAGGGTCCTGAGAAATAATAGCATGATATAAATTAACTTTAATGACCTTAGGGTCTTCCCTAGAAATTAGTTCTGTTTCTTCCATGAAGCAATATCCAAACTAACACTATGATACAGTTAGTATGATAACTGTATTCAGAAAATATTCATACTAGAAAAAAGAAAAAAAACTATATGGATAATGCAAGATCCATGAACATCAGAAACCCAGCAAAGGCAAACCAAAGGACAATGAGAAACTGATTAATACACATGAAGATGAAGAATGAATGGGAAAGAAGCAAGGAGCCCTTTAGCTGGAAAAAAAAAAGCTGTGAGGTAAGGAAGGTTTTGAAGGCCTGTCACACAAGGTCATTGGATAAAAGAACATAGCTTTGGAATAAATGTCATAACTTATGTCACAAGGAAGTATTTGAGCCCTAGGAAATTTATGATTATAAGACAATTCTGTGCATTGTCATGGCTCCATAACTAGTATGGCTCCATTCTCTGATAAGCAAGCTGGTAAAACTTAGATCACTCATACATAAGGTAGGGAACTGAGCAACCAAGAAGAGCAAGAACCATGATATATTCCAAAAAAGAGTAGGCTCACTCTGGCAAGCAGTAACTTTTTGATGCATTTGTCTGGTAAAAACAAACTTCAAGACACAACAGAGTGATTTAGTGAGGAAGGAGACTCTGACTCAAGAAAGTAACATCTGAGTTATAATTTTATTTTATTTTTTATTTATTTTTATTATTTAATTAAAAATTTCCACCTCCTCCCATTTCCCTCCCACTCCCCCATCCCCTTTGCCCTCCCTCTCCAGTCTGAAAAGCAGTCAGGGTTCGCTGCCCTGTGGGGAGTCCAAGGTCCTCCCCCCTACATCCAGGACTAGGAAAGTGAGCATCTAAACAGACTAGGCTCCCAAAAAGTCATTACATGCAGTAGGATCAAAATCCAGTGCCATTGTCCTTGGTTTCTCAGTCAGCCCTCCTTGTCAGCCACATTCAGGGAGTCCAGTTTGATCACATGCTCCATCATCCAGCTGGCCTTGGTGACCTCCCAAAAGATCAGCCCCACCTTCTCAGTGGATGGGCACACCCATCGCGGTCCTGACTTCCTTGCTCATGTTCTCCCTCCTTTTGCTCCTCATTTGGACCTCAGGAGCTCAGACCAGTGTTCCAATGTAGGTCTCTGTCTCTAGCTTCCTTCATTGCCAGATGAAGTTTCTCTGGTGATATGCAAGATATTCATAAGTATGGCTATAGGATAGTGCCATTTCAGGCTTTCCCTCCTCAGCTGCCCAAAGATCTAGCTGGGGACATCTCCATGGACACCTGGGAACACCTCTAGAGTCAAGTCTCTTGCCGACCCTAAAATGGCTCCCATAATTAAGATATATATTTCACTACTCCCATATCCATCCTGCCTCCATCCCAACCATCCCATTCCCCCAAGAACTCCCCATTCTCCCCTTCTCACTTTTTTCTCCCCATTTCCCCTTACCCCCATCCTATCCTCACCCCCAAGTTTCCAATTTTTGCCTGGAAATCTTGTCTCCTAATATCAGGAGGATAGCTATATGTTTTTCTTTGGGATCACCTCCTTATTTAGCTTATCTAGGATCTCATATTATAGGTTCAATGTCCTTTATTTATGGCTATAATCCACTCGTGAGTGAGTACATACCATATTCATCTTTTTGGGTCTGGGTTACTTCACTCAGTATAGTGTTTTCTATTTCTATCCATTTGCATGCAAAATTCAAGATGTCATTGTTTTTAACCACTGAGTGTGTACAAATTCCAAACTTTCTTCATCCATTCTTCCATGGAAGGGCATGTAGGTTGTTTCCTGGTTCTGGCTATTACAAATAATGCTGCTATGAACATAAATGAACAAATGCTTTTGTAATATAAAAGAGTATCTCTTGGGTATATTCCCAAGAGTGGTATTGCTGGATCCTGGGGTAGGTTGATCCGAAACTTCCTGAGAAATTGCCACACTGATTTTCAAAGTGCTTGCACAGGTTTGCATTCCCACCAGCAATGGATGAGTATTCCTCTTACTCCACATCCTCTCCAGCAAAGGCTATAATTGATGTTTTTGATTCTAGACATTCAGGCAGGTGTAAGATGGTAACTCAAAGTTGTTTGGATTTGCATTTCCCTGATCACTAAGGAGATTGAACATGACCTTAAGTGTATTTTGGCCATATGAACTTCTTCTGTTGAGAATTCTCTGTTCAGTTCAGTACCCCATTTTTTAATTGGGTTAATTAGCATTTAAAGTCTAGTTTCTTGAATTCTTTATATATTTTGCAGATCAGGCCTTTGTCTGTTGCAGGGTTGGTGAAGATCTTCTCCCAGTCAGTGGGTTGCCTTTTTGTCTTAGCGACACTGTCCTTTGCTTTACAGAAGCTTCTCAGTTTCAGTAGGTCCCATTTATTCAATGTTGTCCTTAAAGTCTGTGCTGCTGGGGATATACGTAGGAAGTGAACTCCTGTGCCCATATGTTGTAGGGTACTTCCCACTTTCTCTTCTATCAGGTTCAGTGTGTTCAGACTGATATTGAAGTCTTTAATCCATTTGGACTTGAGTTTTGTGCATGGTGATAAATATTGTCTATATTCATTCTTCTACAGGTTGACAACCAGTTCTGCCAGCACCATTTATTGAAGATGCTTTCTTCCATTGAATCCTTTATCGAAAATCGGGTGTTCATAGGATTGTGGGTTAAAATCTGGGTCTTCTACTCTATTGCATTGATAGACTTCTCTGTTTTCATGCCAATACCAAGCTGTTTTCAATACTGAAGCTCTGTAATAGAGTTTGAACTCAGGGATGGTAATGCATCCAGAAGTTCCTTTATAGCATGAGAATGTTTAGGCTATCCTGGGTTTTTTTGTTTGTTTGTTTTTCCATATAAAGATGATTAATGTCCTCTCAAGATCTGTGAAGAATTTCAATGGGATTTTAATGGGGATTGCATTGAATCTATAAATTGCCTTTGGTAGAATTGCCATTTTTACTATGTTGATCCTCCCAATCCAAGAACAATGGAGATCCTTCCATTTTCTGGTATCATCCTCAATTTCTTTCTTCAAGACTTAAAGTTCATGTCAAATAGATCCTTCACTACATTGGTTAGAGTTACCCCAAGGTATTTTATGCTAAGGTCATGCTCATCCTTTTTGGTGATTAGGGAAATGCAAATTAAAACACTTTGAGATACAACCTTACATCTGTAAGAATGGCTAAAATCAAAAACACCAATGATAGCCTTTGCTGGAGAGGTTGTGGAGTAATGGGCACACTCATCCATTGCTGGTGGGAATGCAAACTTATGCAACCACTTTGGAAATCAGTGTGGCGATTTCTCAGGAAATTCGGGATCAACCTACCACAAGATCCAGTAATACCACTCTTGGGAATATACCCTACCATATAACAGAAGTATTTGTTCAACTATGTTCATAGCAGCATTATTTGTAATAGCCTGAACCTGGAAACAACCTAGATGCCCTTCAATGGAAGAATGGATGAAGAAAGTGTGGAATATATACATATTACAGTATTACTCCGTGGTAAAAAAACAATGACTTCTTGAATTTTGCATGCAAATGCATGGAAATAGAAAACACTATCCTGAGTGAGGTATCCCAGGCCCAAAAGATTAACATGGGATGTACTCACTCATAATTGATTTCTATCCATAAATAAAGGACATTGAACATATAATTTGTGATCCTAGAGAAGCTAAATAAGAAGGTGAACCCAAAGGAAAACATATAGTCATCTGCCTGGATATGGAAAGTAGACAAGATTGCAGGGCAAATCCTAGGAACTTGGGGGTGAGGTGGCATGGGGCTAATGGGAAATGGGGGGAGAAACATAAGAAGGGGAGAATGGGGGGAGCTTGGGGGAATGGAATTTTTGGGATAAAGGATGGGTAGACACCGGAGCAGAGAAATATATATCCTAATTAAGGGAGCCATCTTAGGGTTGGCAAGAGTCTTGACTCTAGAGGGGCTCACAGGTGTCCAGGGAGATGTCCACAGCTAGTACCTTGAGCATCTGAGGAGAGGGAACCTGTAATGACACTATTCTATAGCCATACTAATAAATATCTTGCATATCACCTTAGAACCTTCATCTGGCGATGGATCAAGACAGAGACAGAGACCAAATTGGAGTACCGGCCTGAGCTCTTAAGATCCAAATGAGGAGCAGAAGGAGGGAGAACATGAGCAGGAAGTCAGGACCACAAGGGGTGTACCCACCCACTGTGACAGTGGAACTGATCTATTGGGAGCTCACCAAGGCCAGCTGGACTGTGACTGAATAAGCATGGGATGAAACCGGACTTTCTGAACATGGCAGACAATGAATGCTGATGAGAAGCCAAGGACAATGGCACTAGGTTTCGATCCTAATACATGAACTGGCTTTGTGGGAGGCTAGCCTGTTTGGATGATCACCTTCCTGGTCCTGGATAGAAGTGGGAGGACCTTGGACTTCCCGCAGGGCAGGGAATCTGGACTGCTCTTCAGTCTCCAGAGGGAGGGGGATTGGAGTAGGGGGCGAGGGGTAGGAGAGTAGGGGTAGGGGGCGATGTGTGCTAGGAGGGGGAGGGAAATGGGAAAAGGGGAGGATGCGGAATTTTTTTTGCAACAACTAAAAAAAAATAAACATCAAAAAATATTTTAAAAAAGATATTTTATGCTATTTGTGGCTATCGTGAAATGTGATATTTCTCTGATTTCCTACTATGCTTCTTATCCTTTGTGTATAGGAGGGCCACTGATTTTTTTGGAATTGATTTTGTATCCTGCCACACTACTAAAGTTGTTTATCAGCTGTAGGAGTTCTTTGGTGGAGTTTTTGGGGTCGCTTATGTACGCTATCATATCATCTGCAAATAATGAGAGTTTAACTTCTTCCTTACCAATTCGAATCCCTTTGATCCCCTTATGTTGTCTTATTGCTATTGCTAGAATTTCAAGCACTATATTGAAGAGGTATGGAGAGAGTGAACAGCATTGTCGTGTTCCTGATTTTAGTGGGATGGCTTTGAGTTTCTCTCCATTTAATTTGATGTTAGCTGTCTGCTTGCTGTAAATAGCTTTTTATTATATTTTGGTATGACCCTTGTATCCCTAATCTCTCCAAGACCTTTATCATAAAGGGATGTTGAATTTTGTCAAATGCTTTTTCAGCATCTAATGAAATGATCATATTGTTTTTTTCTTTCACTTTATTTATATGATGGATTACATGGATAAATTTTTGTATGTTTAACCAGCCCTGCATTCCTGCGATGAAGCCTACTTGACCATAATGGATAATTTTTCTGATGTGTTCTTGGATTTGGTTTGCCAGTATTTTATTGAGGATTTTTGCATCGATGTTCATGAGTGAGATTGGCCTGTAATTCCCTTTCTTGGTTGAGTCTTTGTGTGGTTTTGGTATCAGGGTAACTGTAGCTTCATAAAACGAATTTGGCAATGACTTTTCTGTTCTATATTGTGAAATACATTAAGGAGTATAGGTATTAGGTCTTCTTGGAAGTTCTGGTAGAATTGCATTGAAACCGTCTGGACCTGGGCTTTTTTTGGTAGGGAGGTTTTTTTTTTTTTATAACAACTTCTAATTCTTTGCGACTAACAGGTCTATTTAGATTGTCCACCTGGTCCTGGTCAAACTTTGGTATATGGTACTTATCTAAAAAATGTCCATTTCTTTAACATTTTCCAATTTTGTGGCATATAGGATTTTGTAGTAAGATCTAATGATTTTCTGAATTTCCTCTGTGTGGTTATGTCTCTCTTTTCATTTCTGATCTTGTAAATTTGCGTATTTTCTCAGCCGTTTGATTAGTTTGGATAGGGGTTTATCAATATTGTTGATTTTGTCCAAGAACCAGGTTTTTCTTTCATTGATTCTTTGGAATGTTTTCTGTGTTTTTATTTTGTTGACTTCAGCTCTTAGTTTGATTATTTCCAGTCTTCTACTGCTCCTAGGTGAGTCTGCTTTTTTTTCTAGAGCTTTCAGGTGGGCTGTTAGGTCTCCAATGTGTGCTTTCTCTGTTTTCTTTTTCTTTCTTTTTTTTTTTTTTCGAGACAGGGTTTCTCTGTGGCTTTGGAGCCTGTCCTAGAACTAGCTCTTGTAGACCTGGCTGGTCTCAAACTCACAGAGATCCACCTGCATCTACCTCCCGAGTGCTAGGATTAAAGGCGTGCACCACCATCGCTCGGCTTTCTCTGTTTTCTTTATGTAGGCACTTAGTGCTATGAACTTTCCTCTTAGCACTGCTTTCATAGTGTCCCAGAGGTTTGAGTATATTGTCTCTTTATTTTCATTGAATTCAAGGAAGACTTTAATTTCTTCCTTTATTTCTTCCTTGATTCAGGTGTGGTTCAGTGGTTGACTGTCCATTTTCCATGAGTTTGTTGGCTTTCTGGGGGTAGCATTGTTGTTGAATTCTAATTTTAATCCATGGTGATCTGATAAGACACAGGAGGTTACGAATATTTTTTGTAACTGTTTAAGTTTGCTTTGTTACTGAGTATGTGGTCAATTTTCGAGAAGGTTCTATGAGCTGCAGAGAAGAAGGTATATTCTTTCCTATTTGGGTGGAATGATCTATCGATGTCTGTTAAGTCCATTTGATTCATTACCTCACTTAATCCTCTTATTTCTCTATTAGGTTTCTGTCTGATTGACCTGTCCATTGGTGAGAGAAGAGTGGTGAAATCCCCCACTATTAGTGTGTGAGGTTTGATGACTGCCTTGTGTTTTAGTAATGTTTCTTTTACGTAAGTGGGTGCTTTTATATTAGGGGCATAGATATCCAGGATTGAGAATTTGTCCTGATGAATTGTTCCTGTTATGAGTAAAAAATGTCCCTCTCCATCTCTTCTGATTGATTTTAGTTTGAAGTTAACTTTGTTAGAAATTAGTATAGCCACACCTGCTTGTTTCTTAGGTCCATTTGCTTGATAAACCTTTTCCCAGCCCTTTACTCTGAGTAGATGCCTGTCTTTGTGTTTGAGGTGTGTTTCTTGTAAAGAGCAAAATGTTGGATCCTGTTTTCGTATCCAGACTCTTAGCCTGTGCCTCTTTATAGGTGAGTTGAGTCCATTGATATTAAGTGATATTAATGACCAGTGGTTGTTAACTCCGGTCATTTTTTCTTTTTCTTTTCTTTTTTTTTT
>NW_026068008.1:8389055-8391011 GCF_014885135.2 Alexandromys fortis
TTTTTTTTTTTTTTTGGTAGTAGAGTTTGTGTGTTTCCCTTCTTTGAGTTGTGCTAGTGAAGGGTCATTAGATGTCTGAGTTATTGTGGGCATTGTTGGACTCCTTGGGTTGTGATTTTCCTTCTATTACTTTCTGTAAGGCTGGATTTGTGGCTACGTATTGTTTAAATTTGTTTTTAACCTGGAAAATTTTGTTTTCTCCATTTATAGTGAATGAAAGTTTGGCTGGGTATAGTTGTCTGGGCTTGCATCCATGGTCTCATAATTTCTGCAGTACATCTATCCAGGACTTTCTGGCTTTCATGGTTTCCATAGAGAAGGCAGGTGTAAGTCTCATAGGTTTACCTTCATAAGTAACTTGCCTTTACCTTTGCAGCTCTTAATATTCTTTTCATTCTGTATGTTTTGTGTTTTGATTATTATATGGCAAGGAGATAGGTTTTTTTTTTTTTTTTTTTTTTTTTTTTGGTCCAGTCTATTCGGTGTTCTGTATGTTTCTTGAAACTTCAAAGGAAAATCTTTCTTTAGATTGGTAAAGTTTTCTTCTACAATTTTATTAAATATATTTTCTGGGCCATTGAGCTGTACTTCTCCTTCTTTTACCCT
The DNA here is from genome assembly GCF_014885135.2 of Alexandromys fortis. Classification (NCBI taxonomy): domain Eukaryota; kingdom Metazoa; phylum Chordata; class Mammalia; order Rodentia; family Cricetidae; genus Alexandromys; species Alexandromys fortis. The sequence continues at coordinate 8,389,662 of NW_026068008.1, forward strand.
TATTATTCTTAGGTTTGGTCTTTTAATTGTGTCCCAGATTTCCTGGATGTTTTGTTAAGAATTTGTTGGATTTGTTTTGCTCTTTAATCAGTGAGTTTATTTCCTCTATAGTATCTTCAGTATATGAGATTTTTTTCTTCTATTTCTTGTATTCTGTTGGCAATACTTGTCTCTGTAGTTCCTGTTCGTTTACCCAGATTTTCCATCTCCATCCTTCCCTCGGTTTGTGTTTTCTTCATTACTTCCATTTCATTCTTCAAGTCTTGAACTGCTTCCCTTACCTTTTTGATTGCTTTTTCTTGTTTCTCCTGATTTTCTTGGGTATCTTTGGGCAATTTATTCATGTCCTCTACGTTTTTGTTTGTAATCTCTAATTGTTTATGGCAGTTTTTCACCTCCTGTTTAAGGTCCTCTATTATTTTCATATTGTTCACTTTTGAGTCGATTTCTTCTAATTTTTCTGGAGTAGGGTGTACAATTCTTCTTGTTTCGGGACCCCTGGAATCTGGTGATGTCATGTTGCCTTTCAGGTTGTTGGAGGAATTCTTGCATTGGTGCCTTCCCATCTCTTCCTTCAAATGGAGCCAGGAGAGGCTTGGTGTCTTGGTCCAGTCTTTGCTGTGACTGAATCTCTGGGTGTATCTCCTCAGTGTAGAAGCAGGAACCATTCCCGTGCAGATGGAACTCCTCAGCACTGAAACATGGACGCCTGGTAGTCCAATGATCTGCGGACAAAAGGGCGAACTTGGGGGGCAGGGCGGGGTCGAGTAGAGCACAGGAGAACCTGCAGCACAAGCTGAGGTACCTGGGCTCCCTTACAGGAGACCTTAAGGCCTGCCCTGTATGCAGGCAGTCACCTCTCTGGGTGGGTAGTCTTAGTGTAGAAGTGGAGAACTGTTCTTTTTTTTTAATTGATTTATTTTTTCTTTTTTTGTTTTATTTTTTAATTTATTTTTTTATTGAGAAAAGGAAAAAATTTTTCACCTCCTCCCAGCCTCCCATTTTCCTTCCCCTCTTCCCACCCTTCTCCCCATTCCCCCACTCTTTTCCCCCTCCCTCTCAAATCTAGAGAGTAGTCAGGGTTCCCTGCCCTGTGGAAAGTCCAAGGTCCTCCCCCCTCCGTCCATGTCTAGGAAGGTGAACAACCAAACTGGCTAGGCAACCACCAACCCAGAACATGTAGTAGGATCAAAACCCCATGCCATTGTCCTTGGCTTCTCATCAGCCCTCATTGTTCGCCATGATCAGAGAGTCCGGTTTTATCCCATGCTTTTTCAGTCACAGTCCAGCTGGCCTTGGTGAGCTCCCAATAGATCAGCCCCACTGTCTCAGTGGGTGGGTGCACCCCTC
>NW_026068008.1:8395643-8397593 GCF_014885135.2 Alexandromys fortis
CCTCCCTCTCAAATCTAGAGAGTAGTCAGGGTTCCCTGCCCTGTGGAAAGTCCAAGGTCCTCCCCCCTCCGTCCATGTCTAGGAAGGTGAACAACCAAACTGGCTAGGCAACCACCAACCCAGAACATGTAGTAGGATCAAAACCCCATGCCATTGTCCTTGGCTTCTCATCAGCCCTCATTGTTCGCCATGATCAGAGAGTCCGGTTTTATCCCATGCTTTTTCAGTCACAGTCCAGCTGGCCTTGGTGAGCTCCCAATAGATCAGCCCCACTGTCTCAGTGGGTGGGTGCACCCCTCATGGCCCTGACATCCTTGCATGTGTTCTCCCTCCATCTGCTCCTCATTGGGACCTTGGGAGCTCAGTCCAGTGCTCCAGTGTGGGTCTCTGTCTCTATCTCCATCCATCACCAGATGAAGGTTCTATAGTGATATAGAAGATATTAGTCAGTATTGCTATAGGAAAGGGTCATTTCAGGTTCCCTATCCTCAGCTTCCCAAGGGACTAACTGGGGACATTGCCTTGGGCTCCTGGGAGTCACTCTAGGTTCAAGTCTCTTGCCAACACTAAGGTGGCTCCCTTAACTAAGATATGTGCTTCCCTGCTCCCCTATCTAACCTTCCTTTATCCCAATCTTCCTGTTTCCCCAAGTTCCTCCAATCCTCCCCTTCTCACTTTTCTCTCCCCACTTCCCCTTATCACCAACCCACCCCACCCCCAAGGTCTCAATTTTCTCCCCGGCAATTTTGTCTACTTCCCATAGCCAAGAGGATAACTATATGATTTTCCTTGGGTTCACCTACTTATTTAGCTTCTTTAGGTTCACCAGATATACACGCCATGACATTTATTTATGGCTAGAAACCAATTATGAGTGAGTACATCCCATGTTCATCTTTTTGGGTCTGGGTTACCTCGCTCAGGATAGTGTTTTCTATTTAGACCCATTTGCATGCAAAATTTGAGAAGTCATTGTTTTTTACTGCAGCATTTTCTGGTATCCTCCTCAATTTCTTCCTTCAAGGACTTAAAATTCTTGTCAAATAGTTCCTTCACATCCTTGGTTAGAGTTACCCCAAGATATTTTATGCTGCTTCTGGCTATCATGAAAGGTGATATTTCTCTGATATCCCTCTCTGCTTCCTTATCCTTTGTGTATAAAAGGGCAACTAATTTTTTGGAATTGATCTTTTATCCTGCTATGCTACTAAAGGTGTTTATCAGCTGTAGGAGTTCTTCGCTGGAGTTTTTGGGGTCGCTTATGTACACTATCATATCATCTGCAAATAATGAAAATTTAGCTTCTTCCTTTCCAATTCGAATCCCTTTGGTCCCCTTACGTTGTCTTATTGCTATTGCTAGAACGTCAAGCATTATATTGAAAAGGTATGGAGAGAGTGGACAGCCTTGTCGTGTTCCTGATTTTAGTGGGATGGCTTTGAGTTTCTCTCCGTTTTGTTTGATGTTAGCTGTCTGCTTGTTCTAAATAGCTTTTATTATATTTTGGTATGAACCTTGTCTCCCTAATCTCTCCAAGACCTTTATCATAAAGGGATGTTGAATTTTGTCAAATGCTTTTTCAGCATCTAATGAAATGATCATATGTTTTTTTTTCTTTCAGTTTATTTATATGATGGATTACATTGATAGATTTTCATATGTTGAACCAGCCCTGCATCTCTGGGATGAAGCCTACTTGATCATAATGGATAATTTTTATAATGTGTTCTTGGATTCGGTTTGCTAGTATTTTGTTGAGGATTTTTGCATCAATGTTCATGAGTGTGAATGGCCTGTAATTCTCTTTTCTGGTTGAGTCTTTGTGTGGTTTTTGTATCAGAATAACTGTAGCTTCATAAAAGGAATTTGGTAATGACTCTTCTGTTTCTATATTGTGAAATACATTAAGGAGTATAGGTATTAGGTCTTCTTGGAAGTTCTGGTAGAATT
>NW_026068008.1:8402019-8404557 GCF_014885135.2 Alexandromys fortis
ACACTAAGGTGGCTCCCTTAACTAAGATATGTGCTTCCCTGCTCCCCTATCTAACCTTCCTTTATCCCAATCTTCCTGTTTCCCCAAGTTCCTCCAATCCTCCCCTTCTCACTTTTCTCTCCCCACTTCCCCTTATCACCAACCCACCCCACCCCCAAGGTCTCAATTTTCTCCCCGGCAATTTTGTCTACTTCCCATAGCCAAGAGGATAACTATATGATTTTCCTTGGGTTCACCTACTTATTTAGCTTCTTTAGGTTCACCAGATATACACGCCATGACATTTATTTATGGCTAGAAACCAATTATGAGTGAGTACATCCCATGTTCATCTTTTTGGGTCTGGGTTACCTCGCTCAGGATAGTGTTTTCTATTTAGACCCATTTGCATGCAAAATTTGAGAAGTCATTGTTTTTTACTGCAGCATTTTCTGGTATCCTCCTCAATTTCTTCCTTCAAGGACTTAAAATTCTTGTCAAATAGTTCCTTCACATCCTTGGTTAGAGTTACCCCAAGATATTTTATGCTGCTTCTGGCTATCATGAAAGGTGATATTTCTCTGATATCCCTCTCTGCTTCCTTATCCTTTGTGTATAAAAGGGCAACTAATTTTTTGGAATTGATCTTTTATCCTGCTATGCTACTAAAGGTGTTTATCAGCTGTAGGAGTTCTTCGCTGGAGTTTTTGGGGTCGCTTATGTACACTATCATATCATCTGCAAATAATGAAAATTTAGCTTCTTCCTTTCCAATTCGAATCCCTTTGGTCCCCTTACGTTGTCTTATTGCTATTGCTAGAACGTCAAGCATTATATTGAAAAGGTATGGAGAGAGTGGACAGCCTTGTCGTGTTCCTGATTTTAGTGGGATGGCTTTGAGTTTCTCTCCGTTTTGTTTGATGTTAGCTGTCTGCTTGTTCTAAATAGCTTTTATTATATTTTGGTATGAACCTTGTCTCCCTAATCTCTCCAAGACCTTTATCATAAAGGGATGTTGAATTTTGTCAAATGCTTTTTCAGCATCTAATGAAATGATCATATGTTTTTTTTTCTTTCAGTTTATTTATATGATGGATTACATTGATAGATTTTCATATGTTGAACCAGCCCTGCATCTCTGGGATGAAGCCTACTTGATCATAATGGATAATTTTTATAATGTGTTCTTGGATTCGGTTTGCTAGTATTTTGTTGAGGATTTTTGCATCAATGTTCATGAGTGTGAATGGCCTGTAATTCTCTTTTCTGGTTGAGTCTTTGTGTGGTTTTTGTATCAGAATAACTGTAGCTTCATAAAAGGAATTTGGTAATGACTCTTCTGTTTCTATATTGTGAAATACATTAAGGAGTATAGGTATTAGGTCTTCTTGGAAGTTCTGGTAGAATTCCACATTGAAACCATCTGGTCCTGGGGTTTTTTTGGTAGGGAGGTTTTTGATAACAGCTTCTAATTCTTGAGGACTAAAAGGTCTATTTAGATTGTTCACCTGGTCTTGGTTTAACTTTGGTATATGGTACTTATCTAAAAAATGTCCATTTCTTTAACATTTTCCAATTTTGTGTCATATAGGCTTTTGTAGTAAGATCTAATGATTTTCTGAATTTCCTTTTTGTCTGTGGTTATGTCTCCCTTTTCATTTCTTCAGCAGGAAGCAGTTTGGAGAGAAAAAACTGCACCCATGTTCCCAAATATTGCTTATAAATATTCTTTTACATTTAAAGGGGGATATGATATAGGTATGAATAATTTGCATTAGTATAGATTTTGCTTTATTGCTAGAGATTTAAGGTCAATTTTGTTATATGTATTTCTATTCTTGATTAAGGTATTGTGATTGTGTAGTTCACTTAAAATGTAATGTATAGAGGTTGTTAATAGATAATCATAATAGTCAAGTTTGTAGTCATGTTAGTTAAGATTTTCTAGATGTGCATAGATATATTTTAGATAGGCATTCTTCATATTTTTCAAAGATTATAGAATATGGCATTTTAAATGTTTTAATAACTTAGGGCTTTTCATGGCAATGAGACACTCTGCTCCTGACAGCACCAATCTACTTCAAGAAGAAGATGGGCATCGAAGAGGCACCTTATGGAGTTTGATACCTATTAGGGCAAGAAACTGCTCTTGCCAGGACTATTGCATAAACTGGACATATAGAACCCGCAGAGAGAGGACTACTGAACTTGCTTAAAGGTGAGATGACCTTTTGGGCTTCCTGATTCATGAAAAAGTCTGCAAGACATTCTTCAGGACAAGCAGATAGTGACTGCCTTTGAAATTTCCTGCCTTGTGGAAATGTCTGCTGGAAACTATGGGCCTGTAGGGTGAAGATGGATGCCCCAATGGTACAGAGGAACTTTGGGTGACTGTCCAGGCAGCGAGATGTCTCTGTGATTTATAGAGTTTTGTAAGCTGCTTACTTCTCATTTACTTAGGTAATATTATATCTTTCTGGAGTCTTTGATGGAGTTGAAGAATAGATAGATAGTTATAGTTATAGTTTTCCATTGTTATGATAAAAGATTATATAT
>NW_026068008.1:8410137-8416210 GCF_014885135.2 Alexandromys fortis
ATATTGTGGCTGTAATTCTTGCTTGATAACTGTTTTGTTATATGTAATTTTGTTATGTTAAAGTTAAAGCCTTCTTTTTTTGTTTAAACAGAAAAAGGAGAAGTGATGTGGGAGTGTCATATATCAATCTGTTGATTTCATTGGTTAAGCAATAAAGAAACTGCTTGGCCCTGATAGGTTAAAACATAGGTGGGAGGAGTAAACAGAACAGAATGCTGGGAGGAATAGGAAGTGAGCTCAGAGTCGACAGCTCTGCTCTCTGGAGCAGAGATGCCATGCTCCCCTCTCCTGGGCAGATTCGATAGCTCTGCTCTCTGAGGCACACGCAATGAAGCTCCGACCCAGGATGGATGTAGGCTAGAATCTCCCTGGTAAGTGCACCTAGCGGTGCTACACATATGATTAGAAATGGGCTAAATTAATATGTGAGAATTAGCCTTGAAGAGGCTAGATAGAAATGGGCCAAGCAGTGTTTAAATGAATACAGTTTTTGTGTTGTTATTTCTGGTACAAAGCTAGCCAAGCGGCTGGGGTGCTGGGGACGCAGCCCCACCGCTCATATTACTACACAGAAGGAGTTGGGGGAGGGGGAGTTGTGGTCTCTTCTGGGACAATGTGCCCCTGGATAGCACACACTCACCCGTCCAGATGGAGTTCCTCAGCACCTAAACAGGGACGGCTGGTAGCCCAATGAGCCAGGGACAAAAGGAGGAACATGGCAGGTGGGGTCCAGTAGAGCACAGGAGACCCTGGAGCACAAGCTGAAGGCGCCCATATTCCCTTTGGGGGTCCTTGAGGCCCGCCTGGTAGGCACATACTCACCGCTCTGGGTGGGTAGCCTTGGTGTAGGATCAGAAGACTGTTCCAGATCAAAGGACCTCGCAGACTACCTGGAGAACTGTTCTTGAGCACAGGTCCTAGCAGACAGCAGGGAGGATTGGGGGGGCTGGGTCGTGTATAAGAAAGACAGCACTGCAGCAGGAGCTGGGGGAGGGGGATCTGTGCTCTCTTCCAGGACAATGCGTCCCTGGATAGCACATGCTCACCCATCCAGATGGAACTCCTCAGCACCTAAACAGGGACACTTGGTAGCCCAATGAGCCAGGGACAAAAAAAAAAAAAAGCTAACCTGTGCCTTTTAATAGGTGAACTGAGTCCATTGTTATTAAGTGATATTAATGACCAGTGGTTGTTAACTCTGTTTTTTTTTTTTTTGGTGGTAGAGTTTGTGTGTTTTCCTTCTTTGAGTTGTGCTGGTGGAGGGTTGTCTGATGCTTGTGTTATTATAGGTGTTTTTGGCTTCCTTGGTTTGTGATTTTACTTCTAGTATTTTCTGTAAGACTGGGTTTGTGCAACATATTGTTTAAATCTGTTTTTGTCCTGGAATATCTTGTTTTCTCCATTGATGGTGAATGCAAGCTTTCCTGGGTATAGTAGTCTGGGCTTGCATTCATGTCTCCTTAGTGTCTGCAGCACATCAATCCAAGACCTTCTGGCTTTCATGGTTTCCATTGTGAAGTCAGGTGTAATTCTGATAGGTTTCCCTTTATATGTTACTTGACCTTTTTCCTTTGCAGCTCTTAATATCTGTTCTTTATTCTGTATGTTTTGTGTTTTCATTATTATATGGCGTGGGGATGCTTTCTTTTGATCCAGTCTATTTGGTGTTCTGTATGCTTTTTGTACCTTCATAGGAATATCCTTCTTTATGTTTGGAAAGTTTTCTTCTATAATTTTGTTGAATATATTATCTGGGCCTTTGAGCTGTAATTCTTCTGCTTCTGCTACCCCTATTATTCTTAGGTTTGGTCTTTTCATAGTGTCCCAGATTTCCTGGATGTTTTGTTAAGAATTTGTTGGATTTGTTTTGCTCTTTAATCAGTGAGTTTATTTCCTCTATAGTATCTTCAGTATATGAGATTTTTTCTTCTATTTCTTGTATTCTGTTGGCAATACTTGTCTCTGTAGTTCCTGTTCATTTACCCAGATTTTCCATCTCCAGCCTTCCCTCGGTTTGTGTTTTCTTCATTACCTCCATTTCATTCTTCAAGTCTTGAACCGTTTCCCTTACCTGTTTGATTGCTTTTTCTTGTTTCTCTTGTTTTTCTTGGGTATCTTTGAGCGATTTATTCATTTCATCTACCTTTTTGTTTGTCATCTCTCCTTCTTTATGGATGTTTGTCACTTCCTGTTTATGGTCTTCTATTATTTTCATATAGTTCGTTTAAAGTTGATTTCTTCCATTTCTTCTGGAATAGAATGTTCAATTCTTCTTGTTTTGGGACCCCTGGATTCTGGTGATGTCATGTTGCCTTTCAGGTTGTTGGAGGAATTCTTGCATTGATGCCTGCCCATCTCTTCCTTCAAATGGAGTCAGTAGAGGCCTGGTGTATTGGTCCAGACTTTGCTGTGACTGACTCTCTTGGTGGATCTCCTCAGTGTAGGAGCAGGAACTGTTCCTGTCTGGATGGAACTCCTCATCACTGAAATAGGGATGCCTGGTATCCCCCTCTGGGTGGATAGCCCATTCGGATAAAACTCTTCAGCACTGAAACAGGGATGCTTGGTAGCCCAAGGACACCACGGACAAATGGGTGGGTTTGAGTAGGACACAGGAGACCCTGTAAGGCAAGCTGAAAGTGCCCGCACTCCCTTCAGCAGACACTCACCCCTCTGTGTGGGTAGCCTTAATGCAGGAGCTAGAAACTGTTCCTGAGCCAAGGACTTTGCAGATAACAGGGCAAGCTGGGGGGGGGGGGGGGCTGGGTCGTGTGTAACAAAGACACCTTTGCAGCAGGAGCTGGGGGAGAGGGTTGTGCTCTCTTCGGGGACAGGCTGCCCCAGGATAGCACACACTCGCCCGTCCACAAGGAATTCCTCAGCACTAAAACAGTGACGCCTGGTAGCCCAAGGAAACCTTGGACAAAAGGGCAAATGTGGGAGGCAAGGTGGGGCCAAGTAGAACACAGGAGACCCTGTACCACAAGCTGAAGGTGCCTGCACTCCCTTGCAGGCCTGCTCAGCAGGCACACACTCACCCCTCTCTGAGTCATAATTTTTTAGAGAATAGATCTGTTAATGTTGTGAGATTCAATTTTGCATTTTATTTTCTGTTTAATTTTCATAGAGTCTGTTGCAGGCACATGGATGGACAGAGTCTTCCCTTCCATGCAATAGGTCATTACTTTTGTGGTCTCAGTTTCAATGTTGAACAGTACTACCTGTGAAATACTTTCAGCATCGAGGATTTTCTACTCTGCAAGTCAAGGACAGCTGCCTTTCATCTTCTCTATGCTTAACAACTACCATTGTCCACTTGTAGCTGTGACAAAGATCATCATTTTATCATCTATCATAGTAATGCCTTCACACTTAATCAATTTAATAAAATATTTGATGTTGTCAACCTTAGTTTTAAGTGACCTTAATATGATAGCTGTACTTAAGCTGAGTCATCAGGAGCCCTATCTACATATACCTTACAAGGTAAATCAAAACACTAGTTTTAAATTTCTCCTTACTTCACATGAATAACATTGCTTCAGCTATGTAGGTGCTTCTAACCAATTGCAATACCAATCATCAAAACATCTACTACAAGCCTCCAGTTTGTGGATACAGTCCATTCTGCTTTTTTGTATTATCTAAAAGCTCAACAGTACTTCTTTATTTGAAGATAAATGTCATTTTTCCATCTTGACTGTACTATGCGATAATTAGAGGGTAGTTAATATTGGTCCTGCTCAACATTATCTCCTTAGCTTAGCTAACAACCAAATGAAAAGTATATATTCATAACATTATCTTATATCTTTAACATAGTATCTAGCTATAAGACATAAATAAAAGCATCAGTTTAAGGGCTGGAGAGGTGACTCAGAAGTTAAGAGCACTGATTGTTCTTCCAGAGGTCCTGAGTTCAATTCCCAGCAACCACATGGTGGCTTACAACCATCTGTAATGAAATCTGGTAACCTCTTCAGGCCTGTAGGCATACATGCAGACAGAACACTGTATACAAAATAAATAAATAAATCTTTTTTAAAAGCATCAGTTTAGTGATTTTAAACATTTTTAATTGAAAATGTGATGAAATCACTACTATTAACTATTATAACATTACTGCATGAAATTTTTAATATCAATGCTAGGGACTGAATGTATCAGCCAGGCACAGTGATTTACCTGAAAGAAACACAAGAAATATTCTCCAAAGTTCCCTATCTACTTTAAGTTGCATTTGCAAGATAAGGCAGTCCCTAGTGAGCAGTACAGAGATAGTTGTCCATTTATATTTGCCACAAAATAAATGAAACAGTGTGAGGTCAATTATGCAAGCTATCAAACGTCACCTAAGCTCTTATTTTAAAAGACTCTACTGACAACAGAGTATCCAGTAAACAGGAAGCAGGCATGAACTGATGCAGCCCAAGGAGCTGGCATGTGTTCTTTAATAACCTTCCATACAAAATAATTATAGGTCCAACACTAAGTAAGCTAGCAAAAATGGTGCAAGAACAATATATTCATTTATTTAAGTGATATTTTTATTTTTAGAGAACAAATTGTAGAAGGGATTTATTTCCTTATTTCTAATATGGGCATAAATTCTTGGGTGTGTACAATACTTTTACTGTCTGCTTTTGGAACCCTCAGAGATGGATGTCATGTATTTTTAGGAACCAAATATATTCCTTATCTCTATTTCTTTATTTACTTCATTCCCTTTCTTCTTCCCACCAATCTTCTCCTAGAATAACACAAGCCGTATTATGCTATAATATGAATCCATAGAGTTCTGATACATAGCCAGAATTACCAATTCATATTATAAGAATAGTCAAGGTGAATAATTTTAGATACTCCTTTATTTGAAGATGACATAAACTAACAACCCAATTCAATGATATTCATTTGAATTTTCTTCCTGGAATTTAAATTCCCAGACTGACCCATGGCAATATAAATTAATTTGATCTCTAGTCAACTATATACATATAATTATTATGTGATTCTTGTATAGATTGGTACATTGGACATACTATAAGAAATGCTAATCTACTCTATGTTCCACATTCTTTTCTTCTTAAAATATCTTTCTTTGTAACAAGTACCCATGTTGAAAATATCAAATGGTGATATCTCTTATTTTAGTCATGAATTTATTAAAAAATAAGAGCTAGTGGGTGTCTCCTTTGTTTTGGGCATTAAACATCTGGGTGGTTCAGAGATATGAGGACCAATCTTACACCACAATCTTAATAGCCTCATAGTAGACTAAGAATTGAAATATAAATTATTGTGGAGCACACTATCCTGAAGAATAATACAAATGATTATCATAATGATTTTAGAGGTTACCATTATTACTGAAAGATTCACTAAATGTCCCAGGATATTGATCATTTATTTCCTTGACAGCACAACTCCTTTTGTGTCCTAAGTAAGTAGCTCCATGGCTCCATATAAGTGTTATGCGATCAATAATTCTGGAAGGGATAAATGACTAAGAACACTTGTGTGTTCAAACCAGGTTTCTGTGACTCCTGTATTTTTCATATTTTTATTATTTAATGATGATCATTTAGGATAAATTAGTCTGAACCATTTTAAAAATGTATTATGAGTAAATAACCTGTTATGAAAATTTATCCCTAATTCTCAAAATCAATAATCACAATAGCTAATACTAGAATTATCTGGCTAGATTTGTTCCAAAGGATTATGTCTTTTAAATTGTGTCCCAAAACTATGCCTGTAAAATGTGACTGAATTTTTTAGTGGATGAATGTCAAAGTTTGGTGGAACAAGAAATTTGTAAAAATCTGTAATGTAAATAGAGTTATTTACAACTCTATAAAAGTGCTGTGTCTGCACGCAAACTTTCATATGCTGTAAGCTGAGGCTGTGGCTCTAAATACATTTCAGGACATGATTGAAGCAAGCTCGTTTTACTTCTAGAGGAATTCATGAGTGTTCATGAATCATATAAAGTTTTGAAAATGCTCTCTCTTTCTTGCTCTCTCTCTCTCTCTCTCTCTCTCTCTCTCTCTCTCTCTCTCTCTCTCCCTCT
>NW_026068008.1:8416700-8418918 GCF_014885135.2 Alexandromys fortis
GGGAGGGGGACTTGACTGGGGGAGTGGGAGGGAAAGGGGAGGCGGTGGTGGGGAAGAGACAGAAATCTTTAATTTATTAATAAAGAAATAAATAAATTTAAAAAAAATAGTGTGAATTTTCGAGAATCTTTATGTATGCATTTATTGCAATGACCTTTCCTCTTAATACTGCTTTCATTATGTCCTATAAATTTTGGTATAGCCCTCCGTTAAGCAGCTGATAAATAGTCTGAGAAAGAAATCAGAGAAACATCACCCTTCACAATAGCCACAAATAACATAAAATATCTTGGAGTAACACTAATCACACAAGTGGAAGACCTGTATGACAAGAACTTTAAATCTTTGAAAAAAGAAATTGAACAAGATGCTAGAAAATGGAATATCCCATGTTCTTGGGTAGGCAGAATTAACATAATAAAAGTAGAAAACTTACCAAAAGTTTTCTACAGATTCAATTCAATACCCACCAAAATCCCAGAAAAATTTTTCACAGATCTCAAAAGGAATATTCAACTTCATATGGAAAAGAAAAAAAAACAGGATAGCCAAAATAATACTGTACAATCAAGGAACTTCTGGAAGCATCACAATCCCTGACTGCAAACTCTACTATGGAACTACAATACTGAAATCAACCTGGTATTGACATAAAATCAGACAAGAGTACCAATGGAACTGAATCTAAGACCTGGATATCAATCCACATACCTATGAACACCTGGGTTTTGACAAAAAAGCAAAAAATGTAAAATGGAAAAAATATAAAAGAAAAAATATAAAATATTCAACAAATGATGCTGGCATAAATGAACTCAATATGTAGAAAAATGAAAATAGATCCATATCTATCACCATTCATAAAACTCACATCCAAATGAAACAAAGACCTCAACATAAAACCAACAACACTGCATTCATAGAAGAGAAAGTGGGAAGTACACTTGAACACATTGGCACAGGAGACCACTTCCTAAATATATCCCCAGTAGCACAGACACTGGGAGCAAAGTTAATGAGTGGGACTGAGTGAAACTGAGAAGCTTCTGTAAAGCAAAGGACATGGTCAATAAGACAAATGACAGCCTATGGAGTAAGAAAATACCTTCACCAACCCACATCAGACAGAGGACTGGTCTCCAAAATATACAAAGAACTCAAGAAATTGCTCAACAAAAAAACACATAATCCAATAAAAAAAAATGGGGTACAAACCTAAACTGAAAACTCTCAACAGATAAATCAAAAATGACTGAAAGACACTTAAGAGAAAGCTCAACATTCTTTACCACCAGAGAAATGCAAATCAAAACAACCCTGAGATTCCACCTGACTTGTAGGGATAAGCCCTCCCCTTGGGGGCAGGCTGCCCTCGGGCGTTTGTTTACTGATAAATTGGGCGGGCAGAGGCTGCGCAGCCCTTTCTGTCTCCGCCGGGTACTCCGCTGGAACCTTGGTTTCGTGAGTCTGGTTTTGTTATTAAACTTGTTCAAATATCTATTATCATTGGTGCTCATTAATCCAACCGCCGCATTTGGCGCATCAACGTGGGGGCACATTTACCCCCGCTGCTCGTTAGCCCACAGCGCCTACAGCAGGTCCCGGGCAGACGGGATCACCACAGCGCCAGCCCGCCCACCCGCTCTAGGCCCGCAGCCGCTACCACAGCCACCAAGCCCGCGGCCGCCATTTCCCAGCCGACAACTCTCCCGCTCCAGGCCAGCAGTCTTGCCCGCTTGTCACGGTCGCCAAGACAGCAACAACAGCGCACCTCCCCCACACCGGTCCTAGGCTGCTGCGGTCCAGAGCTGCTCGCAGCCAGCGCTTTGTTCCTCTCCCAGCGCCAGAGGAGTTAACCCCTCCCTCTCTGCCTTGACGTTTGGAGCTGAACAGGGAAGCTTAAATATTTGCGGTTTTACAACTCAAACCGCCACATTTGGCCCCGAAGGGGTCACTTTGAATAAATTTCGGTCTTGAGATTTATTTCAGATCAACTCTCCACGTGGATTCAAGTGGACTCTTTCGCCACCTCTGGCAGGAACCAGTCATGACAGGTAAATTTTTTTTTTCCTTTTATAAATAAAATGTCTGACAATATCACCATTCCCAACTTCAATAACCTTTTTGAGTGTGCCATGTGGGAGATCCTACAAGAGGTGTCTAACACCCCACATCTATGGATCCTTCTGGGATTAGTAGTTTTCCTTGGTATTAAGTG
>NW_026068008.1:8424622-8425259 GCF_014885135.2 Alexandromys fortis
CAATACAAGAAGGCACGGTTTATGCCATAAAAATTATGTCCAAAGATGAGAACTTATCTCTAATGGACAAACTTCATACTTTAGAATCCTCAATGAAGGCTTTGGAACATAATTCTGGACAGGAGATACAGACATTGCAGAAGGCAATGGTGAATAGAATTGAAAAGATTGAGGAATTTCTAAATTCTGATACTGATGAGGAAGAACAAACGGTATGAAGGAAAATTTTAACTACATCTGTGGGTAAATCCCTCCAGGACAATTTCCACAAATCTCTATCAACACCTCTACCTGCCTTTCCAGTAATAACGACAGAGAAGGTGATTGGTTCCATAAACCCCAGGATCATTAAGGAAGATACATGGGAGCCTGTCCGTATGAATGAACTCAAAGAAATTAAACAGGCTGTCACGGCTTTCGGATGCACTCCTCTTTTGTTAAAGAGATGCTAAAATCTGGGCCATGACTAGCAGAGCTATGCCATTGGACTGGCTCCAGCTGAGCTCTGCAGTCCTTGAGAGTGGGACGCACTTAAAATGGAAATGCTTATTCAGGCAAAAGGCTAGACTTTTAGAACAGCAAGAAAAGGCGAAGGGAAGTGACATCTCCCTAGATAAAATTCTAGGTGAAGGACTCT
>NW_026068008.1:8431398-8437459 GCF_014885135.2 Alexandromys fortis
GGAGTTGAAGATTATATAATTGTAATTACTCTCTACATTATTTAGACTCCTTGAGATAGAATGTCTGGCAAAACTTTCGTTCTCAATATTGTTTGTTATATCTATTATTTATTATTATTGTTTATAGTTGTATTTAGGTTAGTTCTGTCTTATTTAGACAAAAAGAGGGAGATGTAGGGATAAGCCCTCCCCTTGGGGGCGGGCTGCCCTCGGGTGTATGTTTACTGATAAATTGGGCGGGCAGAGGCTGAGCGGCCCTTCCTGTCTCCGCTGGGTACTCCGCTGGAACCTTGGTTTCGTGAGTCTGGTTTTGTTATTAAACTTGTCAAATATCTATTATCATTGGTGCTCATTAATCCAACCGCCGCACTGACACCTATAAGAATGGCTAATATCAAAAACACTGATAACAGCTCATGCTGAGAGGATGTGGTGTAAAGAGAACACTCTTCCATTGCTGGTGGGAATGTAAACTTGTACATCACTTTGAAAATCAGAGTGGTGATTTTTCAGAAAATTAGGAAATAACTTCCCAAGACCCAGCAATACCACTTTTGGGTATGTACCCAAAGGATATTCAATCATACCAAAAGGACATGTGCTCAACTATGTTCATAGCAGCATTGCTTCTGATAGGCAGAACCTAGAAACAACCTAAATGCCCCTCAGTGAAAGAATGTATAGAGAAGAAGTGGTACATTTAGACAGTGGAGTATTACACAGCAGAAAAATCTAACATATTGAAATTTGTAGGCAAATGGGTCATTATCAAGAAAGCATCATATTAAGTGGGGTAACCCAGACCTAGAAAGAGAAATATCATATGTACTCACTCATAAGTGGCTTTGGGGGCATAAAGCAAAGAAAAATTAGCCTACAATTCACAACTTCAGAAAACCTAGACAACAGAGAGGACCCTAAGAGAGACATAGATAGATCTAATCCTCATGGGAAGTAGAAAAACACAAGATCTCCTTAGTAAATTGAGAGCATAGGGATCACAGATAAGGATAGAAGGGGAGAAGGGATGAAGGGAGGGGAGAGGAGAAAATATATAGCTCAACAAAAAGAAAAGAGAGAGTTGAAAAATGAAAATAAATTTATCACTAATGTTAATTTACTTTTCTTTTTGCTTTTAGGTGTGGTCCCTAGTTCTGTTAGGATTGATGTCTTCTTCTTTGTTTCTCTTGTCTTACCAATGATTAAGTCTACCACAATGGAACTCATTTGCCAGGCCATCGTTCTTTTAAATATTACTGGCTTAATATTCACCATAAACAGCATTCTAGGCTTTTTGATAAAAAATCACCTGTTGTTTGCAACTGTCATTTAAATTTTCCCCACCTAAAGGTAGTGATAGCATTTTTTATGCATTAGGAGGAAAATATTACAAAAAGTAATTCTCATAATTCTAAAAGACTGTGCAATTTTTGTGAATTAGTATATTTTATGTAATTATTTATTACACAAACATCCATCTCCCACCTACCCAAAAATTATGTGACATGAAATTACTCTCTGAACTACATAGATTTGTCTGTTTGTTGGTTGGCTGGTTTGTTTGAGACAGGTTTCTCTGTGTATCTCTGGCTATGGTTTGAACTCACACTGTTGACAAGGCTGGCATTGAACTCACAGATTTTTGCTTGCTTCTGCCTCCCTAAGTGCTGGGATTAAACTCAGACTCAGATAGACAAATATTTTATGTACTCATTCATAAGTAAATATTACATGCAAAGGGAAGGAAAACCAGACTACAGTCACAATCCAAAAAAAAAAAAAAAAAAAAAAAAAAAAAAAAAAACTAGGTAAAAAAGAGAACACTAAAAGATAAAAAAAAGCATCCCCTGGGAAGGGAAAATAGATAAGACTTTCAAGAAAATTAGGAGTTGTGGAGAAGGGATGATGAACGGTGTGGGGTAGGGAAGAAGGGAGGAGAAAGAGAACATGAGGGAATGAAATGTTCAAGAAGAGGGAAGGACAGTGTGGGAGAGAAAAGAAAGAGCTGTATTAATTGAAGAAGCCTTTATCACACTTATGTTTAAGAGTTTTCATCAATGGCTTTCTGCTTAGGCTATTATTGGGGGGGCAGTTCTTGGGGTGGGTCTAGGTGTTGTCACAGAAGGCTCCCATGTCTTTATTTCTCAACTGTGTATCTTCAGTTATTTATAATGCTGCAAAACAGCTTTCTTTCCTTCTTTACAGTGAGCTTGGGCACAGGTCATGGGTTTCCACATGGTTTCTGGTGACAGAACAAATCACGGACATGACCTTCTGTTGCAGTAGGACCACAGGCACAGGCAAGACGCTCAGAACCACATACATCAACTTGGAATCAGACTGCAACACAGGCCACAGACATGTTCTTGAGCTTCAGTAGTGAGCATGCACCACAAACATCAACACAAACAGAAACCACAGTAGGACCATGGTTCAAGACATAGACCTAGGTGGCAGCATAGTCCCAGACATCACCATGGCCTCAGGGGGCAGTGCAGGCCACTCACATCAATATGGCTTCCAGCAGCAATATTGGCCATAAACATCAAAACAACAGAATCATTTTGGTCTTCAGTAGCAGCATGGAACTTGAACATCAATATGAACCCAGGTGGGTTCATGGGCATCAGTGTGAATTCAGGCCAAAGAAGAGACCACATATTTACACATGGACTTAGGTGGAAACACAGGCCATAGACATTAATCTGGCTACTGGTAACATCATGACCAGTGACCCACACATGACCCTCAATGGCAGCACAGATCTGAGATATTGATATAATCCCAGAGAGCCGCATGAGTTACTTACTTCAACATGGCCTGTGACATGGCCCATGTACATCAGCATGACTTCGGAAAGTGAGAGATACCATGGATATCCACATGGTCTTGGGTGATAACATGGGCCACAGACATGAACATTGCTCATAGCTGTATAAGAACCATGGACCCATCCATAGCATTCAGTGGCAGCATGGATCACAGGCTTCAAAATACTTCAGATGACTACAGAGGCATCTCATATCATTTTGCAATGCTGCAGGGCAGTGAAGCCCAAGGACATTACCAAGGCTTCAGTAAGACATACAGAATACATACACCCATATGGATCTTCTCAGGCTTTATTGAGGCTGGACAGCAGCATGAACCACAAACATCATCATGGCCCCTAGGAGGACCACAATTCATAGTAATACTACAAGGAGGTCCAATCTAGAAGGAAGCCATTCCTCATTTCAGACTTCTCTCACTGCCCAGAGCCAGAAAAAATTCTACAGTTAGGTAATTGTGTTTGAAGATTGAATTTGTATTTGCAGAAATTCTAAGCTATTGTACACTATGCCACTTACCTGTCTGGAAAAAATATGCTCCACTATTGACCTCAGCCCTTTCCACTTTGGTCTCTCTTCACAACTCATGTACCACTTGATATTCTATCTTTCCTACCACTCCATCAAATATGTCGTCATTTTATTCATTTCTATCTGGCTGGCTTCCACTGCTGCTTCATGAATTTGGGTGGCCCGATTGACTTCCACCACATGCCTCTAGAGGCAAGGTAGCCTGACTTTACATTTGCCTGGCTACTTTATAGTTAAAAATATGATTTCTTTTGATATTCAAGATCTGTTTAGCTATTTCTCATCCTTAAAGGCTTATTATTGCCTGAAAATTTAAGTTCTCAATGAGGAATGGATACATCTCTTATCAGTATGTTCCTGGAATTTTTCCTTGGTTTATTTCATTATCTTGGCCAAAATTTTAAAATATTCTTTACCCTCTGCCTTATATTTCTTAGTGTTCTGTTTTTCAGAACACTAACATCACCATTGTATATGGAGTAAGATGCTAAATCCTGAGCTTTTCTATTTAAAAACCTTTTAAATCATATTGGTGTACATTATTTTCCTTAGAGGGACTGAAAAACTTTGGCTTCTTTGAGCTCATTTTGATCCAATGTGCTTGGCATAGTAGTTTCTGTCAGTTCAGTGAGTGATAGGCTCTCACTATCTTTCTCTCTTTATTTTTCTTTACCTCTCACTCTCTTTTACACATACATGGAATCCTCAATGAGGGCTGATGTGAGAGTGTCATATATCAATTTGTTGATTTCATTGGTTAATTAAATAAAGAAACTGCTTGCCCTGATAGGTTAAAACATAGGTGGGAGGAGTAAACAGGAGGAAGATGGGAGGAGTAAACAGAATGGAATGCTGGGAGGAAGAGGAAGTGAGCTCAGACCCAACAGCTCTGCTCTCTGGACCAGAGATGCCATGCTCAGCTCTCCCGGGTAGACGCGATAGCTCTGCGCTCTGAGGCAGACACATGAAGCTCAGACCCAGGATGGATGTAGGCTAGATTCTTCCCAGTAAGTGCACCTTGGGGTGCTTACACACATTATTAGAAATGGGCTAAATTAATATATGAGAATTAGCCTAGAAGAGGCTAGATAGAAATGGGCCAAGCAGTCTTTAAATGAATACAGTTTGTGTGTTGTTATTTCGGGCATAAGCTAGCAGGCGGCTGGGGTGCTGGGGATGCAGAGCACCCCCTCCTTATTTCAACAGATGGCGCCCACGTGGACAACTGCTTCCACATAAAGCCTGAGACAGCTTGGGAAGTAATTCTAGAACAAAATGACAGCTTTGTGCATGGTTTCTTGGCAGCAGCACTCTCTCGGGTCTACTCTGCTTGCTAGAGGCAAGCAAGTGCTCTCATCTAAGAGAGGCTTCCTGACTCAGCTTCAGCGGCAAACCTTGCAGCTCTTTTAAGAGGTCCTGCCACAAAATACTTAATGGTGTTGATGAAAAGCTGAATGCATGCTTTTTGGTTTTCAGCCATAGCAGAAAAAAAGCTGTGCCGTTTTAAAATGCCAGCTTTCTGGGCCATCCTGCCAGGGCAAACTCTGACTGTTTGAGGCAGGAGGGCTGGCTACAGAGAGAGGATTTGAGTGTTGTCTGTTGTAGCTCCCTTGCTGGCAGGGACCTTGAAATGCCATAGAGTTGTGGCAGTAAACATGGCTACAGCCTGTATATCTGCCATGAGGCTGGAAAGCTAAGGAATGGACTGGATCTAGCTAGCAAAGCCACGGCTTTAATCCTACACATATTGCTCAGTAATTTAAAGACTCATGTGGTCAGAAAAACAGAGAGAGATACAGTAAAGAGAGATTCAAAGATAAAGAAAATTTTTAAATGATTTACAGTGTTAAAAATGTATGCAGACTAAAAGTTAAAATTCTTAAAGTAAAAAAAATAAGTAAGAAAAAGAGAAGTTGTGTGTGGTAGTACACACCTTTAATCCCAACGCTTGGGAGGCAGCAGGAGATTGACCGCTGTGACTTCAAGGTGTGGTAGCACAGGCCTTTAAACGCAGTGCCTAGAAGGCAGAGACAAGCAGATCTCTGTAAGTTCAAGGTGCAGTAGCTTACACCTTTAATCCCAATGCCTGTGAGGCAGAGACAGGCGGATCTCTGAGAGTTCAAAAAGAGCCTGGTCTACAGAGTTATTCCAGGTCAAAGAGATACAGAGAATATAAAATAAAAGTAGAAATAAATGAAATAGAGGTTAAAATAAAGCACACAAAGATGGAAAATACACAGAGAATTTTGATACTGTATGCTATTATGCAAACCCAAACTTCTATACCCAGCCAAGCTAGTGTTCACTACAAATGGAGAAAACAAGACATTCCAGGATAAGAACAAATTTAAACAATACTAGCCACAAATCCAGCCCTACAGAAAGTAATAGAAGGAAAATCGCAACCCAAGGAATCCAACATTGCCAACACTGCCTACAATAACTCAGGCATCTAGTGAACCTTCACCAGCACAACTCAAAGAAGGAACACACACACAATCTCTACTACCAAAAAACAATAAGAATAACCGGAGTAAACAACAACTGGTCATTAATATCACTTAATATTAATGGTCTCAATTCACCTATAAAAAGGCACAGGCTAAGAGACTGGATACGAAAAGAGGATCCAATATTCTGCTGTTTGCAAGAAACACATCTCAACCACAAAGACAGGCATCTACTCAGAGTAAAAGGTT
>NW_026068008.1:8441929-8448096 GCF_014885135.2 Alexandromys fortis
GTTTTCCTTAGTTATGATATAGATTATTGTAATTTTTACTTGATAACTGTTTTGTTATATGTAATTTTGCTATGTAAAGTTAAAGTCTTCCTTTTTTGTTTAACAAAAAAAGGGGAAGTAGTGTGGGAGTGTCATATATCAATCTGTTGATTTCATTGGTTAATTAAATAAAGAAACTGCTTGCCCTGATAGGTTAAAACATGGGTGGGAGGAGTAAACAGGAGGAAGATGGGAGGAGTAAACAGAATGGAATGCTGGGAGGAAGAGGAAGTGAGCTCAGACCCAACAGCTCTGCTCTCTGGACCAGAGATGCCATGCTCAGCTCTCCCGGGTAGACGCGATAGCTCTGCGCTCTGAGGCAGATGCATGAAGCTCAGACCCAGGATGGATGTAGGCTAGAATCTTCCCAGTAAGTTCACCTTGGGGTGCTTACACACATTATTAGAAATGGACTAAATTAATATATGAGAATTAGCCTAGAAGAGGCTAGATAGAAATGGGCCAAGCAGTCTTTAAATGAATACAGTTTGTGTGTTGTTATTTCGGGCATAAGCTAGCAGGCAGCTGGGGTGCTGGGGACGCAACCCCGCTACTCCTAATTTCAACAGAGGGCATTAGAAAAGAACACTGGACAGGAGATCCAGACTTTACAAAAAGCAGTGGTAAATAAATTTGAAAAGATTGAGGAACTTATCAAATTTGACGACCAGGAACAATGATAAAATTTATCCTTTTCAGTACGTAAAATTCTTCAGAATAGCTTCACCAGAGTTCTGCCTGCCTTTCCAGTAATAGCATCAGAAAGAGTATCTGTCTTCAAGTACCCTAAGGTTGTCAAATATTCAGGGGATCCCATACATATGACTGATCTAAAGGAAGTTATGCAAGCAATTGTAACTTATGGACTACATTTGTCCTTTGTTAGGGAACTGGTCAAAATGTGGACTTCCAATAACAATCAATGCCATAAGACTGAACTTAGTTAACCTCAGCTCCCCTAGAACATGGACCACAGTTACTTTGAAGGTTCTATTTTAAAGAAGAGGCTAGAATTTTAGAGCAACAGGAAAAAGCAAAAGGATTTGAGATTTCCCTAGATCAAAATCTAAGTGAGAGACTTTATTCCTCAGGATCAAACTCTTTATGATGAACACAATTTTTCCCTATGTAGCACAGCAGCTTTAAAGACCTGGGACAGAATTCAGGAACCAGAAAAGAGAGTTGAATTGTATCTCAGGGTTAAACAGGGTCAGAGAGAACCTATTAGTGACAGACTAACTATGGCTGTACAAATAGGGGTGACTGATCCAGAATCTAGACATATAATAATTGAATCTTTGGCTTATGAGAATGCAAGCAGCCAATGCAAAGGGATCCTTAGGCCTTTGAAGATCAAATCATCACCCAGAGATGAATTGGTCTTGCATATAATGAATGTTGAGACACTTTACTGGTATTGAAGCGTGGGTAGGAGAAGAATTTCCACTGGTAAGAGAATGACAGAAATAAGAGGAGTCAGCCTTCAGGTATATGTAGGAGGTGTGGCAAAGGTCAACATTGGACCAATAAATGTAGGTCAACAAAAGATAGACAAGGCATCCTGATACATTGGGAAATGCTATGGGGGGGGGGGAGCATGTGCAGGTCCACATGATGAATGTGGTCAGTCATTCCCAGTTACTGTGGAAAACATGTCTCACCAGGAAAATTATAAAATTCAATGCCTGCTGTAAAAAGCAAGATGGGCCTGAATGATGGATAAATGTAGAGAATGAGTCAAAAACTCCAGTAGGACATAGGAAAGGTATATTCTATCAGACTTCTATAAATAATCAAAGACCAAAGCTAACAGTGTACATAAATGGCATTTTTTATTGAAGGCTCACTAGACACAGGTATGGATGTAAGTATCCAGAATCTTGGTGTCTGAATTGGCCTCTTCAAGAGGTAGATGGTCTGTTCCTAAGAATTGGAATTTTATCTCAAGTAAAAACAAAGCACGATATGGGTTGAATGCATAGGTCCAGAAGGGCAAATAGGAAGACTGAGGCCATATGCTGCCAATATTGCAGTGAATTTGCGGGGTTGTGACCTATACAGCAGTGGAAGACCCAGGTTAACATTCCTGCAGTTCCAAAAACTTATGTTTCTGAGGAAAATATTCAACCTTTAAAATTGTAAACTGAGAAACCATTACAGGTAAGCATTGACCTCTAGCTGAGGAAAAGTTGCAAGCTTTAGAATGGCGGGTACAAGAGCAACTAGTTGCCTGACATATAGAA
The DNA here is from genome assembly GCF_014885135.2 of Alexandromys fortis. Lineage (NCBI taxonomy): Eukaryota > Metazoa > Chordata > Mammalia > Rodentia > Cricetidae > Alexandromys > Alexandromys fortis. The sequence goes on from NW_026068008.1 coordinate 8,444,212, forward strand.
GAATCTACCAGCCCTTGGAATTCTCCTATTTTTGTTCTTAAAAAGAAATCTGGAAAATGGAGAATGGTGACAGATCTAAGAGCTATCAAGAAGGTTATTCTACCTCTGGGCCCTCAAAAAATCAAGAATTCCTCTGCCTTCTCTATCACCAAAGGGATGGTTTCTCATAGTTATTATTTAAAGCATTGTTTCTTCACTACGTTTAAAAGAAAAGAATAGAGAAAAGTTTTTCTTCACAGTGCTTACTTATAATAATTCTCAGCCTACTAGGAGATATCAATGGACCGTCCTCTCACAGGGAATGCTCAATAGCTCCACCCTGTGCCAATACTTTGTTAGCCAGCCATTGGAAATGATTCATAAGCAATTTCCTAAGTGTATAATCTACCATTAAATGGATGACATTTTGTTATCTTATTCAAATATAGATACTTTAGAAAGGGTATTTGAAGAAGTAAATAAAGTTGCTTAAAAGATTCAAGGAGTGACTTTAGCTTCATAAAAGGAATTTGGCAATGACTCTTCTGCTTCTATATTGTGAAATACATTAAGGATTAAGGTAGTAGGTCTTCTTGGAAGTTCTGGTAGAATTCCGCATTGAAACCATCTGGTCCTGGGCTTTTTTTGGTAAGGAGGTTTTTGATAACAACTTCTAATTCTTCACGACTAACAGGTCTATTTAGATTGTTCACCTGGTCCTGGTTTAACTTTGGTATATGGTATTTATCTAAAAATGTGTCCATTTCTTTAACATTTTCCAGTTTTTTGGCATACAGGCTTTTGTAGTAAGATCTAATGATTCTCTGAATTTCCTCTGTGTCTGTGGTTATGTCCCCCTTTTCATTTCTGATCTTATTAATTTGCATGTTTTCTCTCTGCCGTTTGATTAGTTTGGATAGGGGTTTATCAATCTTTTTGATTTTCTCCAGGAACCAGCTTTTTGTTTCATTGATTCTTTGGATTGTTTTCTGTGTTTCTATTTTGTTGATTTCCACCCTCAGTTTGATTATTTCCAGTCTTCTACTCCTCCTAAGTGAGTCTGCTTCTTTTTTTTTTATAGAGCTTTCAGGTGGGCTGTTAAGTCTCCAATGTATGCTTTCTCTGTTTTCTTTAAGTGGGCACTTTCCTCTTAGGACTGCTTTCCTAGTGTCCCATAAGTTTGAGTAGGTTGTTTCTTTATTTTCATTGAACTCAAGGAAGACTTTAATTTCTTTCTTTATTTCTTCCTTGATCCAGGTGTGGTTCAGTAGTTGACTGTTCCGTTTCTATGAGTTTGTAGGCTTTCCAGGAGTAGCATTGTTGTTGAATTCTAACTTTAATCCATGGTGATCTGATAAGACACAGGAGGTTACGAATATTTTTTTGTAACTGTGGAAGTTTGCTCTGTTACCGAGTATGTGGTCAATTTTCGAGAAGGTTCCATGAGCTGCAGAGAAGAAGGTATATTCTTTCCTATTTGGGTGGAATGTTCTATAGATGTCTCTTAAGTCCATTTGATTCATTACCTCACTTAATCCTCCTATTTCTCTGTTAGGTTTCTGTCTGATTGACCTGTTCATTAGTGAGAGAGGAGTGTTCAAGTCTCCTTCTATTAGTATGTGTGGTTTGATGACTGCCTTGTGTTTTAGTAATGTTTCTTTTACGTAAGTGGGTGCTTTTATATTAGGGGCATAGATATTCAGGACTGAGACTTCATCCTGATGAATTGTTCCTGTTATGAGTATAAAATGTCCCTCTCCATCTCTTCTGATTGATTTTAGTTTGAAGTTAACTTTGTTAGAAGTTAGTATGGCCACACTTGCTTGTTTCTTAGGTCTATTTGCTTAATAAGCCTTTTCCCAGCCCTTTACTCTGAGTAGATGCCTGTCTTTGTGGTTGAGGTCTGTTTCTTGTAAACAGCAGAATGTTCGATCCTGTTTTCGTATCCAACCTCTTAGCCTGTGCCTTTTTATAAGTGAGTTGAGTCCATTGACATTAAGTGATATTAATGACCAGTGGTTGTTAACTCTGGTCATTTTTTGGTAGTAGAGTTTGTGTGTTTCCCTTCTTTGGGTTGTGCTGGTGACGGGTCTCTAGATGTCTGAGTTATTGTGGTCATTATTGGACTCCTTGGTTAGTGAGTTTCCTTCTATTACTTTCTGTAAGGCTGGATTTGTGGCTATATATTGTTTAAATTTGTTTTTATCCTGGGAAATTTTGTTTTCTCCATTTATAGTGAACGAAAGTTTGGCTGGGTATAGTTGTCTGGGCTTGCATCCATGGTCTCATAGTTTCTGCAGTACTTCTATCCAGGACCTTCTGGCTTTCATGGTTTTTATAGAGAAGTCAGGTGTAAGTCTGATAGGTTTACCTGTATAAGTAACTTGCCCTTTTTCCTTTGCAGCTCATAATATTCTTTCTTTATTCTGTATGTTTTGTGTTTTGATTATTATATGGCGAGGGGATGTTTGGTTTTTTTTTTGATCCAGTCTATTCGGTGTTCTGTATGCTTCTTGATCCTTCATATGTATATCTTTCTTTAGGTTGGGAAAGTTTTCTTCTATAAGTTTATTAAATATATCTTCTGGACCACTGAGCTGTGATTCTTCTCCTTCTTCTATTCCTATTATTCTTAGGTTTGGTCTTTTTATTGTGTCCCAAATTTCCTGAATGTTTTGTGATGAGAGTTTGTTGGATTTGCTGTTTTCTTTGATCAGTGCATTTATTTTCTCTATGGTATCTTCAGAATCTGAGATTATTTCTTCTATCTCTTATATTTGGTTGGTTATGCTTGTTTCTGTAGTCTCTATCCATTTACCTAGATTTTCCATGTCCAGCCGGCCCTCTGTTTGTGTTTTCTTCCTTGCCTCCATTTCAGTTTTCAAGTCTTGAACTGTTTTCATTATCTGTTTGATTGTTTTTCCTTGGTTTCCTAGGATATCATTCACAGATTTATTCAGTTCTTCAAACTTTCTGTTATTCTTCTCATCCATTTCTTTAAGGGCCTATATCACTTTCATAAAGTCAATATTTACTACTTTTTGATTAAGGTGTTCATATCCTTCTGCTGTGAGGTCGCTGTGTTCTGGTGGTTTCATGATGTTTTTCAGATTGTTGGGTGAATTCTTGCATAGGTGCCTGCCCATCTCTTCTTCTGAATGATCCCCTATGGATCTTCTGGTACAGGATCAGGTCTCCTTGCCCACAGATGTACCTTCCCATTGATGGCTCTTTCCAGTGATGGCTCTCCTGGTGCTGAGATCAAATCTCCTTGCTGGTAATGTAGAGTGTAAACAAGGGCCCACCTTTCTTGCTGCAGGCAGGCTATTGAGACAAAGGAACTACTGCCTGCCTGGTAAGGCATTGTTTTTAAATAGTATGATAACCAAAGAGCTGTTTCTTTAGGGATCTCAACTTCACAGATTCTTGTGGAACACTTTCAGCATCAAGAATATTCTGCAAGTCAAGAGAGATAACTTCTTTTCATCTTCTAAATGCTTAATGGCCATCACTTTCCAGTTGTAGCTGCAATCCAAGTATTCATTTATTCTTCTGTTGTGATAATTACTTTAAATTTAATCAATTTAAATTCATTGGGTTTTCATAAAATTTCATAAATTTAAATTTATGAAATATATGGGGTTAGGAGTGTAGCGAGCTGCATGGTGTCACACCTGATGGAGATGTATAATCAACTCCTGAGATGGCTAAGGCCTGACCTATGCTATGATCACGCAATGATTATCAGCTGCCTGCATATGTGTGAACCTATGGGCAGTGCCCACCTGGCAGTTCGGGGTTGGCACCCCATGCCTACTTAAGGGCTGGGACAGGCTTGCCCGGAGAGAGAGGAGAGAGAGAGAGAGAGAGAGAGAGAGAGAGAGAGAGAGAGAGAGAGAGGGAGAG
>NW_026068008.1:8448118-8507435 GCF_014885135.2 Alexandromys fortis
GAGAAGGAGAAGGAGAAGGAGAAGGAGAAGGAGAAGGAGAAGGAGAAGGAGAAGGAGAAGGAGAAGGAGAAGGAGAAGGAGAAGGAGAAGGAGAAGGAGAAGGAGAAGGAGAAGGAGAAGGAGAAGGAGATAGATTGCTGTGAATAAAGTCCTGCAAGAAGAGCTCCGGGTGTTGCATTTTTCCTTGCTGGTCGAGGCTGAACGTGACAAGTGGTGGCCTCGTAAGGGGAACCTCCAAACCTCTCTCCATGGAGCCCAGAACTTGCTGCAGTCAGGGGGTGCACCAAATAATCCTCAAGGTAAAGACTGAGGATCCGTGACAAAAAGCGGGTTTTCTGCTCTCGCCGGGAAGAAGGGAGAGTGGGGGTAATAGGGCCACAACCAAAGTGGACAGTTTAAAGTGAGGGCCCCAAAGTGGACGGTTTAAAATGGAAATAAAAGGAAGAATGGGATTTTAGAATAGGTGTTTCAACATCACACCTGATTTTTCTGGTTCTTAACGAGCTGTTACAGAGCGCTTTGGAGAGGTTTTTGACTGAAGGTGACACAATTGCTTCTTGGTTTGCCATTTCTGGCAATTTTAATGTGTCATCCTGGGATAAGCCTGGTAGAGATCTGAATTTTGCTGCTGAACAAGGTATGCTAAGGAAGGGAGGGCTATTTATGTGGTTTGAATTACCAAGACCTCTGGAGTTTGTAGTGGAGTGTGAACAGCTGAGGCTCCAAGGCAGCGAGCACTGACTGTCTGAGATTCCTGCAAACTCAGGGACCTGTCTCAAGGACTGACAAGGCCAGAAAGCTAGGCCACTCCCAGCATGGATGCCTCAGGGCTTAGAAGCTTGCAGCACAACCTAGGTAAGATCTGTTGGCCTGAACCTCTGTCCGAGCCTGGGGCAATTGGCCCAGACTGGTCGGCTCAGCCACACCTCCACCTTCCAGCTCAGTGGGGAGGAAGTCTCCACCTCTCCCTTGTCGCGACCTGAGTCCGAGCTCGACTGGAAAATGGCAGTAGATTGTAGTAAAACCTTTAAGAAAACTACGTCCCCGCTCAGCAGGAAGTAGCCAGAGAGATTGACAACGCCCAAATTCCCTAAAACGTGGTGTAAGCAGGGCTCCTTCAGAGCAGCATGCTTTCCTGAGTTCCACGCCACTTCGTGCACCAGTTTGGAGAAGGCAGCTGGAGCAGAGCTTTGCTAGGTGGCTGTGGTGGAAGGCACATTGCCTCAGCAGTCAGTGCCTAGCCTGGCGGATGCCACAGCAGTGCCAAGAGTATCAGCAAACGCAACAACAAGTGCTGGAGCTGAGACAAGCTGGAGCACAGACCTCACAGGGCTGCCAGAGAACGCAGCTTAGCTGCGGGGCAAGGAAAAGACAATGGCAGTTTCAGGCTCTGCACGCCTGTGGCAGAGCAAATTTAAATCGAGACTGCCCTATTGTAGGAGCAGGTACCTGTGTGCTCTGTTTTAGCCAAAGGGTTGGTAGAATACCATAGCCCAAATGGGAGGTTGGGTACAGTGGTGATTGGGAACCCTATTGCTAGCAATCTTAACACCTGTTGCCATGGGCATTCATCTTTAAATCCTGTGTAAGATCAGACAACCCATGAGAATGGTTACTTAGCAAAAGCAGGATCAGCTGGGCTGCTAGGGAAGCTAAAGAGGTGCACGAGGGAGAAGGTGTCTTCTATGCATTCAGCTGACAAGAATGAATGCCACGGGGGGTATGGCAGCCGGGGTATGTTATTAGAGGCAAGTCTATACCCTAGTCTGTCAGACATTTCTATCCATCCAGGGCTGTGTGTGTGACCAGCATTCAATATTACTCATGCAGCTAATCTGTCTAAAGAATTGTCTAGATATCTTTTAGGTAATTGGTCTGGTGAATTCGAACAACTGGAAAAGCTGTGCGAGTGGTGATGGTGACTGCAGAGTCCACACGCATGGATACCAGCATGGCAGAAGAACTATCTTCCTGGATCACTCCATGGATCATCTGAGAGTCTAACAAAGCTTAATGGTGCTTGCCTCCCTGGTATGCCTGTGGTGCATTTGTCACATAAGGGTTTCACAACATTGCAGTACAGTTATGATCATTCAGGCCTTCACGACCATTGAAGCAGGACAGTCTCCCCAAGTTTGGCTATTTACCTTAAAAGAGATGTAAGCGAGCACAGGATGCGAGGCTTGCGCACTGCACTTGAGGTAAGCATACAACAGCCTCAAAAAGAGCAAGTTTGATTGCATGTGGGTTGGTGTCTAGCTCCCACCTCTGTAAAAAGGCACCAGACAGGTCTAGTGTTCTCTGAGTGGATGACACCTGGATAAACACTAGTACATGCTTCATTTTTAACAGAGATCAGACCTCTACTCTTACCTGTGGCTTTACAAAACAAAAGGGGGAACTGTAGCGAGCTGCATGGTGTCACACCTGATGGAGATGTATAATCAACTCCTGAGATGGCTAAGGCCTGACCTATGATCACGCAATGATTATCAGTTGCCTGCATATGCGTGAACCTATGGGCAGTGCCCACCTGGCAGTTTGGGGTTGGAAGCCCATGCCTACTTAAGGGCTGGGAGAGGTTTGCCCAGAGAGAGAGGGGAGAGAGAGAGAGAGAGAGAGAGAGAGAGAGAGAGAGAGAGAGAGAGAGACAGACAGACAGACAGACAGAAGGAGATAGATTGCTGTGAATAAAGTCCTGAAAACTGCTGCAAGAAGAGCTCCAGGTGTTGCGTTTTTCCTTGCTGGTTGAGGGTGGATGTGACATAGGAGTATTCTATATAAATTTGTTGGATGCAATAGAGTTTTGCTTAAGTAAGAAGCTTGGTCTATCAAAACAATATAAGGTAAGCCAATATGTAAATACTACTGTTGAATGTCATTGTTCAAACTCTTTGAGATTCTGCTTATTACTTGCAAATGCAGTGTATGAAACATTGATTTATAGTGCTTCCCAGTTTTTAGGGTACATGCTATTTGAAAGTTCCTGTTTATTGTGTGAAATATAAATATGATACATTGCAAGAAAAGTAGATGTCATCATTATCTATCCAGTATTAAATAAAAATACTCAGAAAAAACATAGATTCTGTGCTCAAATGAACTTGTACACCTCATAATTCTAAAAAAAGAGGTAGCTTTCTTTTCCTGCTTATTTCATTAATTGACATTTTATTTAATACAAAATTAAAGAATATTTTCAATGATATTCATTTATATTGTCTTCCTCATGTGTAAGAGAAACTCAGCTTATTTGCCATGTAGGACTTTTCTGGCATAGATCCAACTCAAATGGATTTGGTCACAAATCCAAACAAATAATAGTTGGATAATCTTGTAATATTTATACCACCATTACACCCATGTAAATTGCAAGTGGATCACCATTATAGAGTCAACAGTTGTAGCTGGCATTGAGATTGTTTCCAGGTTCTGAATATTACAATATAGCTTCTAAAAACATAGGTCAGCAAGTGGCCCTGTGGTGGTTTAATATCCTTTAGATATTTCCCCAAGGTAGTATCTCTGGGTCTTGTGGTAGATTGATTCTCAGTTTTCTGAGAAACTGCCATACTGATTTTCAAAGTGGCTGCACAAGTTTTCACACCCACCAGTTATGAGCTGCCACTTGTATTTTTTTATTTAAGAAATTCTGACAGGTGTAAGATGTAATTTCAGAGTCTTTTTGTCTTTGCTACTAGTATTATACTTTGACGTGATGCCTATGTTTACATCAACATTGTTTTTTCTTCTGTGTCAAGCTTTCTGCTAATCCCCTTTTAATAGGTTTCCCTATTAAAATTCAAATCTTCCATGGATTGTGTAGTAAAATCACTTCTCTCTTAAGACATGTAATCACATCTGAAATGTTTCTTTTGTAACATCAGAAATGTTCATAATATCTATTAATTATTGAAAGACCCTACAGACCCCCCAAAAACCCACAGCTAGCCGGCTCTCATGAGAACATCCTGTTTGCTTGAGACCCTCAGGACCCTCTCAGGACCTGCACCTAGCCACTCTCATGAGAACATCCTGTGTTTGCCTAGGGAAACACGATGCCTATAGTCAGCACATGTGCCAAACTTAAAATATCAGCAGTTTACAAAAGAAACAATTCCCCCTATAAAAGACCCCAGCTTAACTGCTGTAACATCATTTTACAAGGCTCTTGACAAACAAATGTAAGTGCAGAATGAGGTCCGGGCCTCTGGCTGCAAAGCAGGATATTTATATATAGATGTCGGTCGCCATACATCTATGCTGGGAAAAGGAGGAACCAAAAGAAAACAGGATGTCTGTCACCATAAATCTATGCTGGGAAAGGAAAAACCACTTATGCCCCCTGCCTCATTCCAACCAGACCCATAACCATAAATCTGCTTCTATAATCTGCTTTGGCGGCCCTTTTTCCTATAAAAAGACCTCCCCCCCCCCCAGTCTGCAGGTGCGCAAGTCCTCCGAAAGACTTTGTTGCCCACAAGTACCTGTGTTTACCCAATAAACCTCCTGCTATTTGCATCCATGTGGTCTCGGCCTGTTCCTTGGCTTCGGGGGAGTCTCCTCTCGAGGGAAGTTCTCTTCGAGGGTCTTTCAATTATAATGTAGATATGTAAATATTAATTATGGTGTATGTATGCTAGAGGTCTATTGTGGTACAATTGTTAGATTATGGGCCTGTTCCTCAAGATGCCCATCACGCTAGAGTACATATTTAATGGCCTAAGAAATTTAAACTAAACCCGTTTTCATCTGGCCCCTAGTGATAGACAGTTGAGAAGCTATTGTGTTGTGTGGTTTTTATAGCATTTAATTTATAGTCCTTTTCCTTCCTTTTAAAATAGCTGTCTTTTCCATCCTTTTAAAATAGACTATTTCAAACTGGATAACATAGTTTAAACTTTCAACCAGCCTCTCTAATTTCTTTCCTGGGGAATTGCATCTCCAATTTCTTAAAAATTAAATATTTTAACTTTTATTTAAAATTTTATTGTGGTAAATTTCTTTAAATGTTCTCTTCTCTGTTCCCCTCTGTCAGTGCATATTCCCATCATGATCTCTCTCTCTCTCTCTCTCTCTCTCTCTCTCTCTCCATACTCTCCATATATTATTCTGCAGAGATGCTGTATGTGCTCCTATCTGTTGCAGGAGGAAGCCTCTCTTATGATAGATGAATATGGCACAAATCTATGCTTATACCAGAATAACATTGAGTCATTTCCTTGCTACCTTTGTTTTAGACAAGTACTATTCAGATTTATTCCAGATCTCTGGATCTTGGTCAACCAAGCAGTGGAAAAAAATGTCTTCTTTCTCATGGTGTGGGAATCCATCCTTAATAGCATGGATTTGCTATTCCCAAAAGGTCTGAGTCACAAGTTCAAGGCCAGCCAGGCGGTGGTGGCATACGCCTTTAATCACAGGGAGGCAGAGACAAGCGGATCTCTGTGAGTTCGAGGCCAACCTGGTCTACAAGAGCTAGTTCCAAGACAGGCTACAAAACCACAGAGACCACCACCGGCAGGAACCAGTCGTTGTAGGTAAGAGAAAAAATTTTCTTTTAATTAAAATGTCTGAACACGTTACCATTCAAGAATTTAACAGTTTTTTTAATTGTACCATGTGGGAGATTTTACAAGAGGTGTCTATCACCCCACCTCTATGGATCTTTCTGGGATTCGTAGTTTTCCTTGGCACTATATGGTTTGATAATAGAAATATGATAAAGTCTTTACGAGCAGAGGTTGCACGCTTAAAAACAATTGAGAATGACAACAATCTTCTCAAGAATCAGTTTGAAGTTCTCCAGGAGGAGAACAGATCTTTGTTTAACATGACTCGATCAACTGAGGAAAATTTAAAAAAGGTACAGACTGATATTAAGGAGAAATTCATTACTATGGAAGAGGGAACAGCTGATTTGGATCGTAAGCTCCAGTCCCTTTCTGTAGGAACTGAAACATTACAGGCTGATATTAAGGAGAAATTCATTACTATGGAAGAGGGAACAGCTGATTTGGATCGTAAGCTCCAGTCCCTTTCTGTAGGAACTGAAACATTAGTGGCTGATATTAAGGAGAAACTCATTACTATGGAAGAGGGAACAGCTGATTTGGGTTGTAAGCTTCAGTCCCTTTCTGTAGGAACTGAAATAGTAACTGAGAGAATCAAAACTGCTGAATGTGACTATCGGATTTTGTCTAAAGCTTATGACAGATTGGCAGAAAGATTGTCAATACAAGAAGGCACGGTTTATGCCATAAAAATTATGTCCAAAGATGAGAACTTATCTCTAATGGACAAACTTCATACTTTAGAATCCTCAATGAAGGCTTTGGAACATAATTCTGGACAGGAGATACAGACATTGCAGAAGGCAATGGTGAATAGAATTGAAAAGATTGAGGAATTTCTAAATTCTGATGAAGAAGAACAAACGGTAGAAAGGCAAATTTTAACTACATCTGTGGGTAAATCCCTCCGGGACAATTTCCACAAATCTCTACCTACAGCTCTACCTGCCTTTCCAGTAATAACAACAGAGAAGGTGATTGGTTCCAGAAACCCTAGGGTCATTAAGGAAGATACATGGGAGCATGTCCGTATGAATGATCTCAAAGAAATTAAACAGGCTGTCATGACTTTCGGGATGCATTCCTCTTTTGTTAAAGAGATGCTAAAGTCTTGGGCATCCACAAGCAGAGCTACGCCATTGGACTGGCTCCAGCTGAGCTCTGCAGTCCTTGAGAGTGGGCCGCACTTAAAATGGAAATGCTTGTTCAGGCAAGAGGCTAGACTTTTAGAACAGCAAGAAAAGGCGAAGGGAAGTGACATCTCCCTAGATAAAATTCTAGGTGAAGGACGCTTTTCTGACCCTCAGGAACAAGCTAATTTGGACGAAAACACACTCTCCATATGCACTACAGCAGCCTTAAGGGCTTGGGACAGGGTACAAGACCCAGGACAGAGAATGGAATCATTTGTCACAATTAAACAAGGTCTGAGAGAACCTTTTAGTGATTTTTTACAAAGACTTACTAAGGCTGTGCAAATAGGGATACCTGACCCTGACGCAAGACGTATAATGATTGAGTCTTTGGCTTATGAAAATGCAAATGTGGAATGCAAAAAGATTTTGGGGCCTTTAAGGTTCAGATCAGCACCCTTGGAAGAATGGGTCTTGCATACACTGGATGTTGATACATTTGATTATGGCACTGAAGCATGGGTAGAAGAAGCAATTTCCAATGGTAAAAGGAGACACCAGAATACCAAATGTTTTAATTGTGGCAAAATGGGTCATATGAAAAGGAATTGTAAACAACGGATCTTCAGAAATAATAATAATGCATCTTCTAGAAATAACAGAAATAGGAGGACTCAGCCTTCAGGTTTATGTAGAAGATGTGGAAAAGGTAGACATTGGACGAATGAATGCAGGTCTACAAGAGATAGACAAGGCAACCTGATACAGACGGGAAACGTGAGAGGGGGGGCCTCACAGGCCCCCATGGCAAACATGGTTCAGTCATTTCCAGTTTCTGCAGAGAACGTGCCTCGTCAGGACAATTAGGAAACCTCATGCCTACTGTTACAAACGATAATGAGCAGAAAGATGAGTTACGTGTGTTTTGGCAAACTTCTATAAATGATCAAAGACCTAAGCTGAGAGTGTGTGTAAATGGCATTTTTATTACTGGCCTGCTGGACACAGGTGCTGATGTAAGTATCATTACCCCAGAATCTTGGCATCCGTATTGGCCTCTTCAGAATGTAAATGTTCAGCTCCTGGGAATTGGAACCCTATCTCGAGTAAGACAGAGCACAAGATGGGTTGAATGTATAGGGCCTGAGGGACAAATAGGAAAATTAAGGCCATATGTAGCCAATATTGCAATGAATTTATGGGGTCGTGACCTATTACAACAATGGAATACCCAAATTAACATTCCTGCTACTTCTAGAGCCTATATTTCTGAGAATAATATTAAAAGATATTACAAACGGAGAAAACCGGCCATTCGGGCCATACAAGAACAAGTAATTGAAGCCCCTTCAGAGATACCAACAGCCTTGCCTCTAAAATGGTTGACTGAGAAACCAATATGGACAAAGCAATGGCCTCTAGCTGAGGAAAAGTTACAGGCTTTAGAACAGCTGGTACAAGAGCAATTAGATGCTGGACATATAGAAGAATCTACCAGCCCTTGGAATTCTCCTGTATTTGTGGTTAAGAAAAAATCAGGTAAATGGAGAATGGTGACAGATCTCAGAGCTATCAACAAGGTTATTCAACCTATGGGTCCTCTGCAATCTGGAATCCCTTTGCCCTCTTTATTACCAAAAGGATGGCCTCTTATAGTTATTGATTTAAAGGATTGTTTTTTCACCATACCTTTACAAAAAGAAGATAGAGAAAAATTTGCCTTCACGGTGCCTACTTACAACAATTCTCAACCTTCCAAGAGGTACCACTGGGCCGTCCTCCCCCAGGGTATGTTAAATAGCCCCTCCTTGTGCCAATATTTTGTGAACCAACCATTGCAAATAATACGCAAGAAATTTCCCAAATCTATAATATACCACTACATGGACGACATCTTGTTATCCGATTCAAACATGGATACCTTGAACAGACTGTTTGAAGAAATAAAGATACTTTTACCTAAATGGGGATTGCAAATTGCTCCTGAGAAGATACAGAAGGGAGATTCTGTTAATTATTTAGGTTATAAAATAGGTTTGCAAAAAATTAAGACACAAAAGGCACAAATTAGGAGAGATCGCCTACGGACTCTTAATGACTTTCAAAGACTGTTAGGAGACATTTCCAGTCTACGACCAGCTGTTGGGATAACACCTGATCTAATAATTCATTTGAACAAAACCTTGGAAGGTGATAAAGACTTAAACAGTCCCAGAGAATTAACAGCTGAAGCAGAAAAGGAACTGACAATAATTGAGGAAAAATTACAACAGGCACATGTGGACAGGGTGAATCCAGAGCTCGATTGTATTCTCGTCATATTACCATCCAAAATTTCTCCTACAGGAATTTTAATGCAGAGAGATGATATTATCTTGGAATGGATCTTTTTACCACATAAACCAAGTAAAAAACTGAAAACTTATGTGGAAAAAGTCTCTGAGTTAATTATAAAAGGCAAGCTGAGACTTCGTCAACTAGCAGGCATAGACCCAGCAGAAATTATAGTGCCTTTCACTGCTGATGAACTAAAGAAATTATGGGAAGATAATGAAACATGGCAAAGAGCTTGTGCTAATTTTTTGGGAGACATTAATAACAACTATCCAAAAAGCAAGAGGCTTAACTTCATAAAGAGAACTTCTTGGATCCTTCCTCGAATCGTCCGTGATGCTCCAATAACTGGAGCCCGTACATTCTATACTGATGCCAATAAAACAGGGAAGGCAGGTTACAAATCGGAAGACTTGGGTAAGGTGGAACAAAGTCCTTATGATTCTGTCCAGAAGGCAGAATTATATGCCATTCTTATGGTGCTAAGGGATTTTAGAGAACCTATTAATATAGTTACTGATTCACAATACGCAGAAAGAGTTATTTTACATATTGAAACTGCTGAATTTATACCTGATGATACAGAACTAACCTCATTGTTTATCCAGGTTCAAGATTTGATCAGGAACAGGCTTTGCCCTATGTACATAACACACATCCGATCCCATACGGGTCTGCCAGGTCCTCTAGCACAAGGTAATGCAGAAATTGATCAATTATTGATTGGTAGTGTGCTACAAGCCTCTGAATTTCATAAAAAACATCATGTTAATAGCAAAGGTTTGAAGAAAGAGTTTTCTATCACATGGCAACAAGCTAAGGAGATTGTAAAGAAATGCCCTACTTGCTCTTTCTATAACCAAACGCCACTGCCTGCAGGGGCTAATCCAAAGGGCACCCAAAGGAATGAAATCTGGCAGATGGATGTGTTTCACTTTGCAGAATTTGGCAAATTGAAGTATGTTCACCACACCATTGACACTTATTCAGGCTTTCAGTGGGCAACTGCTTTAAGTTCAGAAAAAGCTGATTCAGTAATCACTCATTTATTAGAAGTCATGGCTATCATGGGTATACCTACACAAATAAAGACAGATAATGGTCCTGCTTATGCCTCTAGGAAAATGAAACGGTTTTTTGACTATTACAATATCAAGCATGTTACAGGTATACCATACAATCCTACAGGTCAAGCAGTCATAGAAAGATCAAATCGAACTATAAAGGATATGTTGAATAAACAGAAAGGGGTGGAAAACACCCCCAGAAATAGGTTACATAATGCTTTGTTAACCTTGAATTTTCTTAACGCTAATGAGAAGGGGACAACGGCTGCAGAAAGACATTGGATAATGGAAAAGTCTACTGAACTAAATCAACCAGTTTATTTCAAGGATGTGCTGACCTCACAATGGAAGCCAGGAGATGTGCTGCGTTGGGGAAGGGGTTTTGCTCTTATCTCCACAGGTGAGGAACAATTGTGGATACCGTCAAAATTAATAAAGGTTCGGTATGAAGAAGAAAAGCCATTTGGAAAAGATAAATAACAATTCATTCACAAGGATGGCGAGCATACTGATGGTAAGGAATTCAGGTAGGTTGGGGGCAGGGTTTTTTTTTTTTTTTATCTCCACAGGAAAATACTGATCTTCAAAGAATTTAAGGGACCCTGAATATTTAATAACTGATGGATGGAAAATAGTTACGACCCACTAAGACTCAACAGTAACATGAGTAAGTATTGATTATATATATATTTTCTTTTTTCTCTTTGAACGCTTCTTTATAAATATGTAGAGCTGGTTTTGGAGTTGGACTATGGCTCAGTCCCTCTTCAATTCCAAGCCTGTTGATAAGAGATATCTCAGAGTTTCTGTCTCAGATCAGGAGCCATGAAATGGGACAGAATGAGGATAATTATATACTTGATAAACTTTCTTTGCTTTTCCTCATATCTGTGTCTTTCTTTATATGTCAGAATATGTCCTTGTTGTTAATGTTTAAATTTCCCATAACAAGCAACAAATTTCCCTACAGTAATTTTTGAAGTTTCCAGGATGAAGATGGGGCCCCACAACATCAACTCAACCTGGTTTTTATGACGTCATGAATATTTTTTTTCTTTTTCTCTTTTTTACGCGCTAATATGAGACCTGTTTTTTGGTACCAACTGCACAAGACAATTTCGAATGGTGCACATTTTTGACAACACTCTGGCCGGACCTTCTCAAAGTGCTCAGGGACTAGTTATAATTTTCTTAGGTCAAAGGTTAATTTGGGAATTTTACCATCATTTGCTTTCACAGGAGCCCCTAAGGAGAACATCGCCCCCATGTCAGCTTGAAGCAATCTTAGAGGACGACGTCCCCTCTCCCAACAGAGTTTGCCCTCAGGGTTAGGGACATCTTTTAGTGGTTGGTTTGGGGTTGAGGGGATGGGGAGATGTTTTATGGAATTAGGGGTATGTTCGAAAAAAAAAAAAGGGGGGGGGATTAACTGGTTTGATGGGATGATTGGTATTTGTGAGTTACTGTTTTTAGAAAATTGTATTGGTACTGTTTTCTGTATATTGACATATTGAATATTGAATGTGAGTGTTCCTACCTCTATTTTTGTATAAGAATATGCTTATATTGTATTGATACATCTACCATATCACAATGTACATTTCTACCTCTGATACTATTTATGTAATAACATTGTTTACATTTGATATGTAATGACATTGTTTACAGATGAAGATCATTGTCTTCATATATTGCACAGTTGTTTATTGTTTTAGTCTTTAAGTTAGATAGATATTGAGAATTATATAGATTAATAGTCATCTAAGTTTGTCATTTGTAATTAGACTAATCAGGTTCTTTAGATATATAGAGATTATACTCAGTATAGATAGATAATCTTCAACCTCTTTGGAGAGCTGTAGAATATGGCCTTTAATATAACTCAGAGTTTCGTGATAGTGAGACACAATTGCTCCTGGCAACACCGCTCTATTCCCGAGAGAACGTTGAGCACCAAAGACACTCCACTGGGAGCTTGTCTTCTTGGCAGAACTGGCCTTTGGGTTAAGAAAAGCCCATACCTCAACCACTGACAAAGATACAGAGCGTGCATCAATGGATACAACAGGACTGTCATATCCTGCCAAGACAGGGTAAGATAGTTTTGAAAAGTTCCTTGCCTTTAATAATGGTATGTCAGTTATGTTAGGCCTTAGCCAAAGTTGGTTGACTCAACATTGCAAACGAGACTTTGGGTGATTGCTCAGGTAGTCAGTTGTCTTTGTCAATTGTTACACATTTGGATCGTTTGTTAAGTAATATTTATTGCCTTCTCGGATCTTTGATGGAGTTGAAGATTATATAATTGTAGTTACTCTCTACATTATTTAGACTCCTTGAGATAGAATGTTTAGCAAAACTTTTGATTCTCAATATTGTTTGTTATATTTATTTGTTATTATTGTATATAGTTGTATTTGGTTTAGTTCTGTCTTATTTAGACAAAAGGGGGAGATGTAGGGATAAGTCCCACCCCTTAGGGGGTGTGTTCGCCTCAGGCTAAAGTTTTCCTATAAATTTGGTGAGCGTGCTCCCAGCGCTCGCTTCTGCTTTCCTGGTCTCCGCGGGAACGGTGGTTCTGTAAGTCTATTCCTCCATTAAAGCTGTCTATATTTTGACAATCTGTCTGCATTTGCTTACGCCGTTACAACATATCTCAAAGACAGGACATGTTTCAGTTCAAAGGTTTTGTGATTGAATTGTTTATGCTACTCTTTTAGAAGCCTACAAAGTGCCATCCCACAAAATAGACACTAGAATATAGGAGTAAAATGTTGTGGGATATTTGTTTATTGTAACACCTGCATTACTCTCTACAGTACATTCATGCTACTGTACCATTCATGAGCCAGGAAAGGGCCTGGAGATTAATAGAACACACAAGAGATGTGGGTCATCTGTGAAAAAAGAATGCTGAATGCTGTTTATTCAAGCTTAGAAAAAAACTCATACACCTACCTGTTTTACAATAGAAATCCCCCCAGGCAGATGGAAAATTACCAGGCCCAAGGTTAAATAAACACAGCCTATAGCTAACCACCAGGGGAGCAAAGGGAGCACAGGAACAAACAAGATGTTTAGCCAGAAACTGCAACAAGATGTTTGGCCAGATACTGTCCTCAAGATGAACCCAGGGAAGAGGGGTGGACCCATGGGACCTACAGTTTTATACTGAACAAAGGTAGGCATCTGACAAAGGTGACTTCTGATTGGTTTAATAAAGGGCTGAATGACCAGCAGCTAGGAAAGAGAAATAGTCAGGATTTCTAGGGAAAATGAGGTCTCTGTGAAGAGGAGAGGTAGAAAAATGCAAGCAAGACATTGAAGAATTCAGACATACAGTACAAAGGAAGATAAACAAGCCTTATAGCAGAGCATATAATTAATGGAATCAGGTTAATTTAAGCTATAGGAGATAGTTGGTAAAAGGCCCAGGCTAAGGGTGACCTTTCATAATTAATAAATAGTCTGTGTGTCATTATCTGCAGGCTGGGATTCCAAAGAAAGTCTGAAGAGAATGCTAACTACAGTTAGCACTCCAACATGTAGCACCATCACATGAAAGGAGCAGTCTGGCCTGCTAGTATCACAGTCACCACCTGAGCCTCTCAGCAAGCACTCACAGCAGTTACCTTCCATGTGCAGGGACTCTGGGAAGCAATGTCAGCAACTTCCCAGAGCTGTGATGGTTTGACACAGCTTGGACCATAAGGCACAGCTACTGCAAGTGCCTATGAACCCAAACAGGGCAGAGCCAGCTACCCGTACCACATGCTCAGTGGAGTCACACAATTCATCACCTAGCTATCACCTAGCAGTTTAAGGTTTAACTTATGTGGTCAGAGAAATGTTGCAGACATGCACAAAATGTCAGGTCCAGATTGAGAAAATATCTAAAAAGGTACAGTACATTTAAAAATATGCTTAGGTACTGAATTATGAAAAAAAAAAGTGAGTATAAACTGTCATAAAGTAATAAATAAATAAATAAACCCAAGAGATGCCCAATCATACTACAAAAGCATTTGTTCAACTATGTTCATAGCAGCACTATTTGTAATAGCCAGAACCTGGAAACAACCTAGGTGCCCCTCAATAGAAGAATGGATAAAGAAAGTTTGGCACATCTACACTTTAGAGTTTTACTCAGTGGTAAAAAACAATGACATCTTGAATTTTGCATGCAAATGGATGGAAATAGAAAACACTTTCCTGAGATAACCCAGACCCAAAAAGAGGAACATGGGATTTACTCACTCATAAGTGGATTCTAGCCATAAACAAAGGACATTGAGTCTATAATTTGTGATCCTAGAGAAGCTAAATAAAAAGGTGAACCCAAAGAAAAACATATAGTTATCCTCCTAGATATTGGAAATAGACAAGATTGCCAGGCAAAAGTTGGGACACGGGGGTGGGGGTGGGGTAGGGGTAAGGGTATATGGGGAGAGAGAAGGGAGAAGGGGAGGATTGGGGAGAGCTTGAGAGAATGGGATGGTTAAGATGGAGGAAGGGTGGATATGGGAGTAGGGAAGTATATATCTTAATTAAAGGAGCCATTTTAGGATTGACAAGAGACTTGACTCTCGAGGGGTTCCCAAGTGTCTAAAAAGATGTCCCCAGCTTGTTCCTTGGGCAGCAGAGGAAAGGGTGCCTGAACTCGCTTTATCCCATAGCCACACTGATGAATATATTGCATATCACCATAGAACCTTCATCTGGAGATAGATGGAGATAGAGACAGAGACCCACTTTGGAGCAATGGACTGAGCTCCCAAGGTTCAAATGAATAGCAGAAGGAGGGAGAACATGATCAAGGAAGTCATGACCACGAGGCCTGCGTCCACCCACTAAGATGGTGGAACTGATCTAATGGGAGCTCACCAAAGCTAGCTGGACCGGGACTGAATGAGCATGTGATCAAACTGGACTCTCTGAATGTGGCTGACAATGACTGACAATGACAATGGCTGACTGAGAAGCCAAGGACAATGGCACTGGGTTTTGATTCTACTGCATGGACTGGCTTTGTGGGAGCCTACTCTGTTTGGATGCTCACCTTCCTAGACCTGGATGGAGGCGGGGGAGGACCTTGGACTTCCCACAGGGAAGGGAACCCTGACTGCTCTTAGAACTGGAGAGGGAGGGAAAGGGGGAGGTAAATGGGAGGAGAGGAGGAGGTGGAAATTTTTAATAAATAAAGAAATATTTTTGATAAGAATTCTCTGCCTTGGTAGAATATTTCTTCTACTCCCATCATCTTTTATTTATTTTACATTTTATTGCTTTTTTTTCTACTTAGAGAAATTGAACCTGGGGCAATATAAAATCTCAAAGAATGTTTAATTTTCATTTTCCTAATAATTAAAAATGTTGAGAATTTTAAGTCTTTCTTAGCCATTTATATTTATTTTTGAGAACTTTCTGCTTAATACCATGCTTCATTTTTATAACATTTTTATTGATTTTATTGATCTATATAATTTTCTCGGCATTTCTCCCTGCCTCTCCCCTCCATTTCAGCCCTCTCCCATGATCTCCATGCTCCCAATTTACTCAGGAGATCTTGTCTTTTACAACTTTCCATGTAGATTAGATCTATGTATGGCTCTCTTATGGTCCTCAGTTTTGTTGAGGTTCTCTGGGATTGTGATTTGTAAGATGATTTTCTTTGTTTTATGTTCAAAAACCACTGATGAGTGAGTAACATAATAGTAGTCTTTCTGGGTCTTGGTTACCTCACTCAATATGATATTTCAAGCCTGCAAATTTCAAGATGTCGTTATTTTTTTTTTCTGCTGTGTAAATGTCCCACATTTTCTTTATTCATTCTTCAATCAAGGGGCATTTAGGTTGTTTCCAGGTTCTGGCTATAACAAACAATGCTGCTATGAATATAGTTGAGCACATGTCCCCATATATACCCAAAACTGGTATTACTGGGTCTTGAGGAAGGTTGTTTCCTAATTTTCTGAGAAATCACCATACTGATATCCAAAGAGGCTATACCAGCTTGCACTTCCCCACAGCCTCTCCTGCATAAGATGTCATCAGTGTTTATGATCTTGGCCATTCTCACAGGAGTAAGAAGGAATCTCAGAGTTGTTTTGATTTCAGTGTCTTTTAGCCATTTTAGATTCCTCTGCTGAGAGTTCTCTGTTTAGGTCTGCACTCCAATTTTTATATATTTGGAGATCACATCTCTGTTTGATATGGGATTGGTGAAGATCGTTTCCCATTACCTAAGCTGTTGTTTTGTCCTTTGCTTTACAGAAGCATTTCAGTTTCAGGAGGTTCCATTTATTAATTATTTCTCTCAGTGTCTGTGCTACTGAGGTTATATTTAGGAAGTAGTCTCCTGTGCCAATGCATTCAAGTGTACTTCCCAGTTTCTCTTTGATAAATTTTAGTGTGGCTGGCTTTATGTTGAGGTTTTTGATCCGTTTGGACTTGTGTTTTGTGCATGTGATAGATATGGATCTATTTTCATTCTTGTACATGTTGATATCTAGTCATGCCAGCACCATTTGTTAAATATGCTTTCCTTTTTCCATTTGATTTTTTTTTTTTTTGCTTCTTTGTCAAAAATCAAGATGTGGGAATTAATATCCAAATCTTTGATTTGGTTCCATTTGTCCTCCTGTCTGGTTTTATGCCAATATCAGGATGTTTGTTTCATTCTTTTCTTACACTTCTAATTAACAGTCCCTCACTGAAGTAAATCAAAATAGGAGCTCAAGCAGAACAGGAACCTGGAAGCAGGAACTGAAGAAGATACCATGGATGCATGATGCTTGCTGGATTTATCCTTGCCATTCATTTACTTTGTATTCTTAAACATCCCAGGAATACCTGCCCTGGAGTAGAACCAAGCACAGTAGATTAGGCCTGTCTTCATCAATCAACATAACCAATAGGCTTGCCCACAAGCCAATTTAAAAGAAAATTTCTCAATTGATGCTTCCTCCTCTCAAATGCCTCTATATTGACTACACATTAGCCCAAACAAAGCCATTGCTCATTTTGAAGTTCTTCCTTTTCTATAATTCTTGTGTAATCTATACAAAATCCATCTGCTACCAGTTTTTGATTTGGAAGAGGGGATTTTTAGTTAATGCTTCTATTTCACTGGGTTTTATAGGTTGACTTAAATTATTTAATTTTTCTTGATTTAACTTTGATAGTCTATATCTATACTACCTATTTGTAGTCAAATATTTCTCTCCCATCCATGAATTTCCAAATAACTGAATAGAAGCTTATATTAATTGTAAATATTCAGTCAACAGCTCTGGTTTATTACTAAAGAACTCTTACATTTTAAGTTAACTCATGTTCTTCGTTTTTGCTCTGCCATGTGGTGGTACCTATATTAGCATGGCACATTCAACTCCTGTTCCCTCTGTATCTGGCTAGCGACTCCTGTGACTCCACCTTTCTTACTCTCAGCATTTTCAGTTTGGCTTCCCTGCCTAATTTTATCCTGTTCAGCTATTGGCCAGTCAACTGGCTTATTAAACCAAACATGGTGGCATATATCTACACAGTGTAAAAAAAATATTCCACAGTGTTTGAATACCTAAAAACCAGTCCATTTCTTTTGGGTTTTTCTGTTTGGTGGGATGTATATTTTTAAGGTATGTCCTCATGAAATACTGAATTTTCTTGGTACCTGTTGTAATGTTTCTGTTTCGCCTCTAATTTTATTTGTTTGGACCATCTGTGTCTTTTGGGATAATTTGGATAAACTTTTGTCAAACTGGTTGCACTGATTCTTTGTATTGTTTTATTTGCTTGTTCCTGTTTTATTCATTTCTGTCCTGAGTTTGAGCATTTCTTTTCATATACACTGTGGGGTATTGTTTCTTTATGTTTTTTCTAGGGCTTTTGAATGTGTTGATTAGTTATTATTATGAAATCTCTTCAGAACATTACCTCTTAAAACTACCTGCATTGTTCCACATAGGTTTGGTATGTTCTGTTTTCATTTTAATTCTACTTTCCAAAGTTTTCAATTTCCTTTTCAACTTCTCTCTTCACCCAATTCCAACAAGTGCACAGCTTTCATGACTTTGTACACTTTCTGTCATTTCTATTGTTGGTGATATCCAGTTTTAACTCATGGTAGTCTGATAAGATGCAGGGTGTTATCTCAATTTCCCTATTTCTGTTAAAACCTGTTTTGTTTCCTAATATGTGGTGAATTTTGGAGAAAGTTCCAGGGACTCATAAGAAAAAAAGTATTCTTTTTAGTGTTTGGGCAGAATGTTCTGTAGATGTCTGTTAGTTCCATTTGAGTTACGAAGTTCTATAACTCCAGTTTCTTGTTTAGTTTTTGTCTGGCAAGAGTAGAATATTAAAGTCCCACACTATCACAGCTTTAGGGTGAATATGAGATTTTGGCTGTAGTATGCTCTTTTATGAACTTAACTCCCCTTGCATTTGATACATAAATGCTTAGAATTTTAACAACCTCTTGGTGGATTTTTTCCTTTAATGAATTTGAAGTGTTTCCCTCTATCTTATTAGTTTTTGTTTGAATATCTTGACGTATAAAATAGCTATTCCTGTATGTTTCTTGGTTCCATTTCCTTGGAATAGCTTTTTTCACTCTGGTGTATGTATGGTTGTTGGTGAAGTGTGCTTCTTAAAGGCATTAAAGAGATGGAGCCTCTTTTTAAATCTAGTCTGTTAGTTCATGCCCTTATGTTTAGAAATTGAGACTGCTGATATTGAGAGCTAGTACTAAGCAATACTTTATCAATTGTTATTATTTTCTTGTGGTAGAATTGTTGCTTTGTGGCTCTTAGTACTTTTAAAGTCCTCTTTAATGCTGAATTATTTATTCCTTGGGTCTTCTTAAGTGTAGATTACCTTCTTTTCATGTTGAAGTTTTCCTTTAAGAGTCTTATGTAGAACAGAAATGGTGGACAGAAATTATTTTAATTCATCTTTATCATGAAATTTTTTCTTCAATTGTGATTAATAGTTCTACTGGGTATATTAGTCTGTGGTCTATAAATTTTTTTGGAGCACACATCCATGCCTTTCTGGAATTAAAATGTCATATATTAATGAAATATCATTTGGCAGTTAAGAAAAATGAAATTATGAAATTCACAAGTAGATATATCGATATAGAAATCATTCTGCATAAGGTAACCAAGACCCTAAAAGACAAATACTGCATTTTTTCTTATATTAGGATGCTATCTTTTAAACCATCAATAGGTATGCAAAAAATCCATATAAGCACAGAGGTTAGACATAGATTAATGGATCAAGGTGAGAGTAGAATCTCCCAAGGAAGGGAAAATGAAGTGTGTAGCTGTAGGAAGACAAAAGAGATAAAAAAAAAAAAAAAGAGGATTAAATAGGATGGGGTAAGACCGATGGGTAACTGAGGGATATTAGAACAAATAGGAAACATTAAAGGACTTTGAAACTATATAAAAATCTACTACTCTAGATACTTCTTAACATATACATATATGTGAGAGGAATCTAAATGCAGTCACAAACTACTACGGGAGAGTTTCCCAACTGGATATATTACCTCACCAAGTAAAACCTCCTGTGCCTGGAACAGTATTCATCATATCATGTTGTTGTTTAAATGGACACCTTGAAAACTGCCAAATATCATAGACTATTGCAAAGGTTATTGGTTACTCTCAACAACCTGACAGTGTGGCCCTATTAGTGAAAAGAACACTTAATGTGTATCATAAAACATGCAAAAGTTGAGCTCTTGACTAACTAGATGTTTCACCCCTACTGATTATTACTCATGGTACTGGAAGGTATTATGTATGCTACAAGAGGAAAAGGTAATCATTGATGTCACTTCACTAAACCCTGTGAGCTACAGCAGTTTCAGACATGTATTTGACTCAATAGTGACACAACTGTTACTGGAACAACCAACCACATTCTTATTCAAGTGGACTTAAAGCTCATTCCATGAGATAGAAGCCATATCTGAAACTGCTGAAGTGGCCAAGAACCTGAGACTATGCAGGCCACAGGCCTAAGAGAAAAGCTACTACTACTATTCTGCTGAAGATGCATAGTAATACAACAACTTATAATGATATACTATTATACCCACAGATCAGTGCCACAAATAACTCATATCTGAGAAGGTTCTTACTGCATTATATACAAATTAATACATAAACAAAGCAAGGGACAATGTAAAGAGAGTGAGACTTCAGCGCAAGCAATTCTAAATGGGATATGCTCATTAAGCTCCTCCTTTTGAAGCACATATATCTATAAAGAAGAGGAGGCAGAAAGATTGTAAGTGGCCGAGGAAATGAATGATGTGCTGGCTAATACTTGGCACACAACTTTTCTGTCAAGTTGTCATAGTACTTTTGAGTTATCTGAAAGGAGGGCAATTCAATGGTAAAAATGCTTCAATAAGTTTCACTATAAGACTTTCTTTAAAATAGTGATTGATGGGTGAGGGCCCATGCCATCATGAATGGGGCTATCTCCAGGCTAAGGAAGCCATAAGAAGCATGCCAGTAAACAGCACCCCTCCGCTGCCTCTATGCCAGCACCTGCCTCCAAGTTTCTGACTTGTTTGGGTTCCCATTTCTACTTCCTTCAATGATAAACAGCGATATTGAAGTGTAAACCAAATAAACATTTTCTCCCCAACTTGCTTTTTGTTCATGATGTTTCATGACAGCAATAGAAATCCCAATTAAGAAAGCTGAATTCTTATGATAAGGAGATAAAAAGCATCTAAAATTGGGGGAGGGAAAATATAATCAAAATGTGTATTATATAATAAAATTTTTCAATAAAAATAGAAAAACTGGGAGGTAACAGCATGTGCTTTTAATCCCAGAACTTGAGAGGCATAAACAGGAGGGTTTCCATGAGATCAAGGTTAGCCTGGTCTATAAAAAGAGTTCCAGAACAATTAGGACTGTTATACAGAGAAAGAAACCGTGTCTTAATCAAACAAACAAATAAATAAAAGTATTTTAAGAATCAGTTGTTTTTTTCTAATAGGCTTGTCTTTCTATGTGATTTGGTCTTTTCTCTTGTAACTTTTAATATCTTTTCTCTGTTCTGTACATTTAGGGTACTGATTATTGTCCATCCTTGGCAGCATTTTTCCCAGTCCTGTCTACTTGGGATTTTGTATGCTTTTGACACTTTGATAGGCATTTCTTTCTTTAAATTTTAGAATTTTCTTCTATGATTTTTGTTAAAAATATTTTCTGTCCCTTTGACCTGGGTTTCTCTATACTTATCATCCATAGATTTCATCTTTTCATAGTGTCCCAAATTCCCTGGATGTTTTGTATCTAGTGGCTCTTGTTTATGTTTGCTTGTTTTAATATTTTCTTGAACTGAAACTATCTTTTTCTTCTACCTTTTCTTCAGCACCTCAAAATTTATCTTCCAATTCATTTAATCTGTTGGTGACACTTTCCTCTGAGCGTTTTGTTTAAATTTCATTTCAAATTTATTTCAGTTCAATGATTCATCAGTGATTCTATTTCTTTGTTAAATCCAACTTCCATGTCTTGAAGTATTTTCATTATTTCATTCAATTGCTTTTGTTTTCATGGTCTTTGTTTAGAGTATTTATTCAAAACCTCTTTAAAGTCTGTGAACATATTCATTACTGAGTTTTTAAAGTTCTTGTCTTCTATTTCATCTATTCTGCTTTCCTTAGGAAATGTTATAGTAGAGGAGTTGGTGTCTGAAGGAATCATACTGTGTTGGCTGCTCACATTTGTAGTTTTGTCCTTGATATCTAGGGATCTAAAGTTGACAAGTCTGTAGTACAACTTGATGTGGATATTTGTTCTTGCCTTTGTTAGTCAGTTTTACATTGTTTAATTAGTGTTACCCAATTTGACAGATTATTGACCAGCAGAATGATGCTTGGTTTTCTGTCTTAGGGATACTCTAGTTTCAGGCTTTAGACTCTGACTAGTTATGCATCGGAAGTTCTGGTTGGAACTCTGTGTTCAGACTCCAAGAAACCCCAGATCAATGCATTAGGTGAAATGAATAATAGGCTAACAAACATAGAAAGAATACTGAATCTGGAGCTCTCTTAAATATAGTTTGTGTTCTAATACCATGAAGATTAGTGGTAGAAGCAGAACTAGAGGTGCCCTAGATTTAGCCATAGATAGTATGGAGTCTCAATGAACTAGAGTTGAGCCTGGAGGAGGGACTGAGGTGAGCAGTACTATAATACTAGAGAGATAAGAATGAAGAAGAGGAAGGAGTGCAGAGTAGTTTACATTGACCCACATCAAGTGTTTTAGAGAGAGAGAGAAAGAGGGGGGATAGGGAGGGTGGGAAGAAGGGAGGGAGGGAGAGAGAGAGAGAGAGAGAGAGAGAGAGAGAGAGAGAGAATTTGTAGCCAGTGAATAATTACAAAAGAATAATGATTGGATAGATAGAATGGTTGAAGAGGGTGGCAAAGAATATCTAGAGCAACACTGAGTCACTGCCACATGTGGTGGCAAGTCGCATGTTGTCTGGGAAGATAGACTCAAGTGGGAGAAAACAGCAGGCTTAGGAGTACCCTATGGATGTCAGATGGGGGAGAGGGCACTAGTGTCCTACCTAGGTCCCCACCAAGTGTGGTTACTGTGAAGTTCCTGGAAGAAAGCAGGCTTGCAGTCAGTAGAGAGTCACCAGGAACAGGGTAGGCTAGAAGAAATGGCTGAAGATACCAGTGGAGAAAGAACTCAGGGCATCATGAGTTTGTATCAGGAGTGTTGACTGAATCCCAAGGTGATGAAGATAGGATAGCAGGACCACCTGAGGCTTCTGCAATTTTGATTAATTCTCTATAAAATCTCACTCACATTCATTAATTTCCTAAGAAATGCATATACATGTATACATATACATCATATACATGTACATATAAGTGAGATAAAAGTTGGCTCAGTATTTAGGGTTTTGGTCCTTAACTAAACTTGGTTCTTACTGACTCTCTTCAACTCTGTTAGTGTTGAAGCAACAAACAGATGAGCTTTAGCCTGGAACAACACTACCGCTCCCCAAAGGAAATTTCTCTATCCAAAATGCATAAAATCTTATATTTTAAATTGGGAGTTGTTAGTTTAATGCCATCTGTGGCTTTAAAAATTATTAACAGAGATGGAGGTAAAGTTCAGTGACAAAATGCTTGCCAAGCATGGGTAAGGACCTGGGTTCAATCTCTAGCATAACCCCAAAATAATTATTAACCTAAAATGCATTAACTTTGGATGTAGGAAGAAGTCATGAAAAGAAGGGCAATTTACAGGCTAATTATTTCCAACTCAAGTTCTAAATAACCATCTTGTGTAACATATGTTTTGCCCAGTCAAAAGACTATCCCACTTTAGAGAGTCTGGTATGAGTTTGGAAGAAACTGTGTCAGTAGTATGAAATTTGAAATCTGTCTTGGAGAATTTGAAAAATAGAAAATAGAAAAACATGGAACTCTTGAGGACAGTAGAATTTTTCCCTGGAAACATGTTCCAATTTAGTGTCATGGTGAGGACAGGAATCTTCATCTCTATTAGAGTGGTATTAAAAGTCACATCACTGCACATCCCTGATTTCCTGTTTATTTGGGCAACTGCTGCCCTGCTAAAAATGTTGAATGCTTTGTCTTTCAGAGTGGGGACAGACTTCCCTGTGAGTTCAGTACCTTATTTTTTACTGTGAAAGTCTGTTGAATCTTTTGTTGCCTGCCTGGGACTCTGGATTAATATATTTGTTTATTCCTTAGGTCTAGGGCCTCAGGGCATACTAATGGCAAGTTTTCAAATCCAACCTTTGTATGCTGGGAGACCATGTCCATGGCTACCAAAGAAATGTCTTGCTTTGGCTATTTGTTTCCACTTGGATTTCTCAATACTCAAGGAGTAACTACAGTGTCTTGGTTTTATACTATCAGCAGTTTCATAAAGATTGGTCTTCTTTGCGTCCTTTCTCTAACTGAAATTGGGAAATAGGAGAATGTGTCCAGGCAAGAAAATGCTTTGAACACTGAGCTTCCATGAAACCTCACAGATTGTAGAAGCCATTCTCCAAGAGTATGATGCATATGCAAGATCTTTTATCACTCCTGCTTAACATAGCAGGTAAATCCATTCATAAAAATATCTGGCAGTGGGTATGGCAGTGGTGACACATGACTTTAATCATGGCCCTTGGGAGGCAGAGGCAGGTGGATCTCTGTGAGTTCAAGGCCAGTCAGGTGTGGAGAGCAAGTTCCAGGACAGGCTCCCAAGATACACAGTGAAGCCCTGTCTTGAAAAACTAATATTTAGGTGAATCTGGGATGTCCGAGGCAAACAATTAAAAAATGAAGTGCCAGGAATAGGTTATTTCTTTTGCAATTGTTGACAAGTAATGTCCCACAAATCCTCAAAGGTTATGGCTTAATGCTAATGGTCTTGGTATTTCTTTTGAAGCTGATGGTAAGATACAATTGCTGAAATCATCACATACTTTATGTCACTAAAAATAGACAAATCAATCTGCCACTGATTAGAGAGCTTCATCCCTATTATAGCATTGGAAAGTGCTATGCACACAGTCAAAGGAGAAAAGTCATCATCAATAATACTCAGGTATTAGCTTTGTAAGCTAAAAATGGGCTGCTCAACACTATAATAATAATAATAATAATAATAATAAGAAGAAGAAGAAGAAGAAGAAGAAGAAGAAGAAGAAGAAGAAGAAGAAGAAGAAGAAGAAGAAGAGTACAGCAGTGATGCATTACCTGAGGCTCAGGGAATAACACAAAAGAGGAAACATATTATATGAACCAGAAGACCAGAAAATCTGCTGTGAGATTGTTGCTTCTGAAAATGGCAGGAAAATTTCACACATGTTACATAAAACATATGGTTGTCTAAACAACGCCTGAACAAGTACACCACCAATAGACACGCTAACACACAAAGCTGAAATCTCATGGGGTCTAATCCCTAGATAAAGAACTACAAATAACTAAGGGATGCTGAAAGTAAGAGACATAATAGAAATGAGACCCCCCAATTGGTTATTAAATACCAATTAGTTAGTCTATGAATCATATACATACAGGTAACAATAAAGGCAGTAAGCATGTTGTGTTCTATATTTGCACATGTAACACACATGCAAACACACACACACACAATCAAAGAAAAACAGCATACTTTTGAATGGTGGTGATGAGAGATATTTTGGAGGGATTAGAGGTAGGATAGGGAAAGTAAAAATGATGTAGTTATATTTCAATCAAAATAATAATAAAATGGGTTGTCAGTCCTAAGTGGGAGAAAACAGTGAATGAGAGCTTCCTGTTCCACACATATGCTCCAGCATTATTGTTGGTCTTTGCCATTCTAACCGAGGTAAATTGCAATCTCAAGGTTGTTTTGAATTTCATTTCTTTAGTTGCTAAGGATGATGGAATTTAATCTCCCATTCCATGGGCTTCCTATTCATCTTATTGATTGCGTCCTTAGCCATACAATCATTTTTTTAAACTTTTATGAAATCCCTTTTGTCAAACATTGTCTCTAATTCTTCGGCTTTGTAGTCTTATTCAGAAAGACCTTTATCTTATGTCTATATTACATAAGGTACCATTTGTTTCTTATAACAGTGTCAGTGCTTAAGATTTCACTTTTAGGTCTCTTATCCATTTAGAGACAGATTTTGTGCAAGGTGATTGACACAAGTCTGATGACATTTTCTGTTTGTGGGCATCTAATTTTCCCCAAACCATTTGTATAACATGATTTTCCTTTTACCTCCTCTATTTTATGCTTTTGGAATATTTGTTAAATGTTATATGGATGAAATTACAGCACTTGTGGGTTAGCCTGAACTTTGTTCCATTGGTGTACATGCATGTCTTGGGCTAGTATCATATTACTTTTTATACTATAAATCAAGGTTCTTCTGGCTTACACGGTGTTATTGAAAAATCAGCTATTATTCTGCTTTTTGTGTTTTTTTTAAACATATGAGTTGCATTTTTCTTTTGAAGCTATATATGTTGTTAGGGTTTTCTTTTCTGATTTACTTCATTTGGTTACATCTGTGGGGTTTTTTTGTATCTGTACAGGTATGCCTTACTTTTATTGAGAAATATTTTTTCTGTGATCTTGTCCATGAACTGATCTATGCAAATGATTTGAGATTTGTCTCCCTTATGTATGGCTGTAAATCAAACATTTGGTTTTTAAATTGTGGCCTATATTTATTGTATGTTTCTTCCCTATTTTTATTGTCTTTTGTTCCCTATTTATTGGAAATTAATTATTTTGTCTTACAATATTCTGATTACAATTTCCCCTTTCTCTTTTCCTCAGTTCCTCACTACTTCATCTCCCATCTGGATCCACTTCCTTTCTGTTTCTCATTAGAAAAGAATTGGGTTCTAAGAGACTAACTATTGCTAACAATTGGCGGTGCTAGCCCCAGTAGTAAAAGGATCTGCGGGCTGTGTTCAGCCACCCGAAAGGAGCACGGACCCTTTGTTCCATTCTGTTACATGGAAATTGTATTCATTCATTCACTGCCTGGCCCATTAGCTCTAGCCTCTTACTGGCTAACTCTCATATTTTGATTAACCCATTTCTATTAATTTGTATCGTCACTTGACTGTGGCTTACCAGCATGAGTCTAACCACCGTCTGTCTTGGGTAGGAGAAGCATGGCGTCTGTGTGACTCTGCTTTTTTTATTCTCCCAGCATCCTGTTCTATCTAGTCCACCCACCTAAGGGCTGGCCTATCAAAAGGTCAAGCAGTTTCTTTATTAACCAATGAAAGTAACACATAGACAGACGATCCTCCTACATCAAGCCCCCAGAAGTTAAGACCAGGATAAGTGAGAAAAATCCATGAATGCACTAAAAGCTTAGAAAAACTTCTTATTTATCTAATAATTAGACCATTTTCTCTGAGGGGAAAAATAAACACAAACACTTTCTGATGGCAACTTCTCTTTCACTTAAACTTAATCCTTTCTGAAAATCTCTCTGTCTCCATATTGCTACATAATTTTTTGCAGCTTTCTAATTAGCAATACATAGTCTTTACTGTTTATAGCTCTGCCCAGTTCATTTCTTCTCTGTCGAGTTCTCCTCCTTTTGCTCTGCCCTTCCTCTACCACACTCTGCTGTCCCTCTCCCTTTTCTCTCTGTCTTCTCCCTCTGCCATCTCTGCAACTTTGCTCCCTGCTTTGCTGCCTTCTCCTCTCTGTTGTCTCCTTTCCACAGCCAAACTTGGTACAATTATAGGTTGTTTTATTGGACTTTACCCAAACACAAAACATAAGTTAAAAATGGCTGAAAGATACTTATGGAAATATTCAACACCCTTAGTCATAAAGAAATGCAAATCAAAACAATTCTGAAATTCCATCTTACACCTGTAAGAATAGTCGAGATAAAAAACACTGATGACAACTTATGCTGGAGAGGGGAAAATGGAACACTTTTTTGGAATGCTGGTTGGAATGCAATCCTGTGCCTTGAATGTCAGTGTGCTGATTTCTCAGAAAATTAGGAAACAACCTTCCTCAAGACCCAGTAATACCACTTTTGGGTATATATCCAAATAATGCTCAATTGTGTCAGAAGGACATGTGCTCAACTATGTTCATAACAGCATTGTTTGTCATAGCCAGAACCTGGAAACAACCTACATGACCCTCGACCAAATAATGGATAAGGAAAATGTGGTTCATTTACATAATGGAGTACTAAAAATCGTATCTGTGGTTATTGTTAAAGATTCCTAGCAGCTTCCCTTACACTGACTAGGTTCCTACCTAATCTTAAAATGGCCCCCTCTTCTCAGTAATCTCTCCCTCCATCTGTTCCCATCTGATTCCACATGTTCCTATCCCTACCAGTGCCCAGTACACCAAGATTAACTAAAACAAAATCAGTGGATATCCTATACACAAACACCAAATGGGCAGAAAAAGAAAGAAGAAAAATACCCTTCACAATAGCTACAAATAGTATAAAATATCTTGGCATAACTCTAACTAGGCAAATGAAAGACCTGTATGAAAAGAACTTCAGGTCTTTGAAGAAAGAAATTGAAGAAATTATCAGAAGATGGAAAGATCTTCCATGCTCATGGATTGGTAGGATTAACAAAGTAAAAAAAAAAAAAAAATGACCATTTTACCAAAAGTAATCTACAGATTCAATGCAATACCCATCAAAAGTACAACATAATACTTTACAGACCTTGAAGGAACAATACTCAACTTCACATGGAGAAACAAAAATCCCAGGATAGTTAAAACATCTCGTACAATAAAAGAACTTCTGTAAAGGCTGCTTTGTAAATCAATGTGGCAGTTCCTCGCAAAACTGGGAGTCAATATACCTCGAGAACAAGTTAAATGACTCTTGGTCATATACTCAAATGATCATCAGCTCATTCATACCACAGGAACTTAACTACATTCTTAGCTGCTTTATTTGTAATAGCCAGAAACTAGGAACAACCTGGATGATCTTCAATTAAAGAATGGATAAAAAAAAATGTACATTTGTATAACTCAACTGTTAAAAACAATGACATCAGGAAATTTGAAGGCAAATAGTTGGAACTAGAAAAAAAATCATCTATGAGGTAACCCAGACTCAGAAAGAAAAACATGATATGTACTCACTCACAACTGGATATTAATTGTAAAGTAAAGAAAAACAGCAGTGGCATTTCATTTGAATTTTACTAAATAAAGCTTGCCTGAATATCAAAAAAGTAAAATAGCCACAATGACCAGCTTAACAGGCCAGTCAGCAATGGCACACACCTTTAACCCCAGTAGCCACAATGATACACACCCATAATCCCAGTAGCCACACTAGCTTGCAAGAAAAATCAGGTGGTAGAGGCCATAATCCCAGAACTAGAGAGGATTATAATGGTATAGGAGGTCCTTCTGTTTATGTGTTGCTTTCATTGGTTGAATAAAGAAACTGTTTTGGCCTTGTTGATAGGAGTAGACAGAACTGAATGCTGGAAAGAAGGGCAGAGTGGTAGACACCATGGATCTCATGCCTGAGACAGACACTTATTAGAAACTTGCTGGTAAGCCACAGTCACATGGTTATACACAGATTAATAAAAATGGGTTAAATTAAGATGTAAGAATTAGCCAAAAAGAAGTTAGAGATAATGGACCAGGTAGTGTCTAAATGAATAGTTTCTGTGTGTTTATTTTGGGTGTAATGATGTGGGAGTGTCATATATCAATTTGTTGATTTCATTGGTTAATCAATAAAGAAACTGCTTGGCCTGACAGGTTAGAACATAGGTGGGTGGAGTAAACAGAACAGAATTCTGGGAGGAAGAGGAAATGAGGCAGACACCATGCCTCTCCTCTCCAGGGCAGACACAATGAAGCTCCAACCCAAGATGTACATAGGTTAGAATCTCCCTCGTAAGTCATTACTTCGTGGTGCTACACACATTAATAAAAAGGGTTAATCAAGATGTGAGAGTTAGCCAGTAAGAGGCTAGAGCTAATGGGCCAAGCAGTGTTTAAATAAATACAATTTGTGTGTTATTTCGGGGCATAAGCTAGCCAGACAGCCAGGATCCGGGTGGCAGGAACTCAGCCCGCAGCTCTTATTACAGAAGGGCACCCACGTGGATAACTGAATCCACAGAAAGCCTGAGAAAGCTTGGGGAAAAAAATAGAGTAAAGCATATTTTCTTGGTGGTAGCAATTGCTCAGGTCTGCTTTGCTTGCTAGAGGCTAGCAAGTGCTCTCATCTAATAGAGGCTTCCTGACTCAGCTTTAGCTGCAAAACCCTGCAGCTCTTTTAGGAGGTCCTGCCACAAAACACTTAAACAGTGTTGATGAAAAGCTGAACACATGCTTTTCGGTTTTCAGCCATAGCAGGAAAAAAGCTTGTGCTGTTTTAAAATGCCAACTTTCTGGGTCAACCTGCCAGGGCAAACTCTGACTCTTTCAGTCAGGCAGCCCAAAGCATTTCAGTGTGGTCTGTGAGCAAAATGCTGCAGCATGCTTACTGACAGGGACCTTAAAGCGCCACAGAGTTGTGGCAATAAAAATGGCTACAGCCGGTATCTCCACCATGAGGCTGAAAAGTTAAGGAATGTGCTAGATCCAGTCATCAAAACCACTGCTTTATCCCTCACCTAAAAGACTCATGTAGTCAGAAAAAGAGAGATAAACAGTAAAGACCAGTTCAAAGAAAAAAAAAAAGCCTTTAAATGATTTGCAATGTGTTACAAATATATGCAGGCTAAAAGTTAAAGTTCTTAAAGTAAAAAAAAAAAAAAAAAAAAAAAAAAAAAAAAAAAAAAGAANGTGTGGTAGCACACACATTTAATCCCAAAACTTCGGAGGCAGAGGGAGATTGACCTCTGTGACTTCAAGGTGTGGTAGCACACACCTTTAATCCCAATGCCTGGGTGTCAGAGACAGAAGGATCTCTGAGAGTTCAAGGACAGCCTGGTCTACATAGCTATTCAAGGACAAAGATATACAGAGAACCTGTCTCAAAAAATAAAAGTAAAAGAAATAGAGGTTAAAATAAAGCCATATAAAGATGGAAAATACAAAGAGAATCATGATACTGTATGCTATTATGTTCTCTTTGAATTGTTTGAGTGCCAAGGAAGGAGCAACAGATGCTAAAAGATATTTGTTTATAAATGCTACTGAACTAATCCAAGATAGATATTTTGAAAATACATTGACTTCAGAATTTGGATCTCAGGATATGATACTTTGGAAAAGAGATTCTTCTTTTGTTTTCACAGAGGAAAAGACCCTGTGGATTGCTTCTATCCCAATATGGTATGATAGACCACGTCCTCCTGAAAGATTGCTGTGAACACGTTCAAAAAATTACTTCATTCAACTGCTGACTGAGATGAATCCAGAACACAGGATACACCATGAAAGACCTAATTAACAGTGTCCCTGAACAGCAGGAAGAAGTTTGGAGAGAAATAACTATGTCCATATTCCCAAATATTGTTTCTAAATGTTCTTTTACATTTAAAGGGGGATATGATAGAGATATGAATAATTTGCATTGGTATGGATTTGACTTTATTGATATAAATTTAAGGTCAATCTTGTTATGTGTATAAGTATTTCTGACTTTGACTAAGGTATTGTGATTGTGTAGTTCATGTAAAAATGTAATGTATATAGGTTGTTAATGGATAATCATCAATAATCAAGATTGTACTCATGTTAGTTAGATTTTCTAGATATATAGAGATATATTTCAGAGAGGCATTCTTTATATCTTTTGAAGACTACAGAATATGGCATTTAATGTTTTAATAACTTAGGGCTTTTTTCATGACAATGAGACATGTCTGCTCCTGACAGCACCAACCTTCTTCAAGAGCAAGATGGGCATTGAAGAGGATTCTTATGGAGTTGGTTAGCCATTTGGGCAAGAAAACTGCTCTTGCCTGGACTGTTGCATAAACTGGACACAGAGAACCCACAGAGAGAGGACTGCTAAACTTGCCTAAATAAAGGTGAGATGGTCTTTCGGGGTTCCTGATGCATGAAAGAGTCTGCGAGACATTCTGCAGGACACAGCAGATAGTGACTGACTGCCTTTGAAATTTCCTGCTTCATGGAAATGTCTGCTGGAAACTATGGGCCTGTAGGGTGAAGATGGATGCCCCAATGTTACAGAGGAACTTTGGGTGAGTGTCCAGGCAGCAAGATGTCTCTGTGATTTCTAGAGTTTTGTAAGTTGCTTACTCTCATTTACTTAGGTAATATTATATCCTTCTGGAGTCTTTGATGGAGTTGAAGAATAGATAGATAGTTATAGTTGTTTTCCTTTGTTATGATAAAAGATAAAATAGATGTAAATATTGTAACTGTAATTCTTGCTTGATAACTGTTTTGTTATATGTAATTTTGCTATATTAAAGTTAAAGCCTTCTTTTTTGTTTAAACAGAAAAGGGGGAAATGATGTGGGAGTGTCATATATCAATTTGTTGATTTCATTGATTAATCAATAAAGAAACTGCTTGGCCTGATAACTTAGAACATAGGTGGGTGGAATAAACAGAACAGAATGCTGGGAGAAAGAGGAAGTGATGCAGACACTATGCTGCTCCCCTCCAGGGCAGACGCGATGAAGCTCTGACCAAAGATGGACAAAGGTTAGAATCTCCCTGGTAAGACACCAGTTCTTGGTGCTACACACATTAATAGAAAGGGTTAATCAAGATGTGAGAGTTAGCCAGTAAGAGTCTAGAGCTAATTGGCCAAGCAGTGTTTAAATGAATACAATTTGTGTGTTGTTATTTCAGGGCATAAGCTAGCTAGGCGGCCGGGAGCTGAATGCCAGGAACTTAGCCCGCATCTCCTATTACAGTGTAAACTAGCTGGGCAGTGGGGATGGAACAAAAGGGCCCAGTCTCTGAGAAACATTATGAAATGGATGGATACAGCTCTCAGTCTTGGTCTCATTCTGAGGTTTGTTAGAGACAAAAATCACAATTTTCAGACTGAGGTTGAAATAAGAGCCAATGACTGGGTGCTTTGCCTTTCTGGTCTTCAGGTTGAACCCCAATATCTATCTCTGGGATTTTATCAATTATGCTTCAAGTAAACATGCTACAATCCACATATTCAGAGAGTCTAGGTAACAAGGAATGCCCAAGTTGGGGTGGGGGGTGGCACATGGAACTTCCTGGGGAGGATAAATTAAGGAAATCAACTACATAGACAGGGGGAAGGTAGGCATGGGAGCTTGAAGGATCAAGTTGAGAGTAAATGGATGGGGAAAGTGCTGAGAGAGATGCCAGGAAAAGGGGTCCTTTCAAGATCAAGTACAACACTGATGCTAAGGAAACTCTCAGGAAGCTACAAATATTGCCCCATCTAAGACTCCTGGCAGTAGTGAATGCAATGCCTGAAGTGACCATCCCCTGTAATTGGATTGGTGACTACCCTGGTTGTTATTAGAGAGCCTTCATCTACTGATTGATGGAGACATATTCAGAGACTCGGGGCCAAACAATGGACTGAACTTGGGGAGTCCTGCTAAGGAGAGGGAGGAGGAATTGAAGGAACCAGGGGCATCAGGGGCATAACAGGAAAAGCCCCACAAATGGCTAGCATCTCTCATGGAAACTCACAGAATAAATCCACAACTAAGGCCCTCTGAAGATAGGTGACAGTTGTGAAACTCCCGGAAAATGGAAGCAGGGTCTGTTCCTGGAGCTTTGGCTGGCTAACAGGAACTTATTCCTCAGGCTGGATTGCCTTGCACAGCCTGAATACATGGAGAGGTGCTTGGTCTTGTGGCATGTTGATATACCATGCTTTCCTGATATCCACAAAAGGGCTGCTTCTTTTTGAGTGGATAGGAAGGAGTAGTGGGTAAGGGGGTAGAGGGGAGGTTTGGGGAAGGAGTGGGAGGAGATGAGAGAGGGGAGGCTGAGGTCAAGATGTAAAATAAATTAATTAAATACAAAAAATCATGAAAAAGAAGAGGCAATGATATTAGACTATTTTTAAGCAAATGAATCTTCAAGTTTTATAAGGATATTTCCTTTTGCTAATGAGTTTGTTTTGTAAGAGGCATAAATAAAATCCTGCTGAGACAATTCAGAAATCTTAGATTGCTAGTATGTCAACCATGGCTGTTATATATATTGACTAATATATTCTACCTGGCAGGTTTGTCACCTCAGGAAATTACCTCTACAGTTTTTAAGTATAGTCTCTCTCTCTCTCTCTCTCTCTCTCTCTCTCTCTCTCTCTCTCTCTCTCTCTCCCTCTCTCTTTCTCTCTCTCTCTCTCTTACACACACACACACATGTATTCACACATGTTCATACATGCATGCATACACATACTCCTATATAAATTGTACATACACACATGTGCTTGCCTATACACACACACACATACTCATGATGCATGCATACATATACACAAGTGTACACACACAATCATGCATGTGTATATACACAAACGAATGAAATAATGCAAATACACACATGCATTCATGCATACACACAGGTACATGTGTATGTACAGATGCACAACAGAAACTGTGGTCTTACTACTCGGGATACACTTTGCATTCATCTGCTCACAATTGTATCAGGCTCTAAAGATTTTGCCTTGGAGTGAGTGGCTGCATGGCCAGATGGTCCCAGAGATCTGAGTCCAGGCCCCCTCCAATTCCCAAAATTGTTCTGGCCATGTTCTGGC
Source organism: Alexandromys fortis (assembly GCF_014885135.2). Taxonomy (NCBI): domain Eukaryota; kingdom Metazoa; phylum Chordata; class Mammalia; order Rodentia; family Cricetidae; genus Alexandromys; species Alexandromys fortis. The sequence goes on from NW_026068008.1 coordinate 8,482,478, forward strand.
TACTGGCTTTCTTTACCCCATTCCATCTTGCCCCCAAGCACTCCTTTACATGAGCAGGGTCCTTGGATCCCCCAACTGAGCCTGCTTTGGTGCTGAGGGGTCTGGGGAGCCAACAGGGAATGGTCCTGCCTCTGGAGCTTCTTTGTACAATGCCACCCTGCCCCCAAGCCTGCCTTTTAGTCTGTGAGGTCCTTGCAGTCCAACAAAAGGCCCTGCTCCTGTGCTGAGGAGATCTGGAGTAGTGAGTGAGTAGCTGCACAGCCAGATAGTCCCTGGGAACTGAAACAAGGCCCCCTCCAATTCCCTAAGCTTTTCTGGCCATCCAGCAGGGCATGTTCCTGGCTACTGGCTTTTTTTACCCCATTCCATCTTTTCCCCAAGCACTCATTTTCATTTGTGGAGTCCTTTGATCCCCCAACTCAACCTGCTTCAGGGCTGAGGAGTCTGGAAAGCCAGTGGTGAGTGGTCGTGCTGCTGGGGCTTCTTTGTACCACACCACCTTGCACCCCAAGCTGCCTTTTTCTATTTGAGGTCCTTGAAGCCCAGCAAGAGACCCTACTCCCATGCTGATGACATCCAGAGTGGTGAGTGGCCTCAAAGCCAGATAACCCCAGGAAATTGAGTCTATGCCCCCTCCAATATCCTAAGCTTTTCTGGCCATCCAGCAGAATGTGTTCCAGGCTGCTGGCTTTCTTTGCCCCATTCCACCTTGCCCCAAAGCAACCCTCTTCATATGCAGGGTCCTTAGATCCCCCGGCACAGCCTGCTTCAGGGCAGAGGGAATCTGAGAGCCAGCTCCAGTGCTGAGGGGACCTAAGAGCGGGCAGACCAAGAAAAACTTTCAAGTACACAGATAGCCACACAAAGATTGAACCAAGATGCCAAGACCGCTGGACTCAATTGAAGGAAGAGATGGGCAGGCACCAATGCAAGAATTCCTCCAACAGCTTGAAAAAAAACATGATAACATTAGAATCCAATGAACACGCAACAGGAAGGCTTGAACACACTAACCCAGAAGAAGTAGAAGTCAACTTTAAACATAACCTTATGAAAATGATAAAGACCCTTAAACAGGAAGTGAAAAACTCCCATAAAGAAATGGAAGGGAAGGCAAAGAAAAAGTTAGAAGAAATAAAAAATTTCCTCAAAGATACCCAGGAAAACCAAGAAAAAGCAATCAAACAAATAAAGGAAACATTTCAAGACTTGAAGACCGAAATGGAGGTAATAAAGAAAACACACCCAAAGGGATGGCTGGATATAGAAAATCTGGGTAAACAAACAGGAAGTACAAAGGCAACTATAACCAACAGAATATAAGAGGCCCCCATGGCGAATATGTTTCAGTCATTTCCAGTTACTGCAGAGAAAGTGTCTTGTCAGGACAATTAGAAAGCCCCATGCCTACTGTTACAAGCAATAATGATCTGAAGGATGAATTCCGTGTCTTTTCACAAACTTCTATAAGTAATCAAAGACCAAAGCTAAGAGTGTGTGTAAATAGCATTTTTATTACTGGCCTGCTGGACACAGGTGCTGATGTAAGTATCATTACCCCAGAATCTTGGCATCTGTACTGGCCTCTTCAGGATGTAAATGGTCAGTTCCTGTGAATTGGAACCTTATCTCGAGTAAGACAAAGCATGTGACGGGTTGAATACATAGGGCCAAAAGGACAAATAAGAAAACTAAGGCCATATGTAGCCAATACTGCAATGAATTTATGGGGTCGTGACCTATTACAACAATGGAATACCCAAATTAACATTCCTGCTACTTCTAGAGCCTATATTTCTGAGAATAATATTAAAAGATATTACAAACGGAGAAAACCAGCCATTCGGGCTGTACAAAAACACAAAGCAATTGATGTCCCTTCAGAGAGACCAACAGCCTTGCCTCTAAAATGGTTGACTGAGAAACCAATATGGACAAAGCAATGGCCTTTAACTGAGATAAAGTTACAGGCTTTAAAACAGCTGGTACAAGAACAATTAGATGCTGGACATACAGAAGAATCTACCAGCCCTTAGAATTCTCCTGTATTTGTGGTTAAGAAAAAAATTCAGGTAAATGGAGAATGGTGACAGATCTCAGGGCTATCAACAAGGTTATTCAACCTATGGGCCCTCTGCAATCTGGAATTCCTTTGCCCTCTTTATTTCCAAAAGGTTGGCCTCTCACAGCTATTGATTTAAAGGATTTTTTCTTCACTATACCTTTACAAGAACAAGATAGAGAAAAGTTTGCCTTCACAGTACCTACTTATAATAATTCTCAACCTTCGAGGAGATACCAGTGGGCTGTTCTCCCACAGAGCATGTTAAATAGCCCCTCCCTGTGCCAATATTTTGTAAATCAACCATTGCAAATAATATGCAAGAAATTTCCCAAGTCGATAGTCTATCATTACATGGACGACATTTTGATATCTGATTCAAACATGGATACCTTGAAAAGACTGTTTAAAGAAATAAAGATAGTTTTACCTAAATGGAGATTGCAGATTGCTCCTGAAAAGATCCAGAGGGGAGATTCTGTTAATTGTTTAGGTTATAAAATAGGTTTGCAAAAAATTAAGACACAAAAGGCACAAATTAGGAGAGATTGCCTATGGACTCTTAATGACTTTCAAAGACTGTTAGGAGACATTTCCAGTCTACGACCAGGTATTGGGATGACACCTGATCTAATAATTCATTTGAACAAAACTTTGGATGGTGATAAAGATTTAAACAGTCCCAGAGAATTAACAGCTAAAGCAGAAAAGGAACTGACGATGATTGAGAAAAAATTACAAAAGACACATATGGACAGGGTGAATCCAGAGCTCGATTGTATTCTCGTCATACTACCATCAAAAATTTCTCCTACAGAAATTTTAATGCAGAGAGATAATATTATCTTAAAATGGATCTTTTTACCACATAAACCAAGTAAAAAATTAAAAACTTATGTTGAAAAATCTCTAAATTAATTATAAAAGGCAAATTAAGGCTTCGTCAACTAGTAGGCATAGACCCAACAAAAATTATAATGCCTTTCACTGCTGATAAACTTAAAAAATTATAAAAAAATTGTATTGGTACTGTTTCTTGTATATTGATATATTGAATATTAAATGAGTGCTCCTACCTCTATATTTTGTATAAGAGTGTGCTTATAACTTTGTCTTTATTGTATTGATACATCTACCATATTACAATGTACATTTCTACCTCTAATATTATTTATATAATAACATTGTTTACATTTGATATGTAATGACATTGTTTACAGTTGGAGATCATTGTCTTCATATATCACACAGTTGTTTATTCTCTTAGTCTTCTAGTTAGATAGGTATTAAAAATTATATGTTTGTCATATTTATTTTTATGATAATCAGGTTTTTTAGGTACATAGAGATTATCTTTAATATAGATAGTATCATCTTCAGCCTCTTTGAAGAGCTATAGAAAATGGCCTTTAATCTAACCTAGAATTCCATGCCAACAAAACACAATCACTCCTGGCAACACCACTCTACTCCCGAGAGAACGTTGAGCACCAAAGATATCCACTGGGAGCTTGTCTTCTTGGCAGAACTGGCCTTTAGGTTAAGAAAAGCCCATACCTCAACTACTGACAAAGATACAGAATATCCATAAGTGGATAAAACAGGATTGTCTTATCTTGCTAAGACAGGGTAGGATAGTTCTAAGAAAGTTCCTTGCCTTAAATAATGGTATGTCACTTATGTTAGGCCTTAGCCAAAGTTGGTTGACTCAACATTGCAAACGAGACTTTGGGTGATTGCCCAGGTAGTCAGTTGTCTCTGTCATATGTTGCACATTTTGGATATTTCTCGTTTGTTAAGTAATATTAATTCCATTCTCAGATCTTTGACGGAGTTGAAGATTAGATAATTGTAGTTACTCTCTACATTATTTAACTCCTTAAAATAGAATGTTTAGTGTATTTATTATTTGTTCCTATTGTATATAGTTGTATTTGGTTTGGCTCTATCTTATTTAGACAAAAAGGGGAGATGTAGGGGAAGCCCCAGTCAATCACCTTGCTTGTAGGGCAAGATCTCCTGAGGATATTTTTTACTAATAAATATTACTGGCGTGCTCCCCCTCTTCCTTTCTGCTTTCCTATTCTCCACAGGAACTTCAGTTCTGTAAATTTTTCCCTTATTAAAGCTAAATATTTTATTATAATTTCTGTCTGCCATTCATTTACACCTCTACATAAGAGGAAAGTTCAAAGCACTTAGTGTCCACATAAAGAAAACGGAGAAAGCTAACATTAGAGACTTAACAGCACAACTGAAAGCTCTAGAAAAAAAAGCAGACTAACCCAGGAGGAGTGACATAATCAAACAAACTGGCAGGTGAAATCAACAAAATAGAAACACAGAAAACAATCCAAAGAATCAATGAAACAAAGAGCTGCTTCTTGAGAAAATCAACTGAATTGACAAACCCCTATCCAAACTAGTCAAAATGCAGAGAGAGAACACTTAAATTAACAAGATCAGAAATGAAAGGGGGAACATAACAACAGACACTGAGGAAATTCAGAGAATCATTGGGTCTTAGAACAAAAGCCTGTACTCCATAAAATTGGAAAATGTAAAAAAATGGACATATTTTTAGATATATAAATAACACATACTAAAATTAAATCAAGACCAGGTAAACAATTTCAATAGATCTATAAATTGTGAGAAGATAGAAGCTGTCATCAAAAACCTCCCAACAAAAAAAGCCCAGGACCAGATGGTTTTAGTGCAGAATTCTACCAAAACTTCCAAGAAGAGCTTTTACCTATACTCCTTATGTGTTCCACATAATAGAAACAGAAAAAAATCATTACCAAACTTTTTATGACGCTACAGTTAACCTGATTTGAAAACCACAGAAAGACTCTACCAAAGAAGAGAATTACAGACCAATCTCACTCATGAACATTGATGTAATAATTCTCAATAAAATGGTGGCAAACTAAATCCAAGAACACATCAAAAAAATCATCCATTATGATCAAGTAGGCTTCATCTCAAAGATGCAGGGCTAGGTCAACATACAAAAATCTACCAATATAATCCATCATATTAATAAACTGAAAGAAAAAACATATGGTCCTTTCATTAGATGCCAAAAACACATTTGACAAAAATTAACACCCCTTTATGATAAAGTTTTTGGAGAGATTGGGGATACAAGGATCATATCTAAATATAATAAAAGCAATATACAGCAAGCTGACAGCTAACATCAACTTAAATGGAGAGAAACTCAAAGCCATTCCACTAAAATCATGAAGAAGACAAGACTGTCCACTCTCTCCATTTCTCTTCAACATAGTGCTTGATGTTCTAGCAACAGCAATAAGACAATGTAAGGAGATAAATCAAATTCAAATTGGAAAAAAAAGTCGAACATTTGTCATTTGCAGATGATATGATTGTGTACATAAGTGACCCCAAAAACTGTACCAGGGAATGCCTACTGATGATAAATACCTTCAGTGATGCAGCAGGATACAAGATTAACCCAAAAAAAGTGTACATTAGTGACCCCAAATCTGTGCCAGAGAATGCCTACAGCTAATAAATACCTTCCATGATGCTGCAGGATACAAGATCAACTCAAAAAAAAATCAGTAGCCTTTCTATACACAAAGGATAAAGAAGCAGAGATGAAAATCAGAGAAACATCATGTTTCAAAATAGCCACAAATAGCATAAAGTATCTTGGGGTAAAACTAACCAAGGAAGTCAAAGATCTATTTGACAAGAACTTTAAGTCTTTGAAGAGAGAAATTGAAGAGGATAACAGAAAATGGAAGGATCTCCCATGCTCTTTAATTGGTAGGATCAACATAGTAAAAATGACAATTCTACCAAAGGAAATCTATAGATTCAATGAGATCCCCATCATAATCTCATCAAAATTCTTCACAGACCTTGAGAGAACAATAATCAACTTTATATGGAAAAACAAAAAAACCCAGGATAATCAAAAGAATCCTATACAATAAAGAAACTTCTGGAGGCATTACCATTCCTGATATCAAGCTCTATTACAGAGCAACAATAATAAAAACAGCTTGGTATTGGCATAAAAACAGAGACATTGACCAATGGAATCAAATCAAAGACCTGGATATTGATGCACAAACCTAAGAACACCTGATTTTTGACAAAGAAGCTAAAATTATACAATGGAATAAAGATACCATTTTTATGGTTCTGGAACAATTGGATGTCAACCTAAGAATAAAAATAGACTCATATGTATCACAATACACAAAACTTCAGTCCAAATATATAAATACAAATCCAAACACACTGAACCTGATAGAAGAGAAAGTGGGAAGTAGCCTGCAATACATGGGCACAAGAGATGACTTCTTAGGTATAACCCTGGTAGCACAGACAATACAAGCAAGGATGAATAAATGGGACCTCCTGAAACTGAGAAGCTTCTGTTAAGAAAAGGACAGAGTCATTAAGACAAAAAGACAACCTATCGAATGGGAGATCTTTACCAACCCCACATCCAAAAAAGGTCTGATCTCCAAAATATATAAAGAACTCAAGAAACCAGGCTTTAAAACTCTAAATAACCCAATTAAAATTTGAGTGATGTACTGAACAGATAATTCTCATTAGAAGAATTTCAAATGGCCAAAAGATACTTAAGGATATGTTCAACTTCCTTAGCTATCAGGGAAATGTAAATCAAAACAACTTTGAGTTACCATATTACACTTGTCAGAATGGCTAAGGAGAACACTCATCCATTGCTGGTAGGAATGGAAACTTGTAAAACCACTTTGGAAATCAGTGTGGTGGTTTCTCAGAAAATTGAGAATCAACCTACCTCAGGATCCAGCAATACCACTCTTGAGAATATACCCAATAGATGCCCAATCATACTACAAAAGCATTTGTTCAACTATGTTCATAGCAGAATTATTTGCAATAGCCAGAACCTGGAAACAACCTAGATGCCCCTCAATGGAAGAATAGATAAAGAAAGTGTGACACATCTACACATTAGAGTACTACTAAGCAGTAAAAAACAATGACATCTTGAATTTTGTATGCAAATGGATGGAAGTAGAAAACACTGTCCTGAGTGTGATAACCCAGACCAAAAAATATGAATATGCTATATACTCACTATTAGTGAATTCTAACCATAAACAAAGGACATTGAGCCTATAGTTCATGATCCTAGAGAAGTTAAGTAATAAGGTTAACTCAAAGAAAACAATAGAGAGAGCCTCCTGGAAACTGGAAACAGACAAGATCGCCAGGCAAAAGTTGGGAGCATGGGCATGGGGGTGAGGAGAAGAGGAGAGGGGGAGAGAGAGGGAAGAAGGTGAGGGTTGGGGAAAGCTAGGGGGATTAGGACAGTTGAGAGGGAGGAAAAATGGATATGGGAGCAGGGAAGGAGATATCTTAATTAAGGGAGCCATTTTGGGGTTGGCAAGAGGCTTGATTCTAAAGGGGTTTCCAGGTATCCATGGGGATGTCCACAGCTAGAACCTTGGGCAGTAGAGGAGAGGGTGCCTGAACTGGCCTTGTCCCATAGTCAGACCAATAACTATCTTGAATATCACCATAGAACCGTCATTCGAGGACAATTGGAGATAGATACAGAGACCCACATTGGAGCACTGGACTGAGCTCTTAATGTCCAGTTGAAGAGCAGAAGGAGGAAGAATATGCGCAAGGAAGTCAGGACCCCAAGGGTTTGGTCCACCCACTGAGAAAGTGTGACTGATCTAATGGGAGCTCACCAAATCCAGCTGGACTGAGACTGAATGAGCATGGGGTCACACTGTACCCTCTGAATGTGGCTGACAATTGGGGAATACTGAGAAGCCAATGATAATTGCACTGTGATTTGTCTCTATTGCATATACTGGTCTTTTGGCATCCTAGTCTGTAACATGAGGTCTGGGCTGCTTGGGGTTTCTGTCCTGCCCAGTTCCCCCAGCCCTTTGGCCCCAAAGAAAATCACACAGAGGTCTCCATAAGATTATAAACTGATTGGCCCATTTGCTCAGGCTTCTTATTATGTCTTGTAACTTATATTCACCCATTATTCTTATCTATGTTAGTCACATGGCTCAGTACCTTTTTCAGCATGGTAGGTCACATCCTGCTTCTTTGGTGATCTGAGCAGGCCTGGGAGGAATGGCTTCCTCCTTACCAGAATTCTCCTGTTCTCATTGCCCTGCCTCTACTTTTTGTCTGGTTGACCCGCCTATGCTTCCTGCCTGGCCAATCAGCATTTATTTTTAAACATGATTGACAGAATACAGACAATTCTCCCACACCGCTTCCCCCTCTTTTTTTTAAACAAAGGAAAATATCCATAGTCCATTTTTTTGGAAATGTGGGCATAGCATTCCAGGCTACTTCCAGCTGATTGGAAGTGCTGATAATCTTATAGGGACCTAAAGAAAAATTTGAATTATACTCAAGTCCTGACTGGAGTATCCTGTGAGAATTGATCATCTCAGGCGGCAGTCTTGAATAGTTTTGGATGTAGAACTCAGACATCCAGGCCATCTGTTCCTACCAGAGATTTCTCAGGTGGTCTTCCTTGATCAAACCTGATTTTTCTTCATTCAGAATGAATCCACAGCATCTCATTTCATGTGCAAACAAAAGCAAAATCTCTTCTCCAAAGTAAGATACGTTTTGACTTCAATTTTGAAGTCAGGGTATTTTCAAAATATTTATCTTGGATTAATTCAGCAGCATTTAGAAGCAAATATCTTTTAGCAGCTGTTGCTCCTTCCTCAGCATTCAAACAATTCAAAGAGAGCATAATAACATACAGAATCAAGATACTCTGTCCATTTTCATCTTTACATGGCTTTATTTTAACCTCTATTTCTTTTATTTTTACTTTTAACTTTTTGCTTTTTGAGACAGGTTCTCTGTGTATCTTTGTCCTGGAATTCCCTCTATAGGCCAGGATGTCCTTGAACTCAAAGAGATCCACTTTCCTCTGCCTCCCAAGTGCTGGGATTAAAGGTATGTGCTACCACACCTTGAACTCACAGAGGTCTGTCTGCCTCTGCCTTCCAGGCATTGGGATTAAAGGTGTGTACTACCACACCCAACTACTCTCTTTCTTTCTTTTTTACTTTAAGAACTTTAACAAAAGTATAAAAAGAAAAGAAAAATTCTTTTCTTTCCCAAGCCAGGATATATTTTTAACACACTGTAAACCATTCAGAGGTTTTCTTCATCTTTTAATCTCTCTTTACTGTATATCTCTTTTTCTGACTACAGGAGTGCTTTAATTTACCAAGCAATATGGGTAGAATTAAAACTGTGGCTTTGATGGCTGGATCCAGCCCATTTCTTAGCTTTCTGAGATTTCAGCCTCATGGCTGAGGTACCAGCAGTAGCCACATTTATTGCCACAACTCTACAGCATTTTAAGGTCCTTGTAAGCAAGCAAGCTGAAGCAGTGTGCTCAAAAGCCACACTCAAATGCTTTGTGGTCAGATTGCCTGCCTGAACGAGTCAAAGTTTGCCCTGGCAAGACAGCCCAGAAAGCCAGCATTTTAAAATGGCACAGCTTTTACCTTCTACTGCTGAAAATGGAACAGAATGTGGTCAGCTTTTCATCAACATCATTTAAGTGTTTTGTGGCAGGACCACTTAAAGAGCAGCAGGGTTTTGCAGCTAAAGCTGAGTGAGGAAGCCTCTTTTAAAGGAGAGTGCTTGCTTGCCTTTAGCAGGCAGAGCAGACCAAAGAAATTGCTGCTACCAAGAAACCATGCATAATGCTGTTATTTTGTTCTAGAATTACTTCCCAAGCTGTCTCGGGCTTTATATGGATATAGTAGTCCACATGTTGGCACCATTCTGTAACACCAGACTATTTGGATGTATACCTTCTTAAGCCTGGATGGAAGAGGGAGGGCCTTGGACTTCCCACAGGGCAGGGTATCCTGACCTCTCTTAGGACTGGAGAGGAAGAGATGAGGGTGAGTAGGGGAGTGGGAGAGAAGTGGGAGGAGGGAAGGAAGTGGAAATTTTGAATAGTATTATTTGTAAAGCAATAAATGATAAAGAATTTGCCTTTTCCATAACGAATTTTCTCCCCTATGCCTATTAATTATATCACCTGGACAGCCTCGGCCTCAACCACAAGCCTGTCTGCTACCTGTAGTAGTAGTGATTCTACTTCTCTGTGAATAACAAAACTACCTCATCCTAGAGGTCTTTACATGTAGATTAAAATCTTGAACTAGATTAAAGTAACTGCATTCAAAACTTTCTAGTAATTATCCCTCTGACAATCTCTCGTTGAGTTTTAGAATAAAAATGTCCAGTAGAAAAAAAACTTACCACTTAACTTTTCAATATGCAGAAGAAAATGCTAGGTGTTTAAATATTGTGTTGGAAATGTGGAAATAGTAATCAAATGGTTAGTTCATCAAATGGTCATGCAAAAAATACTAGCCTGAAATAAATTACCTTTACCATTTAACTCCAGTTTATAACCAATATTTAATGTACATAATTTGTGTAGGGCCAGGGTCTGCGCTTGTTTCTGGGGTGCATCTTGAGAACAGTTTCTGGTCAGCTAACTAAAGCAATCTGTTTTTTCCTGTGCTCCCTCTGCCCCACCTGGTGATTAGCTGTGGGGCATTGACTCCATTGTTGGTATGGTAATTTCCCACCTGCCTGGGTGGAAATCCTTGTGCAGCAGTTAGGTATATAAGGATTTCCCCAAGTCTGAATAAACAGCATTCGGCTGATCTTCTTTCGAATGACCCAGGTCTCTTTGTGTGTTCTTTCAATCTCCAGGCCCTTGCCCAACTCGCGTACTGTACAGTGGCGTGCGAATTGTACCGAGGGTGTAACAAAAATCAGGTGTTACAAATTTGTATTAATTTTACAGTGTTTGGGAAATTTTTTGTATTCCTTATGCAAGGAATATTATCTAAGAATATATTTATCAATACTGAAAAATCTTTCCACTATTAGTTTATGTCAGAGCATTTTAACATATGTTTCACTTATTTATTCCTGACAGATCTCCAGGTCTTTCCAGGCAGAGCCTATGGATAGATGAGCAAAACAAATATAGATGTCTGGTGTGGGAGAATTGTCTGTATTCTGTCAGTCATATTTTGAATAAACACTGATTGGTCAGGCAGGAAGTATAGGCAGGTCAACCAGATTAGGAAGTAGAGGCAGGGCGATAAAAACAGGAGAATTCTAGGAAGGAGGAAGCCCATTCCTCTCATTCCTGCCCAGATCACCAAAAGGCAAGAGTAACCTACACGTCTGAGAAAGGTACTGAGCTAACATAGATAAAAAAAATAATGGGTTAATATAAGCTACAAGAGCTAATAAGATGGCTGAGCTAATGGGCCAATCAGTTTTATAATTTATGGAGATCTCTGTGTGATTTTCTTTGTAACTAAATGACTGGGGACTGGGCATGACAGAAACCCCAACAAGCCTGACCTTCATGTTACAGATGTCAACTTATGTTTGCCACTAAGATGAGTGCACAAGGGTGAGATAAAGTATGGAAGCAATCTAATGTCTCTAAATTATGCTCTTTATTTTTTTTTTCATTATGGTTGTTTTTATTGGGTTATATTTTTTTCTGTTTCCCTACCTTGCCTCCCTTCCTCTTCTACATGCTCCCATTATCCCCATGCTCCCAATTTACCCAGGAGATCTTGCCTTTTTCTACTTCCCATGTAGATTATATCCATGTATGTCCCTCTTAGGTTCCTCTTTTTTGTCCAGCTTCTCTGGAATTGTGAATTGTGGGCTGGTTTTTCTTTGCTTTATGTTTAAGAGCCACTTATGAGTGAGTACATGTGATAATTGTCTTTCTGGGTCTGGAGTAACTCATTAAATATGATGTTTTCTAGATGCATTCATTTGCCTGCAAATTTCAAGATGATATTATTTTTTATATTGTGTTAATTTACCACATCTTATTTAACCATTATTTAGTCAAGGGGCATTTAGGTTGTTTCCAGGTTGTGGCTATGACAAATAGTGATGCTACAAACATAGCTGAGCACATGTCCTTGTGGTGTGATTGAGCATCTTTTGGGTATATACCCAAAAGTGTTACTGCTGGGTCTTGAAGAAGGTTGTTTCCTAATTTTCTGAGAAATTTCTATACTTATTTCCAAAGCAACTGTACAAGTTTACACTCACATCAGCAATGAAGGAGTGTTTCTTTTCCCCACAACCTTTCTAGCATAAGTTGTCACCAGTGTTTTTGATCTTGGCCATTCTTCCAGGTGTAGGATGGAATCTCAGAGTCATTTTGACTTGCATTTCTCTGATGGTTAAGAATGTTGAGCATTTCCTTAAGTGTCTTTCAGCCATTTTAGATTCTTATGTTTAGAGTTCTCTGTTTATTTCTGCACTGCATTTTTTATTTCATTATTTGTTCTGTTGATGACCAATTTCTTGAGTTCTTGATATAATTTGGAGTTCAGCCCTCTGTCCAATGTGGGGTTGGTGAAGATATTTTCCCATTCTGTAAATTGGTGTTTTGTCTTGTTGACCATGACCCTTGCTTTACAAAATCCTCTCAGTTTCAGGATTTCTCAGTTATTGTTTCAGTGTGCCACTAGGGTTTATTTAGAAAGTGGTCTCCTAAGCCAATGCCTTCAAGTATACTTCCCACTTTCTCATCTATGAGGTTCAGTGTGATTGGTTTTATGCTGAGGTCTTTGATCCATTTGGATTTGAGTTTTGTGCATGGTGATAGATAAGATCCATTTTTAGTCTTCTGCATGTTGATATCCAGTTATGCCATAACCATTTGTTGAATATGCTTTCTTTTCTCATTTTATATTTTTTGCTTTTTGTCATAAATAAGGTATTTGTAGGTGTATGGATTAATATCTGGATCTTCATTTTGGTTCCATTCATTCTCCCATCTTTTTTTTATGCCAATACCAGGCTATTTTTAGTACTATACCTCTATAGGAGAGTTTAAAGTCAGAGATTTTAATGTCTCTAGAAGTTCCTTTATTGTACAGGATTGTTTTAGCTATCCTGGATTCTTTGTTGTTGTTTTTGTTTTCTTTATGAAGTTGAATATTGTTCTTTTGAGGCCTGTGAAGAATTTTGCTGGAATTTTAATGGGTATTGCATTGAGTCTGTAGATTGCTTTTGGTGAGATTGCATTTTTACTGTGTTATTTCTACTTACCCAATAGCATGAGAGATCTTTCCATTTTCTGGTGTCTTCTATAGTTTCTTTCTTCAAAGATTTAAAGTTCTTGCCATACAGTCTTCCACTTGTTTGGTTAGAGTTACTCTGAGATATTTTATATTATTTGTGGCTATCATGAAAGGTGATATTTCTATGATTTCTTTCTCAGCCCATTTATCATGTGTGTAAAGGAGGGCTACTGATTTTTTTCTTTAAGTTAATCTTGTTTTCTGCTACATTATTGAAGATTTTAATGAGGTATAGACGTTTCTTAGTAAATGTTTTGGGGTCATTTATATATATACTATCTTATGATCAGCAAATAGTGAAAGTTTGACTTCTTCTTTTCTGATTTGTATCCCCTTGACCTCCTTTTGTTGTTTTATGGTTCTAGCTGGAACTTGAAGTACTATATTGAATAAATATGTAGAGAGCAGACAGCCTTGTCTTATTACTGATTTCAGTGGGATCACTTTGAGTTTCCCTCCATTTATTTTGATGTTGGCTGTAAACTTCATATATATTGTCTTTATTATGTTTAGGTATGTTCCTCATATCCCTGCTCTCTGTAAGACCTTTATCATGAAGGGATATGATAATTTGTCAAAGGATTTTTCAGCATCTAATGAGATGTTCAATTTTTTTCAGTTTGTTTATACAGTACATTTATACAGTACATTGCCAGATTTTCTTATGTTCATCCCTGCATCACTGGGATGAAGCTGAGTTGGTCCTGGCGGATGATTTTTCTTATGTGTTCTTAGATTCAGTTTGCCGGTATTTTATTGAGTATTTTTGCATCAATGTTCATGAGTGAGATTGGTTTGAAATTCTCTTTTGTATTAATGTCTTTGTGGTTTGATCATTGTAGCCTCATAAAAAGAGTTTAGCAATGTTTCTTTTGTTTCTATTGTGTGGAGCAATTTGAGGAGTATTAGTTCTTTGGATTAGTTCTGGGATTCACCTCTTATGCTGTGATTACCATTGGTTAATAAAGAAGTGGTTTGGGGCATATTGCAGCACAGAATAAGGCAAGGTGGGCATTCCATGCAGATAGAGGAAGAAAGAGTAGGTAGAGTCAGGGAAACACCATGTAACTTCTGAAGGAGACAAATGCTGGAACCTTACTGGTAGGCCAGAACCTCAGATTAAAAGAAATTGGTTAATTTAAGATATAAGAGTTAGCTAGAAAAGTCACCTAAGCTATTGATCAAGCAGTGATGTAATTAATATAGTTTTTGAGTAATTATTTTGGGTCTGGGTAGCCAGGAAACAAACAAGCAGCCTACAACAATAATTCTTCTTGGAAAATCTTGTATAATTCTGTACTGAAACCATCTGGTCCTGGGCTTTATTGTTTTGGTTGGGAGACTTTTGATGACTGTTTCTATTTCTTTAGCAGTTATTGATTTATTTAATTTATCTTATCTGGTCTTGATTTAATTTTGGTAAGTTTGTCCAGAAAGTTGTCCATTTTCTTTAAGTTTTCCAATTTTGTGGAGTACTGATTTTCAAGTATGACCTGATGATTCTCTGGGATTCCTTGGTATCTGTTGTTATGTCCCCCTTTTTGTTTCCAATTTTGTTAATTTGGATATTCTCTCTCTCTCTCTCTCTCTCTCTCTCTCTCTCTCTCTCTCTCTCTCTCTGTCTTTTGGTTAATTTGGATAAAGGTTTGTCTATTTAGTTGATATTCTCAAAGAATGAATTATTTGTATTGATTATATGTATTGTTTTCTTTGTTTCTATTTTATTGTTTCTATTTTCTATTTTATTGATTTCAGCTTTCAACTTGATTATGTCCTGCTATCTGGTTCTCCTGGGTGAGTTTGCTTCCTTTTGTTCTAGAGTTTTCATGTGTTCTATTTACTCATTAGTGTGGGATTTTTCCATCTTCTTTATGTAGGCATTTAGTGCTATGAACTTTTCTCTTAGTACTACTTTCATTGTGTCTCATGAATTTGGGTATGTTGTGTGGTGATTTTCATTGAATTTTAAGAAATCTTTAATTTCTTCATTTACTTCTTCCTTAACCCAATGGTGATTCAGGTGAACATTGTATAATCTCCATGAGTTTGTGGGCTTTCTGGAATTAGTGTTGCTGTTGAATTCTAATTTTAAGCCATGGTGATCTGATAAGATACATGGGATTATTCTAATTTTTTGTATCTGTTGAGGTTTGTTTTGTTACTGAGTATGTGGTCACTTTTTTGAGAACCTTCCATGAGGTGCTAACAAGAAGGTATATTCTTTCATGTTTGTACAGAATGTTCTATAGATTTCTGTTAAGTCCTTTTGAGTCAGAACATCTGTCAGTTCCCTTATTCCTGTTAGGTTTCTGTCTGGCAGACTTGTGCAGTGGTGAGAGTGGGGTATTGAAGTCTCCCACTATTAGTGTTTGTGGTTTATGGTGTGATTTAAGCTTTAGAAATGTTTCTATTATATATGAGGGTGCCCTTGTATTTGGGGCACAGATGTTCAGTATTGATAATTCCTCTTGATATATTTTTACTGTGACTAATATGAAATGTCCTTCTTTGTCTCTTGATTGATTTTAGCTTGAAGTCTATTTTGATAGATATTAGAATAGCTATACCAGATTGTTTCTTAGAAACATTTGATTAGAAAATTTTTCCCAGTCCTTTACTCTGAGATGATATCTATCTTTGGTTGAAGTGGGTTTCTTCTATGACACAGAAGGATGGATTCTGTTTTCATATTTAAACTGTTAGCCTGTGTCATTTTATAGGAGAGTTGAGTCCATTTATATTAAGGGATATTTATGACCAATAATTGCTAGTTTTTGTTATTTTAGTTTACATTGTTGGTGATGTTATTGTGTGTGTTTTTCCCTTCTTTGAGATTTGCTGCTGTGAAATCATCTGTTACCTGTGTTTTTGTGGATGTAGCTAGCTTCCTTGGGTTAGAGTTTTCTTCCTAGTACTTTGTGTATAGCTAGGTTTTGGCTAAATCTGGTTCTGTCATGGAATATCTTGTTTTGTCCATGTATGGTGATTGTTTTGCTGGGTACAATAGTCTGGATTGGCATCTGTGGTCTCTTAATGTCTGCATAACACTCGACCAGAGCCTTCTGTCTTTCATTGTTTCCATTGAGAAGTCAGGTGTAATTCTGATAGGTCTGCCTTTATATGATACTTGACCTATTCCCTTTGCATCTCTTAATATTCTTTATTTATGTATGTGTAGTATTTTAATTATTATGTGATGAGGGGACTTTATTTTAATCCAGTTTATTTGGTGGTCTGTAACCTTCCTGTATCTTCAGATGTATATCTTTCTTTAGGTTAGGAAAGTTTTCCTCTATGATTTTATTTAATATATTTTCTGTGCTTTTAGACTGTACTTTTCTCCTTCTTCTATCCCTATTATTCTTTGTTTTGGTCTTTTCATAGTATGCCATATTTTCTGTATATTTTGTTTTAAGCTTTTGTTCGATTTAACATATCTTTGACTAGTGAGTCTATTTCCTTTATTGTATTCTCAATGCTCGAGATTCTTTCTTCTATCTCTTGTATTCTGCTATTTATGCTTACATTTGTGGTTCCTGATCATTTTCCCATATTTCCACTTTCAGAATTCCTTCATTTTTTTCCTTCATTTTTTGTTTTCTTTATTGTCTCTATTTTGTTTTTCAAGTTTTGAATCATTTCTTTCACGTGTTTGCTTTTTCTTGAGGAATTTGTTGATTTTTTACAATTTTTGTTTGTCTTTTCCTCCATTTCTTTGAGGGGATTTTTCATTTCTTCTTTAAGGGCCTCAAACATTGTCCTCAAGTTATTTTTGTAGGTTATTTTCTTCTGCTTCATCTATATTGGGGTGTTCAAGTCTTTCCATTTTACAGTCAATAGTTTTTGTTGGTATTGTGTTGAACTTTGTGGTGTTGAGTATCTTCTTGCCTTGTCTACTGATCTGTTCCTCTAATTGGTGTAGTTGGGGGTGATCACTCTTCCAAGTACCAATGGATCCAAAGCTCAGATGGGTGCTCCCTGTGGTGGAGTTGGGACCACAGTCCATTCACCCCAGAGGTCACTCAGAAATTCCAGAGACTGTTGGCATTCCCAGAGGTCACTCTGCAATCCCAGAGATGGCTTGGGCCTGTTTCTACCACAAAGGGGGCTTGCTTGGATTTGCTCTCATGGAGGTTGCTGCCTCAGTTCTGCTCCTGAGGAGGCTCAGGACTGGTCCCACAGAGGTGGTTGGCTCAGCTTTGTTCCCAGTGAGGTTGTTGGCTTGGGCCTGCTCTGGAGGAGGTTGCTCGCTCAGGCTTGCTCCAGTTGGGGGATCACTGGCTCAAGCTTGCTCTGAGGGTGTTTCCTGGCTTGGGTCTGGTCCTGTACAGGTTGTTCTTTTGCTTAAGCACTATCTGAAATAGGTGATCCTGCCTCCAGGAAATCACAGAATGAGACTGAGCTAAGCTCTTACTTCAAAAGACTTTGCTGACAACAGAGTATCCTGTAAACAAGAAGCAGACAAACTGTTGCAGCCCAAAGAGTTGGCATGTGTTCTTTAATAACCCTCCATACAAAATAACTGTAGGTCTAATACTAAACTCATTATAAAAGGGTGCAGCAAACATATTTTTCTATCCTAACATGATGAATATGTTATTTTTTAAATAACACATTGTGGACATTTCATCTGATCTTCACATAGAGATACTTTGGCCTCTACATTACTACATTGTATCAACTTTCAGAATTCAAGGACAATTTGGTTTCATGCATTTTTGTGGATCATCTGTATTTGTTTATTTCCTTCATATCCCTTTCTTCTTTTCACAAATTTTATCCTTGTATAATATAAGCCATACAGTGCTATAATATGAATATTTTGAGTTCTGATAGACATTATGACTTAACGATGTTATAAGCATATTTAAGATGAAGTGACTTAAATGGATGATCTGATATTTCTTGTCAGTCACTTTAATAGTCATTTGAGTTTTCTTATTGAAATTTAAATTTACAGACTGACACATGGGTATAAAGATTTATTTTTTCTCTATTGGACTACATAAATATTAATTATTATGGTATTCTTGTACAGATTTGTATATTAGGTATACTTTTACAGTGGTTCTCAACATTCCAAATGCTACAACCCTTTAATACAGCAATCTTTGTATTGTGATAGCTTCAACCATAAAAATATTTTCTTGTTACTTCATAACTATAAGTTTGCTACTGTTATAAATCATACTGCAAATATCTGATATGCAGGATACCTGATATACAACCCTTGTTAAAGGATCATTGATCACCTAATAAGGTCACAATCCAGTTTGAGAACAATTGTTTAATAAGGTATGACTTTATTCAGTCTTTCATACTTTTCCTCCTAAAATAGTGCCCTTTCTAAACTAGTTCCCATTTTGAAAATGTTGAATGATGGTTTATTTAATTTGAACTACCTATTTATCACAAAATATGTAATGAGTGCCTCCTTTTTTCAAGCATCCAAGTGATTCAGAGAAATGAGGATCAATTTTACATCTTAATGTAATCTTAATGACCTCGTAGTAGATTGAGAAGTAAAATACAAAAATATTGTGTAGTACACTGTCCTGAATAATAATAAATGTGGTCCTCACAATGACTTTAGGGAGCACCATTATGAGGTTCAGATTCCCTAAGTGGCTAAGCTATAAACTTTAACAATGATGCTTAAATTTCTTGATAGGACCCTTCTTTATCTGTCTTCTCGGTTTCTACTTGTCATAGCAATGATTAAAACTCCCACAATAGTTTTTGACAGCAGAGAGACATTTGATTCTGTGGTCTGCTAAGTTAAACCAACATAAAGGTATCTTGACTTCAAAAGTTGGGTCTAAGAATATGTTGCTTTAGAAGAAAGGTTCTGCTTTTGTTTCCACACTTTCCTTCCAGACTAATGTGGTTTGATGGAACAAGACCTCCTCAAAAGGTCTCCTCAAAGCCCCAAATACTTCACCCAACAGAAAACAAAGAGCAGTTTGGAGAAAACTATGCCCAAATTCCCAAACATTGTTTATAAATTTTTGTTTTTATTTAAAGGGGGATATGACATAGAGATAAATATGTATAAATAAGTATTGGTATGGATCTTGGTCTATTGATTCCAATTTAAGGTTAATTTTGCATATGTATATTTCTGCTCTTAATTAAGGTATTGCGTTTGTGCAGCTCATTTAAAATCATAATGTATAATTTAAAAATACAGGTTAAGCCGGGTGTTGGTGGCACATGCCTTTAATCCCAGCACTCAGGAGACAGAGGCAGGCAGATTTCTGTGAGTTCAAGGCCAGCCTGGTCTACAAAAGCTAGTTCCAGGACAGGCTCCAAAGCTACAGAGAAACTCTATCTCAGAAATCCAAAAAAGAAAAAAAAATACAGATTAATAGATAGTCATCTATAATAATCAAGCTTGTTAGTTAGGTTTTCTAGATGTACAGAGATATATTTCCGATTGATACGTATTTTTCAAATCTTTCAAAGACTAATAGAATATGGCATTTAAATGTTTTAAGAACTTAGAACTTTTTATGACAATGAGACACATCTGCTCCTGATAGCACCAATTTACTTCAAGAGGATGATAAGCATCAAAGAGGCTCCTTATAGAATTGGTTAGCCATCTGGGCAAGAAACTACTTTTGCCTGGACTGCTTGATGGTGTGCTGTTAAACTGGACATGTAGGACTCACAAAAAAATGACTGCTGAAGTTGCCTAAAGAAGGTGAGAAAGTCCTTCAAGGTTTCTATTTCATGAAAGAGTCTACCAGACATTTTGTAGGATGCAGAAGAATGTGACTGACAAATTGCCAATATAAGTGAAACTGCCTTTGAAATTTCCTGCCTAATAGAAAAATCTGCCATATGCTATGGGCCTATAGGTTGAAGATATTACAGAAGAACTTTGGGAGGCTGTCCAGGCAGCAAGATGTCTCTGTCAATTCTAGAGTTTTGGAAGTTGCTTACAATGCACTTCCTGTTTACTTAGGTAATATTATATCCTCCTGGAGTCTTTTATGGATTTTAAGGTGTAATGTTATTTAATAAGAATTCTAAGCTAATAGGCCAAGCAGTGTTGTAATTAATATAGTTTCTGTGTGAGTATTTCAGGTCTGGGTGGCCAGAAACAAAGGAGCAGAGTCTCCACCTACAATCATTGAGTATTTCTTTCTATATCTTTTTCAACACTTTTTTCTAGTTAAGAATTTTAGAATAAGCATATATAAAACCAATACCATGTAAAGAAAATTTCTTAGTCACTTAATCTTTGCTCACCTTTGTATGTAATGTAATTCTAAAATTCATGCTTCATAATACATTAACAAATACAATAAAATTATAAGTTAATAAATTGCTTCCCGTTTTCCATTTCGAATTCTTTAATATAAAACCTATCAAAATAATATGATTAGCTTTCAAACCTGTGTTCACCCTCCAAAAACTATATAATGTCTATATAATGGTCCTCAAAGATAATTTCACATTTTAACTCACAGAACCGGTGAATATAACTTTATATTACAAAGGATTCTTGCAAATATGGTTAAGTATCTTGAGGTGAAAGATATTTTAATATACAGTCTAAGTAGGCTACAAATGTAATCACAGATGTTATTATAACAAAGTGTTAGAAAGATATTTGTCACACACAGAAAAAAGAAAACAACATGGACATGAAGGTAGACATTGGGTTACTGTGACTACAAGCCAAGATAGGTCAATGTCCGTGGAAAATTGGAATAAAAAACAAGTGCATTTTCCTTGAGAACCTGTGAGGAAGAATTATACTTCTCAGTTCTGTTTTTCCCACAGTAAAATTTGTTTTCAACTACTGACCTCCAGAAATGGAAAAATCAATGTGCACTGCTCAAAACCTCAAGTTGGTAACCACCTGAGAAAACTAATAGACAAATTGGTTACCAAAATACTTTTGGAATCTCAGTGATTAGATTGAAAAGAATATAAAATGAGAATTTTCATTTTGTTTTTTTTTTCTTGTTTGTTTATTTTAGTACACAGATGATAGGAAGCTGGATTTTTGAAGAGTTTTATTTGCTGGCAGGTTTAGAGGCTAAAAGACCAAGAGTCAACAGCACCACTTATTTAATCACAGAGTCATTGTCCTAATTTGTCCTGTTGCTGAGATAAAACACAGAGGAAAAAAAAACTTGAGGGAGGAAAGGGCTTTTTTCCCCCCTTCCAAATTACAATGATAAGAGAAACCAAGACAACAGCAACTCAAAGCAGGAACCTCGTCGTAGGAGCATTTTTGCCTTGATTGATATTCCCTCCTCTCAAGTGACTTAAGCTTATGTCAAGTTGACATAAAACTATTCAGCACACTTAGGCATATTTTTAGGACAAGGGCATAAAGTAGCCACATCCTTGCCAAAATATCCCAAGTTATCTCTAGGCCATTTACTAATATTCCTTCTGCTCTGATACTTGTTCAGCTGTACTCCACAGTTCAAATCAGGCTCAGAACTGTTTCCGAGCTCCTATGAGTATGGCCCATTCAGACCCACTTAAAGTGTTCTATCATTTTTCTACTCCAAAGTCTTTCATATTCCTCTATAAAAGATAGTATGGTCAGGCCTGTTACATCAATACCCAGTCTCTGGTACCAATTTGTCTTAGTCACTGTTCTATTGCTGTGAAGAGACACCATGACTAAGGTAATTCTTATGAATTTTTCTAAAAAAAGCATTTAATTGGGGGCTTACTAACAGTTTCAGAGATTTAGTTTATTACCATGGTTTTTGAAACCTCAAAGCCCACCCCAAGTGATACACTTCTACCATCAAAGGCACACCTACACTAAGGCCATACCTCCTAATCTTTTTAATCTGTTCAAATGGTGCCACTCTTTGGTGACTAAGCATTCAAATATATGAGCCTATGTGGGACAGTCTTATTCAAACCATGACACACATGTGATCAAATACAGACCATATTTGTCTTTCTGGACTTGGATTGCCTCACTCTGGCATTTGCAAATAAAGATTGTTCATTTAGTCGAGAGTTGTTCAGTTTCTACGACATGAAGCTTTCTGTTGTTGATGATATCCAGCTGTTACTCTGTGGTGTCAGATAGGATAGAGTGTTATCACAATGTTCTTGTATCTGTCGAGACTTGCTTAGTTTCAGAACATCTGATCAGTTTTGGAGAAAGTTCCATGAGGTGCTGAGCAAAAGATGTATTCTTTTGCATTTTGGTGAAATGTTCTGTAACTATCTGTTGGGTCTATTTGGTTTATAACGTCTGTTAGTCCCAGCGTTTCTGTTCAGTTTTTGTCGAGATGACCTATCTATGGTGAGAGAGATATTGAAGTCTCCCAAGGTCAGTGTGTGAGGCTCTTTTTCTGACTTAAGTAGAAATTGGTTTTAGGGTGTTGAATAACATGATGAATGAGGAAGAAGTTTGGGGGAAAGGTCTATGTGACCCATTGTGGATGGAAGCAGAGAGAAGGCAGAGGACAAAGCTGTTTGGAGGTGAGACTGGGGGGGGGGTTGGGTTTGGAGGAGAGGAAGGAGTGGTGAAGAACTGCAGTTAGTCTACCTGCATAATTGACCAGAATGACCAGGGTATGGGTCATTGTGGTTTTAAATGCATCGTTGGCACTTTCAGTGCCATAAGTATAGCTGAGTGAAGAAAGTTCTACAGACAACCTAAGTACTATTTCCTGTTGTACAGCCTATCAATCTATTGCAGAACTTTACCTTGGTGTCAATAAAATCCTCAATTTTTAAATTTTCTTTCTTTGTGTGTACTTATGTGTATGTGTAAAAAATATGAGCTTGGTGTGTGTGTGTGTGTGTGTGTGTGTGTGTATGCATGACCTGTGCAGATATATTTACACATATGATCCTGAGATGACTTTGGGTGTCATACTCTACCACTGTTTGTCTTATGTCCCTGAGAAAGTGTGTCTCACTGAACCTGAAGTTCTAGAAACTATCCTGTTTCAGTCTTTCAACAGCCATGCCTAACTAGGATCCAGTTTTTATCTGTGTTCTGGAATTTTTAATTCAAGTTCAATTGTTTCCACAGCAGATATCATTAACTACTGTGCCATCTCTACAGCCTCAAAACTTCTGGTTTAAAAATAACAAAATATTTTAATGAACAAACTATCATGAAATCAATCACTGCTTTGAGCAGTCTCAAAATGAGTTACATGTGTGATAACCAAGAAAACTGTATTTTGGTGGCTGTCCTCTTACCTTTGCCATGCCCCTTTTTGGTAGGTAGGTAGGTTTTCCCCACTGTACCAAAAGCTATCAATCAGGTCACTTACCCATACTCTCAGCATCCCCTCCCATTTAGTGTGCTTTTCTGAAGGACTGTGGAAATAAAGACTTTAAAGGAGAGCAATCCACGATATGTGTATGGTAGAAAACATCATCCAAGCTCCCTAACACTCCTTTATAGAAAAAGTCCAGGTTGTTTTGCTGGGGGGCTTCATCCCAGCTCCTGGAATAAGACCCCTCCCCAGGGAGGGCCAAGACCACTCCCACAGATTGTCTAAACTGCCCCCCCCCCCCAGAGACGGTCATGATTCTACCCATCCCCCCCCCCCCCCCGCGCCCCCAGAATGAGAACGTAGTCTCCGGGTTCAGGGCGCTCTCCCCTTTCCTCTCTTCCCCTCTCCATGCTTTCCTGGGGCCACCTGGGAGCATTGCATTAAACATGGGAGTCTTTTAATTCAGTTTAATTTGGTCTGATTGGAATTATTTGCGTGGGCGGAGAGGATCGCCTAAGAGAAATATATTCCTGACAATATAGAAGGGCAGAAGGAGTCAACTTCTTCCATGATTTTAAATTTTAAATCCACAATGCAAACTCATTGCATTGCCAATTGTACAGTTAGTAACAGTTCTGCTAAGTATTTTTGGAGCGCTTGCTTTGCAGAGGCATAAAGGGTGTCTCATGAGTAAATTTTTTTATTAAGAAAAACTAAGCATGGGGGGGTGGCTTGGGGACCAACATACATAAAGGAACTACAGAAATACTTAACGAATTACTAGAAGAGGCGGGGACCAAAAGGGGAAACGGTACTGTTTGTAAGATCATATCACAAAGTATAAAACCAGAATGCCGAGAAAAAGCCGTCATAAAACAGCAGGCTATATGTAAAGCCTCTGAAGGGACCTGGAAGGGAACCACTTATTCCCAAATCCAGAGCCGCGAACGCCGAGCTTTAAAGGCGGGTGCCGTAAAAGTCGAGGCCTCCAGGCAGCCGGAGCGTCCTGCTTTGCGGCAGCGCCCGGCGGGAAAGCGAGGCGGGCGGGCGGTTGAAGAGTCCTCGCCCCGCCCCCGCCCGCTTTCCAGCGCTCGGAAGGAGGCTGAGCAGGCTGGGACCCAGCGCTGGGCGCCGCTTAACACCCACTCCCCGTCGCCGGCGTCATGGAGGCGGCGGTGGATGCCGAAGTCGAACCTGAGGATGGCGACAGCAGCTGCGCGGACGTGTGCTTCATGGACAAAGGCCTGCAGAGGTACCTGCGGCCACCCGATGGGACCCCGGGTCGGCTGGCTGAGGTGGCGGGGTCCTCCCTGTCCTCCCAGCACAGCCCGGGATCCTCCCTGCCCTCCCAGCACAGCCCGGGGTCCTCCCTGTCCTCCCAGCACAGCCCGGGATCCTCCCTGTCCTCCCAGCACAGCCCGGGATCCTCCCTGCCCTCCCAGCACAGCCCGGGATCCTCCCTGTCCTCC
>NW_026068008.1:8507802-8545199 GCF_014885135.2 Alexandromys fortis
CCTCCCAGCACAGCCCGGGGTCCTCCCTGTCCTCCCAGCACAGCCCGGGGTCCTCCCTGTCCTCCCAGCACAGCCGCAGGATCCTCCCTCCTCCCAGCACAGCACGGGGTCCCCCCTGTTCCGACTGGTTTTTAATTTCCTATGCACGAGGCACCATTAGATACACGTCCATATACTTGTTGAATGTACCACACAACTCTTCTAGCTGACCCTGTTTCATGGTACCCAGACCATTCAGTGCCTTTGTAAGGATCCTAGACTTTGCCTTTTTTTTCTTAGTTTCTTTTTGTTTATTCAATGTCCCTTTCACGTCATACATTTTGATCCCATTCATTTCTCTATTCCTTAGCATCCACCCTGCCCTTGCAGCCCCCCAAAATAAAAGAAAACTGTAGAGAAAAAAAGGAAAAAATTAAAAATCTCGTCATCGAAGTTGTAGTGTGACATAGTGAATCTCTTTGTCCATGTGTCTTGCTTACAAGTGTTCCTTGCAGAGAGCCTTTGGACTGATTCGAGGCCTTTGGTTTTTACTACACCATCAATGCTGGGTCCTCACCAAGACTCTTTGGATATCTTGTTATAGGTATTTTCACTGCAGGAGTCTCCCTGTCTTTGTGGGGGTGCCCTACTCTGTCCATGAACCTTGGCATTTATAATGTATAAAACAGCTTAGTCTGGCTAAATCTGCAGTTTGTCAGGGAAGAGATTTTTCAAAGGAATGCTTGTATTTGTATTTAACAATGGTTATCATTTCCAGGATGTTGTCTGTGTGAATGTTATATATCATTACTAATGCCCACAGCAATTCTGCAAGGTCGCTTTGCTAATAAGCAATGGATATGGGATTTTCTATTTTCGATACATTATATAATTTCTGACACTGCGACCAGTGAACAATTAAATTTAGCAATATTCATTTCTGATGTGTCAGAAAACAGATGGTTATTAAGAGCATATGGTAATTGCACAAGATCTGGCCCTGAATAATTCTGTAAATGATAGAAGCTAAATAACTGGCAAATATATCAAACAGGCATCTTTAGAAATTGGTGGTTTGAGGTCTGAAAATGTTTGCTTGCTGCCAGTTAGTTAGTAGGTTCCCTGCACCTTCATAGTAGCCAGCACAACCACAACCGTTGCGTGTGCTGTTCCTGCGCGCATTCATCTAGCACATCTGCCCTGGGCACTGTAGTTCAATGGAACTATTTCTGTGTTCTACTATGCAAGTTTCACTTATTAGTGGTAATTCAGGGAGTAGAAAGATGATTTCTGTTTAGAGGAAATGTGTTCTAACTTGCAGTTAGAGCAGACAAGAATCTTCCCACTAGGAAGAGCAATAATTAGTCATTTTCTTAGATATCAACTAAATTCTAGACTGACTAGCTATCACAGACCTTAAAGTAATTAAAGTTAGAAACTCATGCATTTAGTGTTGATTTATGTCAGGTTGATTTTTGTCTGTTGGTCTGTTTAATTGCCATAAACTGCTTAAGAGTTGTGAAAATTAAATGAGAAAAGGGAACAGCTTTAAAAGGTTACAGTTGCTCATTCTTAGCTATGAGAAGAGGAAGGGTCAGTT
Organism: Alexandromys fortis; assembly: GCF_014885135.2. Classification (NCBI taxonomy): domain Eukaryota; kingdom Metazoa; phylum Chordata; class Mammalia; order Rodentia; family Cricetidae; genus Alexandromys; species Alexandromys fortis. The sequence goes on from NW_026068008.1 coordinate 8,509,382, forward strand.
TTCTCTAAGAATGCCACCACCCCTAATAAGTCTACCGATGATGTGAGATGTCTTTCTGTATATGTGTTGCTTTTATTGGTTAATGAATAAAGCTGTTTTGGCTAATGACTTAGCAGAGTATAGCGAAGTGGGAAATCAGAACAGAGATGGAAAAAGTAGGCAGAGTCAAGGAGATGTCATATAGCTAGCTACCAATGAGAAAGATGCTACAGCCACTGGAATCTTTCCGGTAAGCCACAGCATGTGGCGAAACACAGGTTAATAGAAATGGATTAATTTAAGATAGTTAGCTAAGAATATACCTGAGTAATTGGCCAAGCAGTGCTGTAATTGACATAGTTTATGTGTGATTATTCGGGTCTGAGCAGTCTCTGTCTACATTCCATACTCCAGTGGAAGACTGCACATCCAAGGATATTTTGCAGCTCAGATTGGCCTTGGTTGTGGAAACAAACCAAAATGGACAAAGTTGAGTAGGAAAGGAAGAGAGAATGGGTTAGGAAGAGGTGAGAGAGAGTAAATATGATCAAAATACATATGTATAAAGAACTTGAATGAAGTTCTTAAAACATATATATACAAAAGAAGCAAAACAGAGAGGTATGCTAACATTCAGGAGCCTTTCTACTTACTGACTGTTGAAATCGCCCTTTACTCTATACGACAGTGACTTTGCATATGCAAGCTGAAAGTACCCAGAGTTACTCATCCTTCTGTGTTTGTATAAATGAACCAAAATGTTAGTATGCATGGTAAGTAATAAAATATTGCAAGGAAAAAATAGGAAGGACTTTTTTCTAAAGTGAGTAGACAATGTATTCATTATAATCTGCTACTTGATTAATTTTAACTATTTGGTCATGCTTTAAAATATGTTTTCATAACATTTTCTTTTATAGTATATCAGAGTTATCTTTAGATTCATCCCTTCATGCCATCAATCTGCATTGTAATAACATCTCCAAGATCACATCCATTGATCACATTTGGAACCTACGACATTTAGATCTATCATCTAATCAAATAAGTCAAATTGAAGGACTGAACACACTGACAAAACTATGCACTTTAAACTTGTCCTGCAATTTGATCACAAGAATAGAAGGTTTGTAAACTATTATATGTGGTATTTTATGTAAATGAAAATGAAGAAAACTATGTGCATTTGTTTTCTTCCAGTGGATGGAATTAATAGAATCATAAAATTTTGAAAATTAACCATAAAACCTACTATGAATTTGTTTTATTTCCCCATAAAACTGTCTTTTAAAAGCTAAATATACACACACACACAAAACCCAGCAGTTGATTTCACTGTATCAATCTGAAATGGTGCTGTCTATTTAAACCTTATAAAAGCTATGTTTTATCTCCCCCCGCCCCATTTTTAGGACTTGAAGCACTGGTTAATCTGACTAGACTGAATTTGTCTTATAATAATATAAACGATCTCAGTGGTAAGTAGACGTGCTTATATTTCTATAATGCTGAAGCTTTACATTGTGTTAGGACTTAGCTCAGTGTTGAGAAACTCCAAATTATAGTGATGTTTTGACCAAGGGTTTTATCCAAATTATGTACTTCTATCAAAACCATTGTTGCTGCCAAAACCATACCCATGTCAAAAGTAGAGATAAAGAAGAGGATGATCAGTAGCAGAAAAAGCTAAAGTGAGGAAAACCTACTTTCGGATGCTATACTTAATCTTAAATAGTTAACCACTATAGTCACATAGAAAGAGGTAGTTACAGTAAAACCTCTGACAGTGATAGAAACTTTCTATATCTGGTGCCTTCTCATGTGGCTGCCAGTAGCCAGGTATGAAAATTGACATGAAATATGACTGGTTGGGCAAGGGACTGAATATTTAAATTTTAATTTAAATATAAAAGCTACTAATGACTACGACATTGCACAATACAGACATGAAGGACTGCAGGGACTTGTATCTTAAAGGTTAAAGTCATTTATTCAGGTGGTCAGCATGCCTGAGAAGGTTTTGAAATTGTTACCTGTTTTTTATTAAAGGGATATAACTAATAAAATTTCAAAATTCTTAGGATTACCAGTTAGAACTAACAAAATTTCACTAATTATTCTCATATGCTGTTGTCTTAAAAACTTTTTTCTCCCATTGTTGCAGGGTTGATGCCTCTTCATGGACTGAAGTATAAACTTAGATATATTGACCTACATAGTAATTGTATAGACAGTATCCATCATTTACTTCAGTGTACAGTTGGCTTGCACTTCCTAACCAATCTTATTTTAGAGAAAGATGGAGAAGGTAATCCTATCTGTCTTGTACCAGGTAGGTAGTAGTTAATTTAATATGATGCTTTTCTCCTGAATTTGGTGTTCATGACCCACTTTCATTTCAGTCTTAAGCTTTGCAGTTTTAGGTTTTTGCTTTTTGTTTGTTTGTTTTTAGTATGTTTAGAAAAACATAAAGAAGTTATTGGAAAATAAATCTAAATTGCTTCTTGGTTAAAAGTATAAAGGATAAACAGGCCTCTCCTTCCTTTCTTCCTTCCCTCCCTCCCCCCCTCCTTCTCTCCCTTCCTCCCTCTCCCATCCTGAGACAGTATCTTTTTTAATTCAAACTTGATGGGTAGTGGAGGGTAACCATGAACCCTCCCTCCACTCTCTAAGCGCTGGGATTGCAGTTATGCACTGTATGAATGAATATATTACATTATTAATTGTGACTTTTGAAAGTTTAAACTTACATGTTCATTTCACAGCACCCACATGGTGCCATTCATAACTTGAATTTCAGGTCAGTACCCTTTCTTCACCTCTGTGGTCACCAGGAATGCATGTGGTACATGCATACATAGAAGCAATACTCAAATGCATAAAATAAATCTTTAAAAGAAGTTCAAGCACTGATTTGCTACATCTCTATCTCTCTCTTGAGTCTTTCCAACCAATTAATTGAACCTTCTGAGAAATATTTAGTATTGAAATTACGTGAGGGATTAGTTAGATGGTGTACCTTGTCACCATCTTGATGACCTGAGTTCAGTTCTTAAAACCTACATGGTAAAAGAAGAAAAATGACTCCCACAAGCTGTCCCTTGACCTATACATGTTTAAAAAAATGGGGGGGGGGGGAGAGAAAAAGAGAAATTGGTTGAGGACTTAGGTAGATGGCTCAGTGGTACAGGATCTGGGTTCAATTCCAGTACCTACATGATGGCTCACAACCATCTGTAACGCCCATTTCTGACTTCCTTTAAGTTAGGAACCAGGCACACACATAAACAGACATACATGCAGCCCAAATGCCTTTACATTTTTAATGTTAAAAAAAGGGAAGGAATTACTTGAGTAAAATTTAATATTAGTTTCTATTGGATTGTATACCATTGTAATGTTAATTTGGCAGTTTTCTTGTTTAATTCTTAGGAAAAGTGAATATTTTTGTCTTAAATAGTTGATTTAGCATATTCTAATATTATGTGTCATTAAGAAGAAAAGGGATATTTCACTAATATCTCACTATGCCACTCCAATTGCCATTTTTTCTTATCATTTTATGATGGTCATATTAATATAAACAAAAGATCTGCTTATCTTCCTTCTCAGAGTAAAATGCTGCTGATTTCATACATTTATAATCTCAAGGTAATTTTTCAGACCAGATGGTTTCAGTGATTTGACTTTACCAGGAATGGTATTTGGGATGGGGTGGGGGATGCTTTGCCTCTCTTGTATTTACTGATTGTGTGTTGAAGATGCTGAGTACGTAAAGTTATTGTCAGTGCTTCATCAGACTGACTTTCTTGTTCATGCAGTGTATGCCTACTGGCTTGGTTTGTTCTAGAAATAATCTCTTAAAGTATTTATGCTTTGGTTTTGAACTCTGTTTCCAAGGGTACCGAGCTATCATTCTCCAGACTTTGCCACAACTGAGGATCTTAGATTGCAAGAACATTTTTGGTGAGCCAGTAAACTTGGAAGAAATAAACTCATCACGCCTACAGTGCTTCGAAGGACTTTTGGATAACTTAGTTTCTTCTGATTCCCCCCTGAATATAAGTGAGGATGAGGTAGAGTATTGGTGGTTTTTCTTAGAGAAAAGATACCTTCAAGTGTTAATGGATCAGAATATGAACTTTAAGGATTCAGGTTTGTTTCTGTGCCTTAGGTCGTTGACAGTATGCCTATGGCAGCACCGCCCATGGATGTATTACCTCCTTTGGAGCAGTTCACCAGCACACCAGAAGATAATGTTCTGACCTCGCTCTTATCTGTGTGTCCATCTTCTGAACCAGAAAAAATTAATCATGAAAACGATTTTCAGAACGAAATGAAACTTCAGAAATTAGATGATCAAATCTTACAGCTTCTCAATGAAGTAATTTTATTTTTATTTTTTTGAAGGCTAATATGTTTATTAAAGAAAAGGTAGCTAAGAAAGTATGAAGTAGAAATTTGACCAACCAAAAGCATCATATTGACTATATCTGTATTTTTGTTTTCTTTACAGAAGTAGAATTATGTATAGTAACAGTGGTAGAAAACAGTAGGGTGTGGTTCTTTTTTCACTCATTTTCTTGTTGCCTTCCTTCATGAGTATCAGTACTGGTATTGCCAATAATATTTTATTCTTTTGTGTATGTAGCATCAATTAATAGATATTTGACTATGATATATGATTATGAGCATTATAGTCAAGTTTTGATTTCTCTTTGCTGTGTACCTACATGTTGCTTATCCCTATCTTACCTTTTGGGTAGGAGTTGCTGGAACATCCCATGTCCCTAATAGCAGTTCATGAGAGTTCTAGTTTACTTTTTTTATGATGAGGTCTTAACTGTGTAACACAGACTGACCTTGATGCTTCTGGAGCTCTGGGATTACAAGCATATACCAATATACCTTGCTCTCATGTGCCTTTTTCATTATAAATCTTCCTTTTGACTCTTTTGGAATATATCCTGGACACAGAATGTTATGTGTCTTAGATTCTGCTAGAGTCTTGTAAAAAATGTTGGCATTCTTATATTTATCATTAATTTGATTTGACTTAAAACTCTAATTTTGTCTAAACAAGTATTAGTTCATATTTCATTTGTTTTTAGAAATTGCCTTTTATTACCTCTAGTTTTTAACTCAAAAGTTTTTTCCTTTTTATACTTGACTATTATAGTTTCTCCATAGAAAGCTGATAGTCTCAGCTTGAAACATTGTCTATTCTGGTCCATTTTGCAAGTATCAGCTCCCATGTAGACTAGTCTTACCTTTTTATCACTTTGATGTCTTTAGTTTTAACTTCTATTTTTGTTTTGCTTCTTTTTCATTTTCCCAGAGTTTATAATTGTCTGTAAAAGAGTTGAGCTACTGAAAGCTCTTTTTTCTTTCTGTGCCAGAACTGAATTTCTTGCCTTCAGTTTCAAAGAGATACAATTTATACATCTTTAGTCTTATAAAATGTTTTAATATTTAAGAAGACTTTAAATTTTAATTATACTGAACAGAACTTTTAACAGGCTTGCTTTCTTCCTTTCTTTCTTTCTTTCTTTCTTTCTTTCTTTCTTTCTTTCTTTCTTTCTTTCTTTCTTTCTCTTATGTTCTTAGACTTCTAATTCTTTAATAGATAATGTTCCCGAGAAAGACCTCGGACCAAAGAGAGACGCAGACATAACATCTGAAAGTGACTATGGGAACAGAAAAGAGTACAGTCGAAAAATTCCCAGAAGAACAAAAATCCCATATTATGCCAGAACTATTCAAACTATTAAGCATCACAATAAAAACAACGGTGCATTTGTAAGGTACATGCTTGGTCTTAGTGAGCAAATGAGGTTACGAAGGCAGGAGTAACTGACTGACTTCTTGGCTCACGATGATAAACCTGTCAGTTTTATCATCAAATGAAGTTACGAAGGCAGGAGTAGCTGACTGACTTCTTATTGGCTCACGATGATAAACCTGTCAGTTTTATCATCAAATTTTAGGGCATAAACCTAACCCTTGCCCCCAGTCCTACAGTTTCTGTATCCATGGATTTAACCCACTACTGAACAAATAAAATCAAACAAAAGAATTATATGTTTACTGACATGAACCATTTATTGGGTTTAAAATTAATTGCTTCTGATTGAACATTCACAAACTGTTTTTTCTTGTCATTATTTCCTAAATAATGTAGTATAATAAACAGATTATTTTAGGTATTATGGCAGATATTGTATTGGATATAAAAATTAGTCTAGACAACTTAATATATACTCACACAACTATGCCATTTTATATAATGGACTTGAGCATTTAGATATTCTGTTATTTGAGGTTGGTTCTGGAACCAATCCCTGCAGAAAGTTAAGAATGGTGTATTCATATAAAAGATTGCTTTCTCTTTGTACTTACTAAAGTTGAGAAATTAATACAAATACCAAAATGCCACTGTATTACTTACAGTGGGAAAAAAGGCTAAAACACTTGAGTTTTCCTGACAAGTTTCTCCTCTACATGTAGGCTCATTTAGCCAGAAGGCCTAGCTAACCAGTACCAACTAAGCAAATGTAATGATTACGTTTTTGACATGAGGATTTAGAAATCTGATGTCTGTATTTTCATTGAAGAGATATCAACCTTGCTAGTTATTTAAAAAAGACTACACTTTTTTGCCTGCATAATTCTTTTCTTAAATGTTTGTTATTTAAATTCTTTATAGTGATCCAATTATACTTTCATGTATAAAACTTGCTCAGAAAAAAAAAAAAAACAAAAAAACAAACTTGCTCAGTCCTCTTAATAGTAAGAATATACTTCTTAATACTCTGGCTACCGATAGAATATTGTGTCAGTTTTAAACTTTAAAGTACCATAGGGTATCTAAATCATGTTTTCAAATATTTATATTAGAAATCATAGTCTATTTCATCTTGAATATGTTGAAAGACTACACATAAAAAATCATAATCTTTTTAAAATTCTTGACTCTAAATAGTGAGTCAACAAAGCACATCCATTGTGAAATTTATGAATTAGCTTGTCCAATTAACTATTACCTTACTTAATACATTTTTTGTTTAAAAAATTATTTACTGTATATGTGTGGGTGTTTTACCTGCATGTATGTCTGTACCGTGTCCTGGTGCCCACTAATGAACAGAAGAGGCATCAGATCCCCTGGATCTGATTTGGTCACAAATTACTGTGCTGTTGTGCCATGTGGGTACTGGAAATTGAAACCAGATCCTCTGGAAGGGGAGCTAATGCTCTTAACCACTGACCCATCTCTTCAGACCCTTAATTACATGTTTTTAACAATATTACTCATATATGTAACTAGAGGTGTTTGTGTTGGAAAACTGTACTTTGGATTATTCTCTACGTTTTATTCTTTGCAGTTGTAATCGCAAAATGAGACAGCCTTACCTTAAAGATTTATATGTAAGATCGTCTTTAGTTAACTGTAATGTTTTAAGAGACTTGGACGAGCAGAAGACTGACATAATTAAAGTAGACAAAAGTGTCTTGGACGACAACACTTACCGGGTACGGTTTAGAAAGTTAAGAAAAACTTAGATATAAAATCCTAGAAAGTTAACCATTCTTTATGAGCAATAAATGTTTTGTAGTTTTATCACTGATGGGAATTGGCTTCTTTTATGCTTCCTGATTTCCAGACTTTGTGTAATATTACTGCTTTTACATTTGCTAACGATGAGATCAGTTGAAATGATGCTACATTCTTGTGGAGGAGAATGTATTACGAATTTTCCAGCTCCTTTTTCCCAAAGAAATAGTTCCTAGTTTAAGGGTGATACTGTATTATTTCAAATATAAAGATAAATCTTCATGTTTTCTCAAAGTATTCTGTATAACTGTCTTGATGGTTGTCCTAAAACCCAATTTTGGAAAAGGATTCAGAGATGCTTTAAATATTTTAAAAATTCAAGACTTGCTGATTGTATTAGATAACTTTGCCCTTATTTTATATGTTTGAGTACTGGTTATTCTACTATGCTCTGTAAAACAATGTGCTCTAAGAGTTGGATTGCCTTCTATAATTGTCATGACCCTAGCAACTAACATTCATTTGATACGGTTGTGTACCCAGCGCTATTCTGCGCTGTTCTGTGTGCTTTGAATTCATTAACTCTCCTCGTAGCTTTTTACAGCAGGTACTGTTATTATAAAATAAATGAAAAGACTGAGGCAGCAAGAAATTGGGTAACTTTTTCAAATTCATAAAGCATTGCTATTTTCTTTTAGTCCCTCTTGGAACAGTTAGACCAAGAGAGAGAGATGAGGTGGAAAGCTGAGCAAGCTGAAAAGAAACTTATGGATTATATCGAAGAGCTCCTTAAGCAAGCAAGTGAGAAAAAAGATGTTCACAGCCTGGCTCTCATTACCACAGACAGGTAAGACAAAATATGCCCTTAAAGATGTCCCTCAGAGCCTGAGGATTACTAGACGTGGAACCAGGAAAAATTAGGGGGAATGAATACATTTTACTTTCACTTGATTTTAAGATTTAATGCTTCCTTGTTACATAAATGGGGAATTTGGGGTACATGTAGTTGACCACTTGTACTGGGAAGTGTCAGGTGGGTGAGTATTATACATAAACAATGAGATAAGACTTTGTGGGGTGGGGTGACTTGCTTTGTAGAGTACCATATTTACAAAGGGCTAGCACTGGCCATTGGCAAATTTCTCTTTGAGGTTTATGAATCCTAGTCTCTGTTTATGTACTCACTTTCTGCTAGGTTTGGTAGTACCACATAGCCCAAGTTTCCTAATTCTTTTCTTATTTTTTCTTGTCTAGTCTGTCTCCTATTTGTCTGAGGGTTTTTATTTTTACCCCAGTACTTTCTTTAATGTTACACTATCTTATTTCATTATGTGAAAATACATTGATTTCTATGGTTAATTCTGACATGATTCCTTTTCTGAAATAGTTATTAAGTTTCTTCTCTAGAGTTCCTTTCAGATTTTTTGTTTATTTGGTTGGTTGGTTTTTATTTTTTGTTTTGTTTGTTTTTCTTATCTCCAGACTTGCTATTGGCCATAAGTGGATTGGGAAGTTGCTACTAGTTCAGTTTTGTGTCTGTAGCATGGATAATTCCTCCTATAAAATCTTTTCTGAATGCTGGGCAGTGGTGGCACAGACCTTTAATCCCAGCACTCAGGAGGCAGAAGCAGGTGAAATTCTGTGAGTTTGAGGCCAGCTTGATCTACAAAAGCTAGTTCTAGGACAGGCTCCAAAGCCACAGAGAAGCCCTGTCTTGAAAATAATAATAATAATAATAATCTCTTCTGAATATCAAATTGAGGTACACTGTTTCCAACCTGATCCCTAATTTATTTTAGACATTTGGTTTTATAATACTGATACTTAAAAAACAAAATCCTGTCCACCTGCTTGTTTTATATGTTATACTTGTGTGATATGAAAAAAGAAACCATGTTAAACATGTACAGTGAGAATCTTTGTAGCTGCACATTTTTGGCACTCTTGTGTGAGTGCCTCTGTCAGTGTCCTGCCATATTTGTGTTTGAGGGATCACTGTACTGAATATATGGAAGAAAATCTACCGGGGGCCTAGAGTTCCAGCCCCAGCACCCCTCATGGCTCAGAATAGGATGCTTATTTAAGGCAAGCGAAAATCTGAGGGTTAAAAAAAATTGACTCAAGTACATCACTGCTACATGTTCTTTATTCCTTTGCATGAAGAAGCAAGAAGAAGAAGAAGAAGGGATGATCTTCATGAGGTTTCTGTAGTTGGAAAATTCCATAGGAAAGGACAATGATAATATGCATATCAAAATCACTAAAAGGGCAGGGAGATCCTGATAAATTAGTAATACTCCCCAGGTGACACCACCCGGCAAAGAACCATTGTCCAAGGGGAAATATCTGACATTCCAAAGCATTAGATAAAGTTACTAAACATCCTGAACCTGGACTTCACCCACACCCAGAGCTGTCTGTCTGGTAAGGGTGGGGCATGCTGCCTTCCTGAGCAGTGCCTGTCTTCTATAGAAATTTCTATGTGGTCTGTTAGCAAGCAGTTTTGTGGAATTGACACTGTATAAATTTAACTGTTAGAACAAAGAATGAATGTTGTCGCTCTAAGGTGTGGGGGAATGGAAAGGTCATTCTGTTGCCTCTATGGTGCTGAGATATTTTGGGGTGAATACTGTTTTTGAAGGGAGAACCACCTTGATTTCACAAGATTTTAGAGAATTGGCAGTGGCTTATCCAAAAGACAAGTGCCCCCGCAGGCTCTGTAAAACAGATGCCCCATAAGTTGTACTCTTGTGGGTCTGCCTTTATGAACCTGTCAGCTGTACATTTACTATGTAATACTTGTGGCCTCCAATAAAAATTCCAGTCAGGAAATGAGTGAATGGCATAGGGAAGGGAATAAGGCTCAGAACACCCTCAAGAGCAGAGCCCTGTTACATGCTAGAGATTGAGGATGAGTCATGGGGATACTGTAGAGGATAGGATTCCTCTTCAGGATAAAACCAAGCTGTTTTAGGGGTTGTTTTATTACATTTTATTTCCTTTGCATTATAGTTGAAATTCCTTTTACTGTTGGCTTTTTGTTTGTTTGTTTAGTTTGGTTATGTTGTGTTGTGTTGACTTTTTGAGGCAGCATCTTACTACATAGCTCTGGCTGGACTGGAAATCACTAAGTAGAGTAGTCTGGCCTTGAACTCAAAAAAGCTTTTGTGGTCTCTGCCTCCCAGGTGCTTGGAATACAGGTGTGGACCTCCAGGCCTGGTTTGGCATACTTTGTCTCTTGTTTGGGGCTATATGTGAATAATTTTTGTTTTATTTCATAGTATAGGTATTAACTAAATACACTTAATAGAAGCTAATCTCAACTGCTCGCTGGATTTCATTGAATTTGGGATGTTTGAAACACACTTCCTTTCTAGCTCTATACAGTCTCTCGTTTGTACCTGACGTCAATGGTCCATGTTCGTTGCTCTCTTGAGAAGTCAGTCTCAGTTGTTCTGACTCCGCTTTTATCTACACCCATGTTTGTTTGGTATCTTGAGATTAATGCTTCACAGCTCTTGATGTTATTGTGTGTATCTTGTATCCATCACCTAGTCTGAAGGCCAGGGATCATACTATGAATGTTATGTCAACAGAGTAAATCTCATTTATTATAGTATCTTTATTGTTCCAACCTCTTTGGACAATAGACTTGTTGATCTAATGAGTTAACAGAAGTGTTTTTCCTATATTTTGTGTGTTTTCAGGTTAGCCCATCCTGAGAAAGGAGCATCTTGCTTCTTACTCTGTATTCTTTACTTAGTAAATGGTGTGCCATTAATATTCTGTCAGCTTCCAAAACTAGAAATAATCGTTCTACCACCTTTTTCTCAAAGCCAGTTGGTATCAATATCTTCTTGATTCTGAATCTTAAATTATATATCTCCTCTGATACTGATCTCCCTTGAGGGTGGTGACTATACCTTATTTATACCGAATGCTTTTAAAAACTTCACACTAGCCCACAGTTGAGACACACTAGGGGTAAAGTATTGCTGTGAAATAATAAAGTTTATCTAAGTTTCTTTAATTTGTGACCAATGTTTTTCTGTTACATCAAAATGTTAGTTTCAGAGTCGGGACAAATGCATATATTTTTTTCAGATACTGATCACTATTTTAAGCCTTAACATTGACTACAATTTTCATTATTTTTGTACATGTAACATTCTTATGATTGCATATATAATTTATGCTTCAGGCTAAAGGATGTTATTTTTAAAGAGAGACATTCCAAGGCTCAACTTGAAATTATAGTTCACAGACTTCAAAATGAAGTTAAAAAGCTAACTATTGAACTAATGAAAGCACAAGATCAACAGGAAGATCACATCAGACACTTGAGAACCCTGGAAAAGGCATTGGAAAAAATGGAGAAGCAGAAAGCACAGCAGCAGCAGGCACAGGTATCTGAATGGATCCATGATGTGATGAAAAGATTCATGGCTTCCTCCCTGAACCTAATTGAATATTATAGTAAACTCAAAAGATACCAGGCTCTATGCAGAAAAAGTCACTGTTGTTTTTTATATAGCATCCACATAGCCTGTGGATTGTGTCTTTATTCTACCAGGACTTACATAAAGCAGTTATAAGAGTTGACAGAAATATTGCAGGTAGTAGGCTCATATTTTTGAGAGATAGCTTTCAAATCTGTGAGGTACTTGAAAGAGTTTTTACTTTCATGCTTTTGTCATGGAACCTGTCAAAACATGTGATACAAATCAATAATAATTGATGTCAGTATATTTGATGTGTCAACTTGGTCTGACAATATCATTCTTAATTCAGTAAAGTTTGAAAGCAGCTCAGTTATCAAGTCATGCCATTTAATCAACATTTAGAGGAGCTGCCAAAAAATACAAGTTGGTAGTTGCAGGGGTGGCCATAAAGCTTCTTGCTAGCTCTCGAAGCTCTTAAGTCTGCCAGCTTTTCTGTATAAGGACTTTCCCTTTTCTCTCAGATACTGATCTTAGTCATGTTCTCCCTAACATGCTGAACGTCAGCACACCCCAAAGCACTCTCACTCACCATGTGTCTGGCAGCCTGCTTGTTTAACCTCTGTACCTAACTCCAAAAGGCATGACTTTTTCCCCTTCTCCATCTTCCCCCTCCAGGTAGCTGCCAGGGTCTACAGCTTGCCTGCCCTGTGGCTTTTCTTTTAAACTAATGAAACTGCCCTTGGCTTTTAGACAAACTAACCAAATATAAAGTAGAAGCAGGTAGTGACTGTTAGTGCTGTATGTACCATATGTACGACACACAAATGAGACTACAACCAACTTTAAACCTAGAGGCAGGGGGATAATTGTGGGACTATTGTAATCATTTGTCCCTCATTCAGATGAGACTTCTCCAAGAGGTGGAGCTCAAAGCCTCGGCTGCTGATCGAGAAATAAACTTACTTCGAACTTCTCTTCACCAAGAAAAGGAGCAAGTGCAACAACTTCATGAACTTCTGGCATTGAAAGAAGAGGAACACAGGTGAATGAAACGTATCAAGACAATATTGATATTCATAAGTATAAAAGGAAATTTCTGGTTCTGTCCACCCTCCTTCCTACCCAGCAATTGACCATTTAGTGACATCTGACAGAATTAACTCATGGAGGGCTGGCAACATGGCTTAACACCAAAGCCTGACAAGTATGGTTCCTGGGACCCTTGTGACACAAGGAAAACCAGCTCCTGCAGGTTGTCCTATGACATCTATGTATGATAAAACACGTAATCTATCAGCCAGTCAATGTAGTGAAAAAGAGGAGTAAAATCAGAATTAACTTAAGAAGAAAACATATTTGCACCTCTATTAAATTCAGTTCTTTAGAAATAGCAGCTGAAAAACAAATGTGTGGCTTTGGTGTCAGCATGAAAAGAAGATTCTTATAAAAAATGCACCTTATTTCTACATTTCTTCAAGCTTAATAAAAATTGCCCATCCTGTAGAGCGAGAGGTAGCTGTTAACTTCCAAATAACTATTGTAAGACTACTCGGTATTTTTTCTTTAAACCAGTAGACTATGAACTTTCTCTGTCTATACATTTTTGTGTTTTAAAGCAAAGAACTGATCTTCCATTAACCTTAGGTGATACAAAATGTTAAAGGCTATTTAAAGACTTTTGAATTTTTATTTTCATGAACTGCATTGCTTTGGTTTCCATTCCAGGAAAGAAATTGAAACTAGGGAGTTTTTCAGTGATGCAGAGTTTCAGGATGCACTAGCTAAAGAAATGTCCAAAGAAGAAAGAAAGCATGAGCAAGAAGTAAAAGAATACCAAGAAAAAATTGATATATTAAACCAGCAGTATTTGGATTTAGAAAACGAATTCCGTATTGCTTTAACTGTGGAAGCCAGAAGATTTAAAGATGTAAGAATTGATGTGTAGCTCTGTTGATAAGAGAACCACATTTTAGAATCTTACAGTCTTTCCATCTCTGTTAATGCTATTCTCAGTCTTCTAAGTGCTAATGCCAAAAACTAATGCCAACATTGACTCCTTTTTCTCTGATACTCCATAATGAGTACCTTACGAGCTTTTTGTAGTGTTATTTTTAGAATATAGTCTTTCTTACCAACTTTGTATTAACATGTAAGTTAGATGTTATACCACTCCTCGACTAATTTGCCTTTCCATTTTATTCAGAACGATAATCAGAACCCTGTGTTGTAGCTGACTTCATGTTCTTGCCATTTCCCCCTTTACTCAAGCTACTCCCATCACATGTATTATACTGTTCCTTGAAGCACTTCCTGCCCAGAACACCTTCCCTATGTACATTTACATTCTTGTTGTCTGCTGGTAACTTCTCAATAACAATGTCATTTAAAATTGAACCTTCCTCTTACAGTACTTTACATCCTTCTAAGCTTACATTTTCTATATAGTTTCATGATGCATAGTTTCTTCCTGTTGGTATACTGCAAGTCCCTAACTACCACAAGACAATTTAGTCTGTTTTCTCCATTAGTACACTGCAGTGCCAAACAGTGGCTGACCTATAGCAACTGCTGAGTGAGTATGTGTCATACAAATGAATCTTGGTTCTTACACTCACTACTTAGTTTTTTGGGTAACTAAACAAATGAGGAGCAAACCCCTTGGGTCTGTGTTTTATCTGCTGGGAATTAGTAGATAGAAACAAACTACCTCTGATTTTTGTTTCGCTAAAATGCAAGGTTTTTAAATGAAAATTGTAAACTGTTTCTAGATGCAATATTTTCTATTTGGGAAGCTGCTGTTTATAATATGATTTCGAAATATAGGTTCAAGATGGTTTTGAAGATGTTGCAACTGAGTTAGCCAAGAGCAAACATGCTCTTATTTGGGCTCAACGCAAAGAAAATGAATCATCATCTTTAATTAAAGATCTGACCTGTATGGTGAAGGAACAAAAGACAAAACTCTCAGAAGTCTCCAAATTGAAACAGGAAGCAGCCGCGAATTTACAGGCAAGAGTCTGGAGTGTCATTTCCTTGGAGCTTTCGCATCACCTCAAGTGTGAGCAGTGCAGTTTGGGGTACTCAGGATTAATTTGGAGATGTTCTTGATGAATGTATACCTTGTGAAGTTAATGATTTCATAGATGATATTGCTTTCATCAGAATATCTAAGCGTGTCAGGTATAGTGATGCACACTTTGAGCCCAGCTCTTAGGAGACAGAACCAGTCAAAGGGATCTCTGAATTAGAGTCCATCCTGGTCTACATTTTGAGTTCTAGACCCTTTGGGCAAACATTATACTCTGTCTCAAAAAAATAAATAAAATATGTAAATAAATTACTTAAGTAAATTTACTTTTATGAAGGTGTTACCAGTTGCACGTGATACTCAAAGGTGTTAAGGTTTGAGAAGTGCCACTTGTGTTAATGGTATTAATTAGCCTTTAAATTCATGTCTATTAATATTTGTATTCTTTCACCTAAGAACTCAACTTTTGTAAAGTTATAGATAATTTAAATATTTTATGAGAAATTTTGGCAATTGTAGGTTCAGTTTTTTTCTTTAACAATTATAGAGTAAAAGCTTTAGAAAATAGCTTTTTAGATGTTGGCATTTGCGCATGTGTCTTAAAACTTGGTGTAAATTTTGGTAACATTTACTTTTTAATTGCTTAAAGATGTAAAATAAGTGTACTTTAATAAAAATTTATAGTGTATATAATTTAATGTTTATAATTAAGTGAAATAATTGGTGATTTTGTGTTTTGGGGGTGTATAGAATCAAATCAACACTCTGGAAATTTTGATTGAAGATGACAAGCAGAAGAGCATTCAAATAGAAATTCTTAAGCATGAAAAAACGCAGCTTATTTCTGAGCTAGCAGCCAAGGAGTCACTGATCTATGGTTTAAGGACAGAACGAAAAGTATGGGGACACGAACTCGCACATCAGGGTAAGTCTCAAGTTTTTAGATGGATCATAGCCGTTGTGAGAAAGCAATACATGTCGATATTGAAGTAAAAAGGTGTTTCCCTGCCTCTGAAATGTAAGGTAAAAAGCAGTGCTTTATCTGGTAGGATAAATACGCACTTACCAGCCAGAGAAGAACACACACCTCTCAGGAAGTAAGAAATCATTCCAGCAGTTAAGTTGTTAAAGTGCCCAGGCATGGCAGTACATGTCTGTAGCTGCTGCTGCCCTGGAAGCTGAGAAAGAAAGTTGCTCAAGAGCAGGTGAGGGAATGGTAGCTTTGATACCTTTATTCTATTTGAATTTATTTTTCACCGATATATAAAAACAGTAAAAATTTATATTTCCACGGGATACTGTGCTCTATATTAATACTAACATCTAATATGAGTATTCATATTTGTGACATTTACAGTATTTTGCATGGAAAGAAGTAAGATTTTGTATGAATGAAAACCTATATACATTGTAAGTAAATTCTTAAGTCTTTTTTTTTCTGATTGTTACTTAGCAAAGGAAAATTAAAAACCATATCTCAACATTTACAAATAGCTTGGAAATTTTGAATTGTTAGGTACTGTTTAAAACAAAGTATTATTTATTTATTCTATAGTAATTTCTAATGTGGTTGTGTTTGCTCCATCTTACCTATATAGGATCTATAATAGCTGAAATATAGAAAGCTTTCCTTCTAAATTCCTCTTGATTTGCATTATTGTTTGCTTTGGGTTTTAAATACGATTTTTCTGTTTTTCTCCTTATTAGGCTAGGTTTTCATAAAGTACAAAAATTCCCAAGGTGTGTTGTTTCTAACTGGTATTTGTTTCTTAGGATCGTCACTAGCTCAGAGTCGTGGGAAATTGGAAGCCCAAATTGAAAGTTTATGCAGAGAGAATGAATCTCTGAGAAAAAGCCATGAAAGTGACTGTGATGCCTTGAGAATAAAGTGCAAAATCATCGAGGACCAAACTGAAACCATCAGAAAATTAAAAGACGTAATCTTAGTAATGTTTTCTTTTGGGAAAAAGGCTGATGTCAGATTTAAAAATAATAATTTTTATTTTAAATCTTCAATTGTTGTAGATTTTTTGTTTGGTTGGTTTTGGGCTTCTGGATTTTTTGTTTTGTTTTGTTTTGTTTTTCAAGATAGTGTTTCTCTGTAGCTTTGGAGCCCTTTTTGGAACTCTATCTGTAGGCCAGACTGGCCTGGACCTCACAGAGATCCACTTGTGTCTGCATCCTGAGTGCTGAGACTAAAGGCCTGGGCCACCACTACCCAGCTAACTGTTGTAGATTTTAAAGAGAAAGAATATCATGTATCCTTTTAAAGTTTTTCACCTTGCACTCAAAAGTACTATGTGGTACTTATTAAATTGAATCTTAATTTGATTTTGTTGTTGTTGTTGTTTTTACTGTTTTTTGAGACAGGGTTTATGTATCTATGTGTTCCTGGGTAGCAAGGAAAAGGAAACAAACTAACCTGAAACAGAGATCTGCCTGCCACTGCCTTGAGTGTGGGATTAAAGGCATGTGGCCCAATGCCTGGCTTATTATTGCCTTTGAAATAACAGAACATGAGGCATCTGTAAAAGATTAGCCATGACAAGAAAATTTAGTATTATATATAATGTTATGTTCAATATCCTTTTAGGTCTTAAGTTTTACCATATGCAACATCTAAAATAAATTACTGATTTTTTTTAAAGTGTTTACAAGAAAAAGATGACCAAATCAAATTATTACAAGAAAAGATCACTTTCGTAGAAAAATGTACTCAAGAGCAACTTAGTGAAAAATGTTCACAACTAGATAATGTGATTGAAAAATTAGAAAGACACAATGAGAGAAAGGAAAAACTAAAACAACAGTTGAAAACAAAGGAATTAGAACTTGAAGAAATCAGAAAAGCTTACAGGTATTGTATAATACTTGCCACTGAGAAAGTTTTAGATTAATGATTTCATGTTCTTCGCTTTTAAAGTTATTTCCTGTCTTTTTAGCACATTAAATCAGAAATGGCATGATAAAGGAGAACTACTCTGTCATCTTGAAACACAAGTAAAAGAAGTCAAAGAAAAATTTGAAAACAAAGAAAAGAAACTTAAAGCAGAGAGAGACAAAAGCCTTGAGCTACAAAAGTAAGCATTAAGTCATGAAGGATGTGGGTTCCATACATACTGCACAGGCTTGGTAAAACACATGTAAAGAAAGAAAACGATGCCAAAGTAATGGCGGACATAACTAATTTGCTAAGAAAATTATTTTCATGCCATCTATAAAATAGAAAGTAATAGTCCTCCCTATAACTTGATAAATATATATTTCTCCATATAGCGTAGTCCTTGAAACATAGTAATTATTATATGTACATTTTATTACTAACATTACTGTCACTATCTGAATAAAATCTTGCATGGTGTAAATGGAATTCATATAGTCACTTGAGTGCCAAGAGCAGTGTAGATTTAAATAACAATTAGCCTGCATAAACTGAGGAAGAGAAATGATTTTAAAAGAGATAAAAAAAAAGCTACGTAGCTAACTGCAATTTTTTAGTTTCGTTCTAAAAAAATACTTAGTAGGAAATAAGGATTGATTGACCTTTTAATATATAAATCTATTTTAAAAATAATTTGTAAGATAGAGGTTTCTGTGGGAAATGGGTATTACAATTTAATGGCTGGTTCTGATTTTAAGATGCAGAGTGTTATTAATAACAGTCTGCAGATGACTTCTCACTACACCTAAGAAGAAGCCCACTTAATCTGTGTACCCATCTGCATGGTGTATTTTCTCTTTTTTTTTTAAAGGGATGCACTAGAAAAGCTTCAAAGCATGGATGATGCTTTTAAAAAACAAGTTGATGCAATTGTTGAAGCTCATCAAGCTGAAATAATACAACTAACAAATGAGAAGCAGAAATATATTGATTGTGCGAATTTAAAGGTACTGTGAGTTAAGATTTACTTTAAAAATCAATATTAAATGATTATAGTTAAAAAATTAGATTTTTGAAAATTAGAAGAAGCTATACATTTTAATGCTATAACTACTGAAGAACACATTGTCAAAGTTGTCCTGCATCCAGGCACCACTTGGGTCATTTCTCGGTAATAACTCCAGTGAACTAAGTCCTGAGTTACATCCCAATTGCACTTGTCCACGATCTTGGCAGTCTTCTGTGAATTTCCCTTTGGTTATGGCAAGGAAAAAGTGTAAATGAAGTCTACCACTGCCTTGAGAAGGTTCTCAGCTATCGCTTCCCTATTCATTGGGTCTTAAATTAGTCAGCTTTGTCATCTTGATGAGAATGAGTTCCTGGTGCTGCCAAATCAGACATCAGGTACTTTGCCTCAGAAGGAAAATGGTCAAACCAAGGTATTCTAACAATCACACAAACATTCCAATATGGCCACTCTGTTGAGATCCACAAGATTCAAAAATACGTAAAAACTTTTCATTAATTTTCAAGTAGTAATGGAAAAAAGCAAACAGAAGGATGGTGTGTAAGTTTCATAAATGAGCAACCAAAAAGCGTTCAAAGGCAGAAAGCACAGTGGTGTATGCTTATTCTGTAATCTTAGTATTTAAGATGAGGGAGGAAGATCAAATGTTCCTGCCAGACTGGGCTAAATAGAAAGATACCTGTCCAAAAGAAGGGGAGGAACTGGAAAGATGGCTCAACTGTTAAGAGCACTGAACAATCATGAGGCTCAGAGTTCAGATACTGTTATCCACATAGCAAAAGCCAGGTTACCACACCCTATAAATGCCAGTAACTCCAGCTCTGAGGGATCCACTGCCCTAATCTGATCTCAGCATACATTCACATACTCATGTAGACACATACCAACTCATGCACACATAAATAAGTAAGACTTAAAGACAGACACAAAGTCATTCTCAATTAGAATGTAGTTTAAGTAGAGTTACCCTTAGGACTCTAAAGAGAGAAAACGGTCTTATATAAATAATAGTTTATGGGAATAATGACTAAGTTACTTCACTTGATGAAGTCAGTGGTGGTTTCAGGTATTTTACTTAATATCATATAAAAGTGCTATGGGCAATAAAACAGGAATTAGGCTTTTGGCTGAAAATACTGAGGATGATGTTGGACCTACTACCAACATGATTTTGTAAAGAGTTGAAGAATGCTTTCTTTTTTTATTACTTTATAAATAATACCAATCAAAATTCCCATTTGCTCCCCTCCTCCCACTTCTCTCCCGCTCCCCTACTCACCCCCACACCCCCTCCAGTCCAAAGAGAGGGCAGGGTACCCTGCACTGTGGGAAGTCCAAGGCCCTCTCCCCTCCATCCAGGCTCAGGAAGTTGTGCATCCAAATAGATTAGGATCCCAAATAGCCAGTCCATGCAGTAGAAACAAATCCCAGTGCCATTATCATTGGCTTCTCAGTCTGCCCCAATTGTCAGCCACGTTCAGAGGGTCCAGTTTGATCCCATGCTCATTCAGTCCCAGTCCACCTGGCTTTGGTGAGCTCACATTAATTTCAAGCACACTGTCTCAATGGGTGGACAACACCCCGTGGTCCTGACTTCTTTGGACATATTCTCCATCCTTCTGCTCTTCAACTGGACCTTGAGAGCTCAGTCTAGTACTCCCATGTGAGTCTCTGTCTCCATCTGTCGCCAGTCGAAGGTTCTATGGTGATATTCAAGATAGTCATCACTCTGACTACAGGACAAAGCCAGTTTAGGCACCCTCTCCTTCACTGCCCAGGGTCCGGGCTGGGGACATCCCTGTGGACTCCTGGGAACAGCTCTAGAGTCAAGCCTCTTGCCAACTTCACAATACATCCCTTAAGATATCTTCTTCTCTGCTACCATATCTGTCCTTCCTTCATCTGAACCATCCCACTCCCCTAAGCTCTTCCCACCCCTCCCCTTCTCCCTTCTCTCTCCCTCTCACCCCCTCCCCCCACCACACCCACACCCCCATGCTCCCAACTTTTGCCTGGCAATCTTGTCTGCTTCCAATTTCCAGGAGGATCTATATATGTTTTTCTTTGGGTTCACCTTATTACTTAGGTACTCTAGGATCGCGAACTATAGGCTGAATTCCTTTGTTTATGGCTAAAATCCACTAATGAGTGCGTACATACTATATTCATATTTTTGGGCCTGGATTATTTCACTCAGCATAGTGTTTTCTACTTCCATCCATTTGCATGCAAAATTCAAGATGTCATTGTTTTTTACCACTGAGTAGAACTCTAATGTGTAGATGTGCCACAATTTCTTTATCCATTCTTCCATTGAGGGGTATCTAGGTTGTTTCCAGGTTCTGGCTATTACAAATAATGCTGCTATGAACATAGTTGAACAAATGCTTTTGTAGTATAATTGGGCATCATTTGTGTATATTCCCAAGAGTGGTATTGCTGGATCCTGAGGTAGGTTGACTCCTAATTTTCTGAGAAACCTCCACACTGATTACCAAAGTGGTTGCACAAGTTTGCATTTCCACCAGCAATGGATGAGTGTTCCCTTACTCCACATCCTCTCCAGCATAGGTTACCATTGGTGCTTTTGATTTTAGCCATTCTGACAGGTGTAAGATGGTATCTCAAAGATGTTCTGATTTGCATTTCCCTGATACCTAAGGAAGTTGAACATGTCCTTAAGTATCTTTTGGTCGTTTGAAATTCTTCTGTTGACAATTCAATGTTCAGTTCAGTACCCAATTTTTAAGTGGGTTATTTAGAGTTTTAATGTCTAGTTTCTTGAGTTCTTTATATATTTTGGAGATCAGACATTTGTCTGATGTGGGGTTGGTGAAGATCTTCTCCCATTCAATGGGTTGCCTTTTTGTCTTAATGACAGTGTCCTTTGCTTTACAGAAGCTTCTCAGTTTCAGGAGGTCCCATTTATTCATTGTACCTCTTATTATCTGTGCTACTGGGGTTATACATAGGAAATGGTCTCCTGTGCTCATGTATTGCAGACTACTTCCCACTTTCTCTTCTATCAGGTTCAGTGTGGTCAGATTAATATTGAGGTCTTTAATCTATTTAGACTTGAGTTTTGTGCATGGTGACAGATATGGATCTATTTTCATTCTTCTACAGGTTGACATCCAGTTATGCCAGCATCATTTGTCAAAGATGCTTTCTTTCTTCTATTGTATACTTTTATCTCCTTTGTCGAAAATCAGGTGTTCATAGGTTTGTGAATTAATATCCGGGTATTCGATTTGATTTCATTGGTCAACGTCTCTATTTTTATGCCAATACCAAGCTGTTTTCATTACTGTGGCTCTGTAATAGAGTTTGATGTCAGGGATGGTAATGCCTCCTCAAATTCCTTTATTGTATAGGATTGTTTTGGCTATCCTAGGTTTTTTGTTCTTTCATATGAAGTTGATTATTGTTTTCTTAAGGTCTGTGAAGAATTTTATTGGAATTTTGATGGGGATTGCATTGAATGTATAGATTGCTTTTGGTAGAATTGCCATTTTTATTATGTTGATCTTCCTATCCAAGAGCATGTGAGATCTTTCCTTTTTTTTTTTTTGGTATTTTTTTCAATTTCTTTCTTCAAAGACATAGTTCTTGTCAAATAGGTCTTTCACTTCCTTGGTTAGTGTTACCCCAAGATATATTATGCCATTTGTTGTGGCTGTCGTGAAAGGTGAAGTTTCTCCGGTTTCCCTCTTAGCTTCTTTATCTTTTGTGTGTTGGAAGGTTACTGATTTTTTTTTTTTTTGAGTTGATCTTGTATCCTGCCACATCACTGAAGGTATTTATCAGGTGTAGGAGTTCTCTGGTAGAGTTTTTGGGGTCACTTGTATACATTATCATATCATCTGCAAATAACGAAAGTTTGACTTCCTTCCTTCCAATTCAAATCCCCTTTATCTCCTTATGTTGTTCTATTGCTATTGCTAGAACTTCACGCACTATATTGAAGAAGTATGGAGAGAGTGGACAGCCTTGTCTTGTTCCTAGTTTTAGTGGAATCGCTTTGAGTTTCTCTCCATTAAATTTGATGTTAGCTGTCGGCTTGCTGTATATTGCTTTTATTATATATTAGATATGATCGTTGTATCCCTAATCTCTCCAAGACCTTTATCATAAAGGGGTATTGAGTTTTGTCAAATGCTTTTTTGGCATCTAATGAAATGACCATATGGTGCTTTTTTTTTTCTTTCAGTTTATTTATATGATGGATTACATTGATAGATTTTTGTGTGCTGGACCAGCCCTGCATCTCTGGGATGAAGCCTACTTGATCATAACGGAAGAGGGTATTTTTTTTTGGGGGGGGGGGGTTTGATGTTTTCTTGGATTTGGGTTTGCTACCATTTTTGAGAATTTTTGCATTGATGTTCATGAGTGAGATTGGTTGGTATGTAGTTTTCTTTCTTATTTGAGCCTTTTTGTGCTTTGGGTATCAGAGTAACTGTAGCTTCATAAAAAGAGTTTGGCAATGACTCTTTTTGTTTCTACTATGTGGAACACATTAAGGAGTATAGGTATTAGCTCTTCTTGGAAGTTCTGGTAGAATTCTGCACTAAAACTATCTGGCCCTGGGCTTTTTTTGTTGGGAGGTTTTTGATAACAGCTTCTATTTCCTTGCGAGTTATAGGTCTATTAAATTGCTCACCTGGTCTTGATTTACTTTTGGTACATGGTATTTATCTAAAAAATTGTCCATTTCTTTTACATTTTCCAATTTTGTAAAGTAAAGGCTTTTGTAATAAGAACAAATGATTCTCTGAATTTCCTCAATGTCTGTTGTTATGTCCACCTTTTCATTTCTGATCTTGTTAATTTTAGTGTTCTCTCTCTGCCTTTTGATTAATTTGGATGTGGGTTTGTTCATCTTGTTGATTTTCTCAAAGAATCAGCTCTTTGTTTCATTGATTCTTTGGATTGTTTTCTGTATTTCTGTTTTGTTGATTTCAGCCCTTAGTTTGATTATTTTCAGTCTTCTACTCCTCTTGCGTGAGTCTGCTTCTTTTATTTCTAGAGCTTTCAGGTGTGCTGTTAAGTCTCTAATGTGACCTTTCTCTGTTTTCTTTATGTGGGCATTTAGTGCTATGAACTTTCCTCTTAGCACTGCTTTCATAGTGTCCCGTAGGTTTGGGTATGTTGTGCCTTCGTTTTCATTGAATTTAAGGAAGACTTTAATTTCTTTCTTTATTTCTTCCTTGACCCAGGGGTGGTTTAGTAGTTTACTGTTCAGTTCCCATGAGTTTATACGCTTTCTGTGGGTAATATTGTTGTTGAATTCTAACTTTACTCCATGGTGATCCGATAAGACTCAGGTGGTTACTAAAATTTTTTTGTGTGTGTCTGTGGATGTTTGCTTTGTTACCGAGTATGTGATCAATTTTTGAGAAGGTTCCATGAGGTGCTGAGAAGAAGGTATATTCTTTCCTATTTGGGTGGAATGTTCTATAGATGTCTGTTAAGTCTCTTATTTCTCTGCTAAGTTTCTGCCTGGTTGACCTGTCCATTGGTGAGAAAGGAGTGTTGAAATCTCCTACTATTAGTTTGTGGGGTTTGATGTGTGATTTGAGTTCTAGTAATGTCTCTTTTACATATGTGGGTGCTTTTATATTAGAGGCATCAATATTCATGATTGAGACTTCATCATGATGAATTGTTCCTGTTTGAGTATAAAGTGTCCTTCTCCATCTCTTCTGACTGATTTTAGTTTGAAATCAATTTTGTTAGATATTAGGATAGCCACAGCCACTTGTTTCTTAGGTCTATTTGATTGGAAAACCTTTTCCCAACCCTTTACTCTGAGGTAGTGTCTGTCTTTGAGGTTAAGGTGTGTTTCTTGTAAACAACAGAATGCTGGATCCTGTTTTCATATCCATTCTCTTAACCTGTGTCCTTTTATAAATGAATTGAGTCCATTGATATTAAGTGATATTAATGAGCAGTGGTTGTTAACTCTGGTTATTTTTTAGTTGTAGTGTTTGTGTGTTTCCCTTTTTTGAGTTGTGTTGGTGGAGGGTTATCAGATGTCTCTGCTATTATGGGTATTGTTGGCTTCCATGTGTTGAGGATTTCCTACTAGTACTTTCTGTAAGGCTGGGTTTGTGGCTACATATTGTTTAAATCTGTTTTTGTCATGGAATATCTTGTTTTCTCCATCAATGGTGAAAGAAAGCATTGCTGCGTATAGTAGTCTGGGCTTGAATCCACGGTCTCTTGGTGTCTTCAACACATCTATCCAAGACTTTCTGGCTTTCATGGTTTCTATTGAGAAGTCAGGTGTAATTATGATAGCTTTACTTGATCTTTTACTTGATCTTTTTCCTTTGCAGCTCATAAAATTCTTTCTTTAATTCTGTATGTTTTGTGTTTTGATTATTATATGACGAGAGGATGGGTTGTTTTTTGTATTTTTTTTTTCGGTCTATCTGGTGATCTGTAAGCTTATTGTACCTTCATAGGGATATCCTTCTTTAGTTTGGGAAAGTTTTCTCCTATAATTTTGTTGAATATATTTTTCTGGGCCTTTGAGCTGGAGTTTTCTCCATCTTCTACCCCTATTATTCTTACGTTTGGTCTTTTTATGGTGTCCCAGATTTCTGGGATGTTTTGTGTTAAGAATTTGTTGGGTTTGATGTTTTCTTTGATCAATGAGTCTATTTCCTCAATAGTATCTTCAGCACCTGAGATTCTTTCTTCTCTCTTGTATTCTGTTGGTTATTCTTGTCTCTGTAGTTCATGTTTGTTTACCCAGATTTTCCATATCCAGCCATCCCTCTGTTTGTTTTTTCTTTCTTTATTACCTTCATTTCGGTCGTCAAGTCTTGAACTGTTTCCTTTACCTGTTTGATTGCTTTTTCTTGGTTTTCTTGGGTATCTTTGAGGGATTTATTCATTTCTTCTAACTTTTTGTTTGTCATCTCTTCCATTTCTTTAAGGGAGTTTTTCACTTAGGTCTCCATCATTTTCCTAAGGTTATGTTTAAAGTCGATTTCTTCTACTTCTTCTGGGTTAGGATGTTCAAGTCTTCCTGTTTGCTGGATTCTGGTGTTACCATGTTGCTTTTCAGAATGTTGGAGGAATTCTTGCATTGGCACCTACCCATCTCTTCCTTCATATGAGGCCAGCAGAATCTTAGTGTCATGGTCCAATCCTTGCTATAGCTGACTGAGTACTGGGGAGTTTTTCTCTAGTAGGTCCCCTCGGCACTGCTGCAGGCTCTCAGATCCCCTCAGCCCTGAAGCAGGCTGTGTTGGGGGTTTCAAGGACCTCACAGATGAAAAGGTGGGTTGGCGGCAGAGTGGGATGAGGTAAAGAAAGCAGCAGGAACACTCTCCGCTGGATGGCCAGAAAAGCTAAGAGAATTGGAGGTGGCCTGCATTCCATGCTCCAAGACTGTCCCAGAGAGTGGCACTTCAGGCCGCCTGGCCGGGTGGGCCCTTACTCAACTCTGAGGTTCCCCTCAGCATGGGAGCAGGGTCTCTTGCAGGGTTCCAAGTACCTCTCAGACAAAAAGGCTGGTTTGGGGCCTGGGTGGGATGGGACAAAGAAGTCCCAGAGGCAGGAACACTCCCCGCTGGCTCTCTAGTCCCCTCAGTCCTGAAACAGGCTGTGTTGGGGGTTCCAAGGACCTCGCAGATGAAAAGGCAGGCTTGGGGGCAGGGTGGGATGGGGTAAAGCCAGCAGCAGGAACACACCTTGCTGGATGGCTAGAAAAGCTTAAGGAATTGGAGGGGGCCTGGATTCAGTCCCCTAGGACTGTCCCAGAGAGATGCACTTCATGCTGTCCAGCCGTGTGGCCCCTTACTCACCTCTCCTGTTCTCCTCAGCATGGGAGCAGGGTTTCTTGCAGAGTTCCAAGGACCTCGCAGACAAAAAGCAAGAAATGCTTTCTTATGCTGGTTTTTAACAGACAAACTCTGGGGAGTCCTGCTGCCTGAGGTTTATTACACAGTTAAGTTTGTATTGTGTTAGAAGTTGCAAGCTTCTCTTTTCAGGATGGTCCTGAGGGACTTCCTGGTGCTGCATGGTTTATTTCATTATGTAATGAGTTCTTGAGAATTCTTAAGTCCAAAGGCCTTGCTCCTGATCATCCTGAAGATCTCTACCATTTAACTAAGAAAGGAGTTCCTGTTCCCAAGCCTCTGAAATGAACAGAAAGGACATGGATGCTAAATTCTACCTGATTCTGATAGAGCCGGATTCACCGATTGGCTCCTTAGTATAAGATTAAGTGGGTCCTTCCATCCAGCTGGAATTAAGAGTCATCCACAGTCTCTGTCTTAATGGCGTAAATTTGTCTTGTGTGCTAAAGCAACAAAATTACTTTAAATTAAAAAAAAAAACTAGAAAAATAGAATCAGAGCTTAAAATAATCAGACACAGGAAGTATATAGCTCCTGAGGCATCACAGATGAAGGTAACAATTTAAATTAGGAAAAGTTGGAACTGGAGAGTTGGCTCTAAGGTTGAGAGTACTAGGCTCTTGGAGAACACCCAAGCTTGGTCCCCAGCACCCACATGGTGGCTCACAATCAACTGTAACTCTGGTCCCAAGGATCACTAAGCATGATTGTGGTAAGCGTATATGTATGCAGGCAAAACACACATGCACATAAAATAATAAATTAGGAAAAGTCATTTTCTAAAGGAAACGAAATTAGGAGATCTGTATCAAGGAGGTAAGGAATGAAGTGATAGAAAAAAGTGGTCATAGTTAGCTGTGTCAGACACGGTGAGCTACATAGAAGAATCAAGCAGAAGTCTGTAGTATGTCATACAAGGGTCTTAGGGGAATTTGGGTTATGAATGGATGGTAAAATTATATTTCAAAGGTGTAAGACAGACCTTTAGAAATGGTAGAGGGGCCGAATTAAAGAGAGATTGCTTTGGGAGGGAAGTTGTGTGAGTTGGAGATCTTTAAGGGGTGAATGTTTTAAGTTGAACTCAGCATTGGCAGGCAGCTCAGAGCAATGGAATATTGGAACCAGAAAACTGGGTTTCTGTTCTCTCTATAAAACAGGGATTTCACATTTTCTAAGCTCAAAATGCATGTAAACACATTGCTTTCTTTTTTTCAGGAGACTCCAGACTAAATAGGTAACACACTTGAAAGTACTGTATATAGTCTTCAGTTTTATCATTTGAGAAACAGTTGCATCTTGCTAACTTCACTTAGTGAATCACAAATTATAGAGTACATAAAATACATCATTGACTTTCAAAATGCACTTAAATTTTTTTTTTTTAGAAAATTAAAATGTAAAATGTATACATTGGTTTAGGTTCAGCAAGTTGAAGAAGAAATGCGAGGACTTCTGGAAGAAACATGCAAGAACAAAAAAATAATGGAAGGAAAAATTAAGCAACTTGCTTGTGCTCTAAGTGAAATTCAGAAAGAAATGTGATGTTTGTGGGAACAAATTTAATTGAAATGGACCAACAGACCTATTGTACAAATAATTAAATACTGTAACCGTAGTAACTGCTATGACTTTGAAATGTCTCTTTCTACACATTTCATTATGAATTTTTAAGAGACTTGATGAAATAATTGTATGTGTAGGATTTTTATAATAAACTATTGATAATTATATATATATATTAGAATAACCTATCATAATAACTAGACTTCAAGCACTTTTTCTTGTCTTTGTCCTGTATGTACCTTGTTGGTAATTACACGTTTATTTGCAGACTTGTAAAGGAAGGTTAGAATTTGAGTAAAGGAGAGAGGAGAGAAAGTAATCATTGTTGTTAACTTGTGCTAGTGCAGAACTAATTATATTTATGGGTTTTCCTTTAGTTGATGTAGCTCTGTTCTTTCAAAGCATCTATAACATGTAGCCAAAAGTTTAAAGTCTATATGATTTTTTTAAAAAAATGTTGTCATTCAGAAAGCAGGTGTAGCTATCTCCACATGCTCGGTCTCCTCTTTTCTGGTGTATTTGTTTCATTAAAGATGACATTTATACTTTTATAAATATTGTCTGATCTAGAAGAGCACTCAGTCCTACCATCACCCATACTTTCAGTCACTGCATGAAGAGACGTCTGACTTTGCAACTGGAAACACGTCATTTACTAGCATGTCTTGAATTGCTACGTCACGCCGTCACCTCTTACACTGGAAAATATACTCCTGTGCCATTTCTGAAAGGAAGAAAATGTAACACATTTGAAAACTAGTGTCATTAGTAAACTAAATTTTAAAAAGTAAGTAAAACCCAAATAATAAGTGTTCTTACAGGAAAGAGTCTTGTGTGCTCTTAGAGCTGAGCAACATACTGCAGTCGGCTAATATCAGAAAAACCAACATGTAATAGGCGTCTTGGAAGCAAGATAAAGAATAGCTGCAAACCTACTAAATTTGATTTTAAATAATTAATCAAGATAATTTTTTGTTTGTTTTTCTTTTATTTTTCGAGACAGGGGTTCTTTGTAGCTTTGGAGCCTGTCCTGGAACTAGCTCTTAGAGAGCAGACTGTCCTCCAACTGAGTTCTGGAATTAACAGTGTGCCCACCACTGCCTAGCCCAACAGATAAATTTTTAATAAAATTCAGTATAAAAAGATTTCACCCTTACAATGTCAGCTACACTTCGAGAAATTTGGAATGGAACAAGAGAATTCTTACCATAAACAATACAGGTTGGAAAGAATTCAAAATAGCTGAAAGACATTGTTACATTAATGAAGACTTACATTGTCAGTCAACCCTGTAAGAAAAATGCCAAAGAAACTTAGGCAGAAAGGAAATTATACCTGACAACTCAAACCCACCAAAAGAAATGGTTTACTACAAAAGGTGAATTTTTATATAAAAGATTAGAATTTTGGCTAGCTGGCAGAAATTAGTCTTGTTCTGTGAGTTCAAGACCAGCCTGGTCTACAGAGCTAGTTCCAGGACAGTCTCCAAAGCCACAGAGAAACCCTGTCTTGAAAAAACAAAACAAAAAAAAAAAAAAAAAAAAAAAAGAATTTAATTTATACCATAGAAGATAGCAGAAAATACCAGAAGCTTGGTAACTATAGTGTGTGTTTTGTTCATATTACAGTAGTATTGAATTGAAGATGATTAGTGCTCAGATGCATACAATAATCAGTAGAGTATTAACTAGGAAAGTAACCCCCCCACACCATTAAAATGCCAAATCTAGGCATGATGCCATGCATACAGCTCACCACCAGGAGACTCAAGTAGGTGAACCACATTGGAGACTCTACATTTGAATGACTACAAGGGGTTTACTGACCTTCCCAGAAAAATAATCCTGATGGCAAACGTGTTTTAAAACTTCTAGAAGTAGTCCTAATTAGGTACAGCAATAAAAGAAGTATTCAACAAAAACCTCAGAAACAATGGCAAAAGCGGGGACGATGTTGCAGGGACTGTGCATTTTCTGCCCCTCCACTTCAGCCTGGGGAAACTCCGTAGATGGTTGTGGGTGTGGGCAAGTCAGGTTTCTTCCCTTTGCTTCTGGCCAAAGGATGTAGTCTCACAGAGTGGACAAGCTGTTAGGGTTATGCATGAGTTCTGAACGTTATTAGGCTACATTATGGTTGATAATCACAGCCAAGAAGGGAAGGACACCATCCATCCAGCTCCCACTCATGACATCAAAATACTAGGAGTCTAGTTACTAACCCTTAAGCAGGTCACAAATCAGAAGATACCTAGTGGGAGAGGCAGATCTAGAAGAGACCCAGACCCAGGTTTCTTGAAGTAGAATATTTTGAACTTGCATACAGCCACCCTCAAAGCTTTCCCCAAAGGGATTGAGTTTATTTGAAACAATGGAGAAATTCAAGCTAACCACTCTAATAGGTGCAGTAAATGTAACTCTTACCAGTTTATCAGATGAAACCAATTAATGACTGGAAATCATGCCTAACTTGAGAATTTCATAAATTCTTGTAAGGTGTCTCCTATTACTAGAGAGGACAGGAGGCATGTTGTTCAAATTTCCCATTTTATTTTGAAATCATCTATATTAGAAAATTCAAGTTATTTACTGTATTTTATGGCCAGGTTGGATCATTTTTCTACAGTGTTGGCAGTTCAAAATACTCAGATACTCACCCCTCAGGAGAATAAGAATGACGTCTAGAGAGATGGAAAGGGGCATCACTCAGAGTCGGGTCAGGAGGAATCAACATGTTAAGTGTATTTGACTTTATTAATACAGTGTTTATAGTGTGTGATATCACCTTCCTGGTGTTGATCTTCATGTGTCAGTGTTATGTATAAAGACATTGCAAACTGATTTTTTGTTGCTCTTTTAATTGTGTTCTGGAAAATAGCATAATTGAGTCATAGTTTAGAATTTAGCTGTTCAACATGTGATCATAGAACCAAGAGAATATAACTTGGCAACTTCTTAAGCATACAAAAATTCTCAGGCCCCAGCACAGCCTCACATGCTCAGCACACCTCTCCTACCTTTGAAACAGGAGCATGGGATGAGAGGAGTTTATGTTCACATGTAGGAAGCATTAGCTGACCCAGAGCTCTACAGTTAACTTTAGCTCTGGACCTATCACTGTTTTGTGAGACAAAGTTCTTAAGTATCTGTCCTGAGCAGGGCGTTTACATCTCTGCTGGAGGTTTCTGTACAGCTGTCATATTGATTTGCCTGCTTTCACCTCAGATATAGTCTTCAGATAACGCCTTTTTGTTGTTGTTGTTGTTTTTGTTTGGTTTTTTGAGACAAGGTTACTCTGTAGCTTAGGAGCTTGTCCCAGAACTAGCTCTTGTATACCAGGCTGGCCTTGAACTCCCAGAGATTCGCCTGCCTCTGCCTCCCTAGTGGTGGGATTAAAGGCGTGCGCCACCACCCTATAGCCACTATAATGTCTTTTTTGATAGAGCAATTTACTAGAACAATATTTCTGCTGCCCCAGATCACAAATGTCATTAGTAGTACTATTTGTCAAATCAAGTCTTGGTCTATTTGTGTGGTTTGATTATGGTTGGATAGGCTATACAAATGGTTCTGTGCTGTAAGATTTTAGTGCAAATGATAGTTGAGGGTTGCAGTTTGTCATTACAGTATAATGTAGTTCATCCTTTTGACTCTGTTTTTGCTACTATTTCAAATCGCAGATAAACATAATTTCTACTTCAGGTTAAGATCTGTTCATATGCATTTGGATATACCAAAGGATGGTATTATATACAATTCCTGTGCTTTTTCTTTAATATTCAATTAAATATAATACGTGAGTTTAAATGGTAGCCGACAGTAAGTCTGGGTGTTATCTAAACCAATGCCTGATACTTCCAGTTTCATGCATTCATAAGTTTTCTATCTGGTGGTAAGCTCAGAATTTGGTAGGCTCAGATTTATAAACATGGGTGCTACAATATGGAGGATGTTTGAGGAAGGCTAAGGAACCCTTGGTGTGCCCTATGGAAGCAAATATCCTGTGAACCTTGCTTAATTGTTTCCAAGTGTGTAATCCTGAGTACAGATTTCTCCTTGTTGGCAGTATCTGGGCTCCCCTATCTGTGAGAAGGAGGAATGGAACACTTAATTTCATAATAGGAATGTAGATTATGGTAGATTAGCAGCAGTGTCAGCAACCCATTGGTTGGGAGGAGGAGTGTCAGATAATTTATACATTCACTGAAATATCAGAAGTTTTAGGAATCATTTGGTTTTCTGAATCTAGGGGATTTTCTTCAATAATTCTCTATCCAGAAATTTATCTTTGGATCTAAAGTCTTGATTTAAAGTACCTCAAATAAACTTAGTGGTCTTTGGACTTAGACACTTTGCTATGAACTTGAGTTCTAATATTCACTTACCTCCCTGCATGAAAGTTATACAACTAACCGAATTCCCAAAGCCGTGATTCACTCTCCAAGAATGCTAGCTTCTCTCAAACTGAGGTGTTAGATTCAGATGGCTAGTTGAATAATTTGAATAATAACTAGTAAAGATAACTCACTGTTACCCTTGGGGATCCCAATATACTTGTGCATAGGGCAATGTCCTGAATGTTTTGAAGGATAACAGCTTAACTCCTCACACTTTGTCAAGGTGTCTGGGAATACAAAGCAGTCACCCAACTCTAGTACCATTTACACATCACTGATGTGGATAATGCTAGATGTCTTTGGGTTAATATTATTATTACAAGACAAGTAAAAAAAAAAGTAATAAATAGTGAAAAATATACATACAGTGGGATAAAAACAACATTGCAACACTATGGTAATGGTTCAGTTGACAGACTCATCTGAGTTACCATATATGGTCATACAGGATAGTGGGAATGACAGGGTGGTCCTAATTATCTGTAGTAGTTCCTTCTGCTGGGAGTCTTTTTTTGCTGCCCAGTACCCATACTGTAAGAGATGAGAGACAGGTCTCAATAGCACCAGTTTCAGTGAGTGACCACAATCTGGTTATCTATTTTATCCACAACAATGGACTTAAGAGCTGCTGGAGCTTAAGTAGATGTTTCCAGTATATTATTTCTTATATTTTATGTTTAGCCTACATGTATATCTGCAGCATGTGTATGCCTGGTACCCATGGAGACCAGAAAAGGGTATTAGATATCCCCAAATTGGAGTTTATTGAATGTTGTGAGATGCCAAGTGGATGCTAGGAATTGAGCCCAGGGACTGTGGAAGAGCAGCCAGTGCTCTTAACTGCCAAGCCTTCTCTCCAGCCCCTCCAGTATATTCTTATTTTTTTGTTATGACAAACTTAGATTCCTTTATATTTTAATATACATGATTTCTATGCATGACTATGTATGACTTGGAGTTCACATATCAGATTATAACACTACCCTAGTGAAGGTGAGAACTAAAAATCTCATTGCTGAGCTGGTGAGATGGGTCAGCTAGTAAAGGCACTTGGTGCTAAACCTGAGTACCTGAGTTTGGTCACTGGGACTCACATAGTGGAAGAAAAAAAAAACTGATTCTCACAAGTTGTTCCCTGACCTCCACATAAATACACACGTGTGTGCTTGCATATAAACATCATGCAGCTTTTAAAATCTGTATGCCACAATAGAATATAAAAAATAATATATGTGAATCAGATTTAGTTGTATAAATACATATACAATTAAAACTAAGATACTAAAGAAATAATTTTACATACTAGAAGATCAAAAGACCATCCAGGCTCAAGGACTGGAAGAACTAATACTGTGAAAATGACAATTCTACCAAAGGCAGTCTACAGATAGATGAATGCACCTTCATCAAACCCAATGACATTCTTTACAGAACGAGAAACAATCCTAAAATGCAAGTGGAAGCACAAAAGGCTCTGAGTAGTTAAAGCAGTCCTTGGCAGCAACCAAAATATGATGCCCATTTACATTACAGAGTCCAGTAACAAGACAGTATAGCAAAGGAACAGGGCAGAGGACTCAGAAGGAAGTCCACAGAGCTAGAAGCACCTAACAGTTGATAAAGTTCTCAAGAATAAACATTAGAGAAGAAACAACCCTTTACAAACGATGCTGAGAAATTTGGTTTATGAACGTAAAAGTATGCCAATTCAACTACCCTACACAAAATCAATGAAAAAAATGGATCAAGACCTTTATGTAAGATCTACAATTCTGAAACTTCAGAGGAAAACATAGCTAACTTATCTCAAGGTATAGAGGCAAGAATTTCTGGAATAGACCCAACAGCAGAGGAAATAATGCCAAGATTTATTAAATAGGAATCATATGAAATCAAGAAGCTTCATCACAGCCAAAGAGACAACCATCAGAGTGAGTGAAAAGACAGCTTATAAAATAGAAAACAAAAGCTGTGTGGCAGAGGTAAAAAATGAAAGATATACAAA
This sequence comes from Alexandromys fortis, assembly GCF_014885135.2. Lineage (NCBI taxonomy): Eukaryota > Metazoa > Chordata > Mammalia > Rodentia > Cricetidae > Alexandromys > Alexandromys fortis. The sequence goes on from NW_026068008.1 coordinate 8,544,129, forward strand.
GAGCTGCAAAAGTTTAGCACAAAAACTTCAATGCTTTGCTAGTCCATAGCGCCCCAGTCGGAATGCTATCCTCAAGAAAGTAAAAGGTAAAGGCTGGTGATGTGGAGAAGAGAAGGATGCTGGGAAGAGGATCTTTAATTTACTAATCGGAGAGAATATAATCTCGTGCAAGGACTTTTGAAGTAAAGCATGGAGATTCCTGCCACATAACAGCTGTACACCACTGGATAAATACCTAAAGGACTCTAAGTGAACATAACATACACACGATTATTGCTGTATTAGTCACTATTACTTGGAAATGGAAGCAGTCTAATTGGCCATCAACAGAGGAAGGATAAAGAAAATGTGGTACATAAACACTGGAATTTTATGCAGCTGTAAAGGAAGAAAAAATTACATTTGTAGTGAAATAGGTGTGATTAGAATCATTGTTAAGCAAAATAGGACAGACTCAAAAATACCAATTTCCCCTCACATGCAAGAACTAAATTTATATATATATATATATATTATGTTTACATATATAAATTTATATATATATAAATTATGTTTACATATATAAATTTATATATGTAAACATAATTTATATATATATAAATTTATATATGTAAACATAATATATATATATATATATAAATTTAGTTCTTGCATGTGAGGGGAAATTGGTATTTTTGAGTCTGTCCTATTTTGCTTAACAATGATTCTAATCACACCTATTTCACTACAAATGTAATTTTTTCTTCCTTTACAGCTGCATAAAATTCCAGTGTTTATGTACCACATTTTCTTTATCCTTCCTCTGTTGATGGCCAATTAGACTGCTTCCATTTCCAAGTAATAGTGACTAATACAGCAATAATCGTGTGTATGTTATGTTCACTTAGAGTCCTTTAGGTATTTATCCAGTGGTGTACAGCTGTTATGTGGCAGGAATCTCCATGCTTTACTTCAAAAGTCCTTGCACGAGATTATATTCTCTCCGATTAGTAAATTAAAGATCCTCTTCCCAGCATCCTTCTCTTCTCCACATCACCAGCCTTTACCTTTTACTTTCTTGAGGATAGCATT
>NW_026068008.1:8550035-8577896 GCF_014885135.2 Alexandromys fortis
ATTCTTAGGTTTGGTCTTTTTATTGTGTCCCATATTTCTTGAATGTTTTGTGATGAGAATTTGTTGGCTTTGCTGTTTTCTTTGATCAGTGCATTTATTTTCTCTATGGTGTCCTCAGCATCTGAGATTCTTTCTTCTATCTCTTGTAGTCTATTGATTATGCTTGTTTCTGTAGACTCTGCTCGTTGGCCTAGATTTTCCATATCCAGCTGTTCTTCCCTTTGTGTTCTCTTCCTTGCTTCCCTTTCAGTTTTCAATTCTTGCACTGTTTCCATTACCTGTTTGATCGTTTTTTCTTGGTTTCCCAGGGTCTCATGTACATATTTACTTAATTCTTCGAACTTTTTGTTATTCTTCTCATCCATTTCTATAAGGGTGTTTATTACATATTTTTTAAGGGATTCTATTGCTTTCATAAAGTCAATTTTTTCCACTTCTTCTGTGTTAGGGTGTTCAAATCTTTCTGTTGTAAGATCTTTGGGATCTGGTGTTTTCATGTTGTTTTTCTGATTAATGGGTGATGTTCTGCCTTGGCGCCTGCCCATCTCCTCCTTTCAATGCTATCTAATTGGTCTTTTAAAATCAGATCAGGTTTCTCTGCTGGCCAGAGGCTTCTCTTACTAATTGCCCTCGCTCTGTTTCCTGGCTCCTGCTGGGGGCCAAGAACCCTCTCACCCCTAAGAAGGGTTTTCTGGAACCGGTCCCGGCTCCCCGTTTGCCAGGGCCCTCGCCAACCAAAGGCCTACCTCTTTGATTTAATTGTAGTGGGGCGATCTGCTCTCGGTGTTGCGCGCTGGTCCCTGCCGCCTGCGACCTCTGCCACCGCGCTGGTCCCCTCCAGTCTCGGCGGCAGCCGTAGTTGCCTGCCTGCGCCTCCCAGCTCCGTCTGCCGTCGCCTGTGCCTCCCAGCTCCGTCTGCCGGCGCCTGCGCCTCCCAGCTCTGTCTGCTGGCGCCTGTGCCTCCCAGCTCCGTCTGCCGGCGCCTGCGCCTCCCAGCTCCGTCTCTGCCGGGCAACATGTTTTTAATTACATAGTATGTATCCTCTTTGGCAAAACAGAAGTACAAGACAAAAATCATTGTGCTGTGTGCGTGCAAATTGCGTGTTTCCATACAGTCCGCACTTGCTATTTGTACTTACAGGATACAAACTTTCAAAAGGCCTGTGCATTATCTGTCATAGTGCTGTGCCATGTGTGCGATAAGCAATGTCATTTGTCATAAGAGGACTAACTATCCCTGAAACACCTCTTAACTACTTTTTGTTTTGTTTGGTTTTGGTTTTGGTTTTTTTGAGACATGGTTTCTCCGCAATTTTGGAGCCTGTCTTGAAACTCACTGTAGACCACGTTGGCCTCGAAATTCACAGAGATTGCCTGCCTCTGCCTCCTGAGTGCTGGGATGGAAGGCATATGCCACCACCACCCGGCCTTAACTACCCTTTTTTTTAATAGTAATTATCTGGCTGGAGAGATGGCTCCGAGCTTAATAGCACTGAATGCTCTTCCTGAGGGCCTGGGTTCAATCCCCAGCACCCACATGGCAGTTCACAACTGTCTGTAAGTCCAGTTCCAGGGACTCTGGCACCCTCACACCAGTGCACATAAAAATAAAAGAAAATGCAGAAGACAGATGTTTGTATGTTATAAGCATTTGAAAGGAAAAATAGCCAAATCTAGTTTCAGAAAAATTAAAACAAAGAGGTAATACAGTTCATACAGAAATTTTTGATGGACTATTAGCTAAAGGGAGAACAGTTGAAAGTTGCAATTATTCATGACCATTAAATAGAATTAATAATTTAAAACTAAGTTACATCTGAGAACATAACTCAGTGCTTGAGTACTTATTTAGCATTCACAGTGCCCCAAGTTCAATCCAAAGCACTGTCCTACCCCCCCTGGACGGGAAGCAAAAAAAAAAAAATAGTTTACTCTCATCATCAAATAAAAACTTTTATTTTCTTAAATATTTACTGTGACAGAAGAGTACATATTTTTTATTTATCCTGTATATATGAAAATGGCATGTGTGATTCTCCACAAATATCACATACTTTAAATCCAGTACGTTCTGGCCTAATTATTATTTTCATCATCAAATTCTTGCCATTCATCCCTCAACCTAGTCCTGAATTACATAATTATTCTGAAATGTATTAAAACTTATTCAATAATATTACAGCACATCCATAATATCTGTCCTACAAACCTATGTGACTAACCCAAATTTGATGAAAGATTGCTGACGTGGAAATATTACTGCACAGGTCAGTGAAATACACGCTAGCTCCACTGGGCTAGCAAGTGAACAAAAATCTGCCAAGGAGATCCGAGGTGTTTCTCTAAAAGGGCAGGCATTTGTGTGTAGTAACTGGCCCCCTTTCAATAACTGTCTCTTTATAGCCAAAGGACATGGAAATTGAAGTCAGAGTGGAAAAAGAGTATTCTTAGTCACCTAATATCTGTTAAGTGTTCAGTGTGCAATAGTGACCAGTAGTGTCTTAAGATTATTTGTATTCTGGTTTTTAATGAGCAGAAATTTCAAAAAGATCCATCAGTAACAAAACGACATTTTACCATCCGTCTCATTCTCAGCAATGTTTGGTGGGAAAGAAACATCCTTATTTTTCACTGTGCTGTTGATTGTTCGCAGGGTGACTGTGCACGTGCGGACTGAGACTGGAAAGCAGGACTCCAGGTCAAGTTCTCACCTCATCTGCCGATGTGCTCCTGAGGGCTTGAACTTAAGTACCCACATTTATTCTTCTGTGTTTGATTATGCAGATGACATTTGCACAGCTCTATATATTACAATCCACATGAAAAGACTGGATTGTGTATAAATTTTACATCTATCAAATGTTTTTACAACAAAAGAATAAAAAACATTTATGACAGTCTTTTCTCTGAAATTTGTGAAACAGTAGTGTAATTTTTTATTTTAGAATATCAGTCAACAAAACACAAAAGGTTTTTATGGCTAATTGAAATGTTTGCTAATTTGTTAATACTCTAATACTTGAAATCCAGCAAATTCAAATAAATGAAAATTCCACTGTGAAAACCACAAAAAACTATTAACCAAAAGTTTAGAGTCAGTAGTCATATTGCCTTTTCAAAAATATCTAAAGTAGTATATTAAAATGTGTTTACAAAATTACCCATCATGATAATTATGATAAAGTTCAATCGTATGCTTGCTTTTCACAAACTAACCTTTTGAAACGCTAAGCCCCCAACCCCCTCCCCACTTAAGCTGTTTGGAGATGTCTTCCTGGGGCTGGGGTGTTCATGCTGGCATTAGAGCCTTTGTAGGAGCAGAAGTGCAAAGCTGCTCAGTAGCCTCTCAAAGACAAAGACAGTGCAAAAGATCCTGCATGCACAAACTAGAAAGAGGCTCCCGAGTAGAGTCAGCAATCCCTGTGCCTTGATCTTATGAGACTATAAAGTTCTATAGTTTAGATGGCTAATTTCTGATGTTGTATGGCATAATAGTTTTATAAATAGTAATAATTTCATTTCACAACAGTTTCTGACCTAGTAAACATAGCAGAATGTTCGTTGATTAAAATCTCAAGAAACACGTTTTATTACAATCAATATTATTAATTTGTAAAAATTTTTGATTTGCTTAATATAAAATTTTATAGGTAGTTGCATTAGCTGATTGTTTTCATTTTATTTTAGATTCGTTATCCCAAATTTTGTTTGCTATGTTCTTTGCACTAAAACAGTGGCTAATAAAATATCTGTGAAGGCAAAACAATACTTTTGTTTAAAATGGTTTTCAGGATTTACTAGTTGATGTTGTCAGTTTTCCTTCTCATTTCAGTGCCTTTTTTTCTCTCTACTGTTAAATTAGGTATTATTCCTTCATGTAGGAACATTATTTTCTACCAAATGATGTTTTTTAGTCACCTAATATTTAAGTGTGAGCAACATTCAGTGTATGTGAACACTAAGTTGTCAAAGATGTTTATACTGATTCTCAAGTTTGCAAGTAAAATGAAGGGTGGAAACAGATTTCCTCATCTCATACCTGTGTAATTTCACTGTCCCTTCGTAGTTTAAGATATCACTAAGCACAAGCTGCTGCGAGTAGCCCAAACAATATGATTACTGGGAAACAAATATATAATTTGGTAAAGCACGCTTTCTAAAGGCAGGTACGGCAAGAGTTGGAAATCCAGCCTTCAACAGGCGATCTTCTATTCCCGCGAAACGAGTCTTTTTTTTAGTATTTTATTTTTTTAAAATTTTTATTTCTTTATTAAAGATTTCTGTCACTTCTCCGCCACCGCCTCCCATTTCCCTCCTCCTCCCCCAATCAAGTCCCCCTCCCTCGTCAGCCCAAAGAGCAATCAGGGTTCCCTGCCCTGTGGGAAGTCCAAGGACCACCCACCTCCATCCAGGTCTAGTAAGGTGAGCATCCAAACTGCCTAGGCTCCCACAAAACCAATACGTGCAGTAGGATCAATAACCCATTGCCATTGTTCTTGAGGTCTCAGTAGTCCTCCTTGTCCGCTACGTTCAGCGAGTCCGGAAACTAGTCTCAACACTTGCACCTGCTGAGACACGGGAGCCGCCCCCAGGTCGCCCGCCTCCCCGCCCCTCCGCGGAGAGTGCGTTTCCAAGCAACGCCAGCGGCGTCACTTCCTGCCATTTAAACTCAGGCCCACCCTCGAGGCGCCGACCGCTCGCCCGAGTCGCGAGCTCTCTGTGGTGCGCGCGCGCTTCTCGGAGCGGCTGGTGGACGCGAGGGCGCCGAGGGCCGGGAGGGAGTCCGCGCTCCTCGTCTGCTCGGCGGCAGAGCGGCTCCCGGCGGGCGGCGGCGATGGCGGCGGCGGAGCCCGCGAGCTCTGCCCAGCCCACGCCGCGGGCCCAGGCCCAGCCGCCGCCGCCGCCGCCTGGGGCGCCGTCTTCGCAGCCGCCCGCGGCGCTCAGCAGCCGGCACGAGAAGAGCCTGGGGCTGCTCACCACCAAGTTCGTGTCTTTGCTGCAGGAGGCGCAGGACGGCGTCCTGGACCTCAAAGCGGTGAGCGGGCGCTTGGCGGGGACGCGGCGTCGGGGCGACCGGGAAGCGGGGGGTGCAGGATGCGGCCCCTCCGGCGGGTAGGCGCGTGGCCCTGCCCACAAAGAGCACCCTGAGTGGCGACCAAGGCCCAGGCACCCAGGAATGGGCGCTTTGCTCTGGACTCACTCAAGGTGGGTTTGCTGTTGGAAACCGACGCCTTAATGGACCGCTCTATAGGACTTTATTTCTGTTTGAAGAACTTGCGTGCTAGTTCTTCCGAATGAAAGGAAAACGAGAAAACTTCCACACCTCGCCGCTAAAATAATAGTTTTTAGAAGGGGAAACTCTTCATCGACAGTTAGGAAGTGAGATTGGCTTTGTTGACATAATTTGGAATCTTAGGGTTTCTAGATGTGAAGATTTGCTGTCGCACAAAGAGTTTTGTGACTTACAGACTAAGCTGTGGAATTGCTTAGTAAAGTTTATATGGTTTTATAAGAATGTTTGCTTCGTTCTTTGCTACGGTTCAGGCTTTTTCAAAAAAAAAAAAAAAAGTTCATCAAAAGCTGTTCAGTCATACAGTGATTTAACCGTTCCTGGCAGGACTTGGAAGGATTCCACAGCGCAGAGGGGGGAAAAGGAGTCCGTGATCATGTGAATAAAAATCCAGCCAGTATACTGAGGTTAAGAAAGAGCCAATACTTTAAAAAACAAACAAAATTGCTAAGGAGTCTCCAATCACAGCGAACCGCCTCTGTGACTCCTTTACCTGGCTGTATTGGGAAAACTCGCAGCACCCAGGGACTAAGTCCTATGCCACCTTCCTGGCTTGAAGCCATTCCCATCCTCACTTCTGTGCCCAAGCAATGGAAAAAGTGTCCGAGCTGGAGAAGTTTGCTGTCCATCCTCTTGTGGTCCAGTGGGCGGCACTGGATTGTTGGCTCTGAAATTGCCCCCTCTCGTGGGGGTAGATGCCAGTAGGCTTCCATTCTTATTTGGAAATATTATTCCTGGGACTTTTTTTTTTTTGGTCACTTTTGAAAATTCTTTGTATTCTCATTCATATTCTCTCTCCCTCTCCCTCCCTCTTTTTCCCTCTCCTTGCCCCCTTTTTTCCCCTTCTCTCCCCTTTCCCCCCTTCCCTCAATCTTTTTCCCTCCTTAAAAGTACTTTAATGGGCATCTACGGTATTCAGGTTGAAATGAATTAAAATGGTATGGTTTCCAATTTCACTGGCAGTAATGAGGGCAGCAGAGAAACCCCTGATGTTACAAACACCCATTGAAATCTGCTCTTCAGAATTAAGTTCAGCTGTAGCCAGTGACTGTCAATATTTTAAAAGTCAGGAAATCCCGGAACTTTTTGGGTAAAATGGGGGTTTGATGATTCATCCTGAAACATGCTCAAAACTCAGAACAAGATATCTTCCCTTCCAGATTTGGATATCTGGCTTCCTTCACCTGGATGACAGCAGGTTCAGGCATCAAATAGCAGTTTGATATGCAAGAGTCTTATTTCAGTTATCTTGGATCTGTCCTAAAGAAATGTTCACAGATTGCTGTAATGATGTAAGGGTTAATGATTTATTCTGTTTCCTAGGTAGAAAAACATTTTATTTATGCATACAATTCATGTTTATAAATACATAAAAAATATACAGGACAACTTACAGTGAGGCTGTTTCTCATAGTACATCATGAAGTATTAAGATATCCTAACAATATGTGTTGAAGATGGTCTTGTACTGACACTAAATTTCTATCTGAAAAATTTAAAACACTTTCTTATTATTTTTTAATTCTGACTCTAAGTAAAGAACATTTTTCTGTATAAGCTATTGATACAGGCTTTGCATTTAATTTTTTAATTAATAAAAGAATCCAATTTTGTGAAAAATCACAAATATAAAAATATACTAACTTTCCCATCAAATATCTGAGTGACTGTAAAATACTGAGGACTGTGTAAATGGTGCTGCCCCAGTGTGAGCCTGATACACAAACTTAGGGAAGTTCTGGGTTAGGCCTGCCAAATGAGAGTGAGCGTTAGCAGCTAGGCTTAATTTCTGTGCTGTACTGCCTTTCTAGTAGTCCTTAAAAATAAACTTAAGTTTGCATGTGTCTCTGTGAATCAGGAAAGAAAAATGCATGATTTTACTCCTACGGTAGGCAATGGGCATCTGTCTGCACAGGAGGGCACTGATGGCAGATTCCGTAGAGATAGATTAAACTGATGTTTTCTTTTTCTGTAGCTTAGTAACTGTGAACAAGAGTGTGGGTAGGTGTTCTGAAAATTCCTTTTCACTATACTTCACATATGGAGTTTCTATTTTTAACATCTTTGTGCCATCTTGATCTTTGTAAACATAATCTGGGTTGTGTATGTTGTATACTATAACTACCTAAGTTACAATTACCTGAATGACACCTAAGTATTGGTGTGTTCTCTCCCAGATCCAGACACATACGTAATAAATGACCTAACTATACACCCTAGACAAGACATAATTCAACCACAAGTCTGGTAGGTAACAAGGTTTCTGAGGTAGTTGACACAGGGAGGTATGCATGAAGCATTTCAGGAGTTCGATGCTTGCTTGAAGTTTCTCAGGACAACATCACTCCTGGATATATGCTATGCGTGCTGAATTGTAAGTGGGGTCTGGAATAGGATGTATTTGTAGAATCTATGTTCATGTCAGTGTTACTCTAATAGTCAAAAGATGGGTAACTCAGATGTCTTCCAGAGGATAATCAATTGGGATATGCAGGCCCAATGAGGGGCTTTCTGCTTTAGAAAGATATTCTGACATGTATAGTGGAGGTGATCCTTGAGGACTTTATACTGAGTAAACAGACAAGTGCTGTATAATCCTTTTCCTTAATTTTTATTTTATGTGTATGAGTGTTTTGCCTGCATGTATGTCTGTACTACATGTTGTATGTGGAGCCTGCAGATGACAGAAAAGGGCATCTGGTTCCCTGAAATTGGAGTTACAGGTGAGGTGAGAGCCATTCCATGGAACTAAACATAGGTCCTCTGGAAGAACAGCCAGTACCTCTACATTAAGTGCTGATCCATCTCTCCAGACCCTGTTGTATGATTTTTATTTGAGTATTTAAGAGTACTCAAATTCTTAGAAACAAAGCAGGAGAATGCTTGCCAGAAGATATGGCAGTATAGAACAAAAATTCTGCAATTGATAATGAGCTTATAGGCTGAAGAGTCAAAACTTTTCAAAACTCTTAGTGTCCCCCATCCCATTCATTAATATGGAACTACATTTGAGGGAACTTTCATAAAAAGAAGGCTGAGTTAAATGACGTTATCAAGGTGTGCCCTATTAAATCTCCTCAGTGTCCCTGTGACAGCAAATTTGGATACACAGAACCAGTAGGACAGTTCACACAGAATAGAACATGTTAGAGCAAAGCAGGAGGGGAAGGCATGGGAGATGAGGGAGGGCAGTGGGACAGGGTGTCAAATAAGAACAGATTAAATATAATGACATGTTGCAGTGTACCAACCAAACCTTTGTATGCCAGGCAAAATAATAATTATATAAAAGGATTTTCAAACTATACAATTAATGGACGCAGGCAGATTTCAATTTATAGACTTCAGAGGATCACTATGGTTTTCCTAGTTATGTAGACACTATCAAATACCCTTTTTCTCCTTGATTATTCTTTGGTGACTTGCATAAGAAAAGAAAAGAACTTTCTTTTTAAAAGCTTATAAAGAGTTGATTAAAATAGCATCAGAAAAATATTCCAAATTTTTAGTACAGTGGCAGTCAGAGTAGCCAGACACAGGGTATTCTTAGATGCAGTTTCTTTGGGGCAGAGCATTGATGCGAATTGAAACACTTACTGTGTAAATAAATGGTGCTGCAGGAGGGGCCCTTCTGCTTAGTGTAAGTATTTATTGGTATTTCATTTCCTTGTTGATTTACGGCCCCTACAAGCCTGTTAGGAATATTTTCCTAATGCAAGCTCTCTGCCGAAGCAAATTCCCAATCCAGCCAAATCAAAACAAGCCAAATTAAAGAGATATCCAGGTTTAATGGGAGTTCTGCACTCTAGGGAGCCCTGAGGGGCCAGGAACGCGACCACCAGGAGGAAGAAAAAAAAGACCACATGTTCCTCTTTTGGGGGTTCACTTAAGCATTCTTGGGAGTGGTCCTGACACCTCCCCCCACCCCCGGGAGGGGTCAGGACCTGGCCTGCTGGGATATGGAGTTCAGACCAATACAAACGCTCAGGCCTGGAGGCTGGAATAGATGCAAGGGGCTGGGGTCTATGCTCCCAACTTAACAAAGCCCATTGGAAACAGAATGTTTTTGCTCTGACCTTAACTACTCCCCTTTCTTCCCAGGTTCATAGCATTTTTAACATCTCTCTTTTTTGTGCTAGGGATTTCACCTAGGGATCTGTACAGGTTTGGCAAGTGCTGTCATTGTAGTTTTTAGATTGCTCTTTCTTTTCCTTTTTAGATTTATTTATTTGTACTGTTGTTTTGCCTCGTGCGTATCTATGTGCACCACCTGCTTGCAGGGCCAGTGGAAGTAGAAAGAGGCGTTGGTTCCTTGGAACTGGAGTTCCACATGCTTGTGAGCCTCCATGTGGGTGGTGCTAGGAACCAAACCCAGATCCTCTGAAAGAGCAACAAGTGCTCTTCTTAACAGCGAGGCCATTTCTTCAGTCCCTACAGCTTGATGCTTTAAACGCCATTTCTCTCTCTCTTTTTTATTTCTTTATTACTTTATAAATAATACCAATCAAAATTCCCATTTCCTCCCCTCCATCCACTTCCCTCCCACTCCCCCACACACCCTTTCCCCCAACTCCCTTCTGTCCTAAGTGAGGGTAAGGTACCCTGCCTTGTGGGAAATCCAAGCTCTCCCATCCCCATCCAGGCTTAGGAACGTATGCATCCAAAGAGAATAGGATCCCAAAAAGCCAGTACATGCAATAGAGACAAATCCCAGTGCCATTATCATTGGTCCCTCGGTCTTCCCCAATTGTCAGCCACATTCAGAGAGTCCGGTTTGATCACATGCTCGTTCAGTCCCAGTCCAGCTGGAGTTGGTAAGCTCCCCCATTAGCTCAAGCACACTATCTCAGTGGGTGAACCAACCCCTCGTGGTCCTGACTTCATTGCTAATATTCTCCCTCCTTCTGCTCTTCAATTGGACCTTGGGAGCTCAGTCCAGTGGTCCTATGTGGGTCTCTGTCTCTATCTCCATCCATCGCCAGATGAAGGTTCTATGGTGAGATTCAAGATAGTCATCAGTCTGACTATGGGACAAGACCAGTTCAGGCACCCTTTCCTCTACTGCCCAGCATCCTAGCTGGGATCATCCCCGTGGACTCCTGGGAACCCCTCCAGAGCCAAGCCTCTTGCCAACCCCAAAATGGCTCCGTCCACTAAGATATCTCCTTCCCTGCTCCCATATTCGTACTTCCTCCATCTCAGCCATCGCTCTCCCCAACCCTCCCCTTCAACCCTCTCTCTTTCCTCTCCCCTTCCCTCTACCCTCATTGCCTCCATGCTCCCAACTTTTGCCTGGCAATCTTGTCTACTTCCAATTTCCAGGAGGATCTATATATGTTTAAACACCATTTTATGAGATATTATCTGCATAGATATAGACTTAAGAATATATGAGTTTTTTTTTATTTTCAGTAAGCAAATAAGTGGAAATTAAATTTCTGCTTTTCTGCCTTTATCAACCCCTTATGGAACCTATAGTGAAGTTTTACTTAAGTCGCCTGTTAAGTCGAGCATATACTGAATTCTTATGCCCAAATGATTTATGTCTTCTGAGTTGTATAAAATGTTTTGTCACCATTTTATTTTTTGAATAGAGAACTAATGTAAAATTTTACCCTATTATTCTTTAGTTTTATGGGCTTTGATGAGTTATTGTGATCTTTACATTAGATAGCATCTATAAAGTCCTGTTACCCTATTACTGCAGGTTAAAATCAAGCATTTTACATGTTAATTATAATGAGCTGTGTGTGAAATTCGGTAATAATTAAATCAAGGAAATAGAACAGCATAAAGAGCCATATCTTAGGGTTTCTAGTGATGTGAAGAGAGCCCATGGCAACTCTTCTGTTTGTTTGTTTTGGGTTTTTTCAAGACAGAGTTTGACTGTGTAACAGCCTGGGCTGTGAGCTCACTTTGTAGACCAGGCTGGCTTCAGACTCACAGAGATCTGCTTGCTTCTGCCTCCTGGGTGCTGCTATTAAAGGCATGCGTCACTACCGCTCGGCCCATGGCAGCTCTTACAGAGAAAAACAGTTCAGAGGTTCAGTCCATTATCATCATGGTAGGACATGCCATTCACATAGATTTCCTTTCTTCTGTTTTCTTCTCACTAAGACTCTTCTGATAGCAAACAGAGAAGACACTTTGAAGTATGAAGTCTAATTTTCCCTGTGCTCAAAACTGCCTAGTGGCTTTCCATGTCACTGGAATTAAAAGCTGATAGCTTCACAATGACCCAGAAGGTCTGTTGTCTCTCTTTTACTGCTACCAGAAACCACACCCATAGAATCTCGCCTACAGGAATGCTCACACATGAACTGAACAAGGAGGGCACCAACAAATATGCCAGAATGGACAGGGAAAAGCCAATGAGGCCTCAGCCCCACACAAAACTATAGGCAAGTGAGGAAAGTTGGGAGCAAGAGAGGTGGTTCTCCCTAGGGAAGAGCAATCCAATTGGATATCCAGTGGTAAGTGGTCAGCTCTGAATAGGTTATGTATGTATGTATGTATGTATGTATGTATGTATGTATGTATGTATGAATGAATGAATGTAAATGGTTGACTGTGGTTGGGACATATAAGTCACCCTTTCCTTATTTCCTCCCATTGCTTTTCATGATGGTGTCTTATCACAACAGTAGAAACCCTAATTAAGATAGATGAGTGAGTCAAGTAGTGATGACCTGCAAGAGCTGGTAAACATGTCTTAGGCTGTAAATCACATTTGTTAATATAGAATATGTGCTGGAAATTGTCAGGAGGGCCATTTAACTACTATTTCATAAGTACCATGAATTGTATAGTGGGATCCTACATTACTGATTTAGGCTGTTGACTCTGAAAACAGAGCTGTTGGGTAACCTCATTTCTGAAGTTCTTTCTTAGTGGGGAGCTGATCACAGGAATTCCTTGGTCTTCATAATGTCCATTCGGGTTCATCATGATAGTATTTGTGTTTCTCTAACCTTGTAGGAAAGAAACCACCATGCTTTTTTTAAAAAAAATAATAATAATCGCTAGAAACACCACTATGTTTAGGATTTTTATTTCTTGTTGATTTAATAGTGCAATAAAACTTTTAAAACGCAAATCATTATTAAACAAATTTATAATTTGTGCATACATATAATGCTGACTCCCTTTATTCCTTAATTGCCAAAAGGCTCAGATACATAAAGAGTAAGGCTGTCTTTTGATGAGATTCTTATAGGAAGTGAAAGACTTAACAATTCCTTCTCAGCTTAGTCTTTGAGGTGACAAAAATTACTACTGTGTTGTTGTATTAGAGATATGGCTTATGTTGTGACAGCATTTTTTTCTTTAACATCTTCTACTGTTTAGATGGAATAATTTCTCTGGTATTTGCAAAGTCTGGGAAATGCTTCAAATATATCTAGTTAATGTTTTCAGGAGACTGAGTGGGTGATATTTGGGACAATCACCTCTCTCTCTGGCTTTATATATACATGGTACTTTCTTTGTTCTTTTTGTCCTAAACAGGCTGCTGATACTTTGGCTGTAAGGCAAAAGCGAAGAATATATGATATCACCAACGTCTTAGAAGGAATTGATCTAATTGAAAAAAAATCAAAAAATAGTATCCAGTGGAAGTAAGTCACAAACCCTACCCAAAACCAATACTAGGTAGAAAATGAACATCAGAGCTTTCTTTTTCACAAATGTTCAGTTTTAGTCAGCTAATCACATCAGACTTCTGTCCCCAGGACAGACTCTCTAGGCTTGCCTATCTGTCCATTATGTGTTGGATGCTTCCTTGTTCTCGCCACTGTTTCATGTATTACCTATGGCATCACTATGTGCTTCTGACAGGTACATTCTGCTTTTAGAATACTTTCTTTGGCCTTAGACTTTTTTGTTGTTGTTGTTAAAATTCTGCCCCAAAACCAGATATAGTTATCTTCATTAGCACCTCAATGTACATCAGGAGACTGTTTAGTTATCTTCACCAGCACCTCAGTGTACATCAGGAGACTAACTGTTTAGCTTTGATGTGATTTTGGCCCCTCAGTCACTAGCTTGGCCTTCCGGGTGTTAAAAAAGCATTGTAGCATATACTTAGAATTTCCAAAACATATTTCTTGTCATTAACTTTTTGTATTATTCGAAAGTTTTTTGTTTTTAAGATTTACTTATGTGCATTTGGTATTTTGACTGCATGTATGTCTGTGTGAGGATGCAGATTTCTTGAAACTAGAGTGACACAGTTGTTAGCTGCTATGTGGGTGTTGGGAATTGAATCCCGGGTCCTTTAACTGCTGTGAGTCATCTCTACAGTCCCCTTTCAGATTTTCTAAGCAAGTACGTTTAGAGCTTTGATGTTTAAATTATGTAAGGATTTTAATGTGTGGTTTTCAGAAGAATGTAAACGCATTTGATTAACCTTTAAGTCAATTTTATTACTATAAAAATTAAATGCTATTAAATGGGTGTCTGATCCTGTGAGTATTTATTCTTATGGTTTTAAGGGGTGTAGGCGCTGGCTGTAATACTAAAGAAGTTATAGATAGATTAAGATTTCTTAAAGCTGAAATTGAAGATCTAGAATTGAAGGAAAGAGAACTCGACCAGCAGAAACTGTGGCTACAACAAAGCATCAAAAATGTGATGGAAGACTCCATTAATAACAGATATCCTTCTGAGTAAGTTATTCGTCATATAGCACAAAATGTAGTACATCTTTAGTACTCAGATCAGTTATCTGGTTCTTAAGCAATTAAGTTTTACAAATATAACATTTTATAGCTCTCTAATAACAGACTGGTAGTTTAAAAATACTATCATTTTAAGTTGTATGGTATTAACATTCTTGTACTGAGGGGAAAAGATACATGTTCTCTCAGCATATGACTGGCAGGATGCAGTATTGTTGCTTAGTACAGGGGTCTGAATATTATTGCTAAGTATATATGGTACTTTAAATAATTATGTCCAGTTCTAGCTTTCAGTTTTGAAAAACTAATTTTTTAAGGAGTGTCATAAGTTTACAGTCCTTGATGCTTCTTCCTAATACTAACCCAAGACTGGTTTCTCCTACTACCTAAAGGGATATTAATGCCGCAGGGTATATGTTCCTTTCATACCACTGTCTATGGAGATCTCTTGTGTTTGTCTTCCTTTGCAGTTAACCCCCCCACACACACCTCATAAAAATAGTTCAGTAATGTATACAATATATTCATCATGTTGTCTTGTTACTTTTGTGTGGGAGTTAGAGCTCTGTAATCACGTGAGAACAATGGGAATTTTCAAGCTGTATCCCATGGAAACCGAAGATTTGCAAACCATTTAAGTGATCTAGAATTTGTTGCTTAACAAGATTTTGGTCATTTACAAGCGTCTAAACTGTGACTGTACATATACTGTATAACTTAAATAGTGGTGATTTTGATGTGTCGAAAATATATCTGTCTGGGAAAAGGGTGCCCTGCATTTAGCCAATTCTTAGAAATGGCAAGGGCTTAACCAGGAGTGAAGTTGTAGTCTTAGACCATACATCTGGCCTATACACCCAGGAGGCAATATTCCTTCTACTTCATCATCCCAGGACCAGGAAAAGGCAACCTGGGATCCTATAGGAAAGAGTTGGTCAAAATTAATCAAACTAACCAATTCTGAAGTGTTTCTGTTTCTCCTTCCCTGCCTTACTTTTCATGTGAAGGCCCAAACAAAGATTCTAGACTAATGCTTTCGCCTACCTTCTAAACTCATTGCTCTGTTTCCCATCTGTGACACTTCTGTCTTTAGGAGCTATGAGTGTAATATATTTTGTTTGCCAGAGCCTCCTCTCTTTCTATGGCCATACAACTTAAAAAAGAAGCAGTGATGATGCTCTTTCGCATCCATTCCCATGCACTCACACCTCTAGTTTATGTACCATTTTGCATCATAACCCAAAAGTCCTGAGATGTCACAAACCAGAATGGCTACTTATTAAAGCAACATATAGAAACTCTGCCTACAGACTTTTGATTGTCTTTGTCTTTCTAAGGACTTGCACTTTTTGTCTCCCCATGTTATATTGCCTTCATTCATTTGATTTCAATTTGGACTTCAGGTTTATTAACAAGTGTATAGGCCTTGATAGAAATGTTGTTCCTTAACTCTTATGACAGTACGTTTTCTTATGTAACTCACGAAGACATCTGCGATTGCTTTAATGGTGAGTACTGTTAGCCTTTTCTTACATACTTCCATTTGTTTATTTGGTTTCTCGAGACAGGGTTTCTTTGTCTAGCCCTGGCTGTCCTCTGATTTAGACATCCACCTGTCTGTGCCTCCCAAGTGCTAGGATTAAAGGCACGAGCCACTGCATTCTTCCTTTGAACAACCTGTTGACTGTAGTTTCTCACAATCCCCCCATACACTCAGCCTGTATTTATCAGGAGTTGTCTTTCTCTGTAGTCGTGTGCTGACAGGCTGCTTACAGATGTTTTCATGGCAGTAACCAACCATTTTCACAGCTTTTACTTTATGTGTGGGAGGGCACAGGAGCCAGGGGATGAGGAACTTAAATGAGCAGGATTTAGCGGACTTTTCAAGGTCCCAGGAGCATAGGAACTTGAAACATAAGCATTGTTTCATGAAACTGTATATAGCAGGTACTAGTCACAGGTGGAACCCAGGGAACTCTTGAGGAAAGTTAGGTGAATCTGTTTCATAGTGATGCCTCTACCTTACTATATAGTTAAGTATGACCTTCTGATCCCTCCTGCCTCTTCTTCTTTGGTTCTGAGTTATAGGCATTGTGCCATCACTGCCGATTTTTGCAGTGTTGGGGAAAGACCCCGGGGCATTGTAGTGGGCAGGCACTCTGCCAGCTGAGCTACACCTCTAGCTGCTTTTTTATTTAATTTCTGATAGGTTTTCAAGTGGGCCTAAAACTGGCCTAGAGCTCACTGTGTAATAAAGGTTAGCCTGGAATTCTTAATTCATCTGCCTTCACCTCTCAAATGCTGGGATTAAAAACATGCATACACCAGCACACCTGGTAGCCTGGTAGTGAATCCACACTTTTTTGACTTTTCTCTCATTCTCACCACGTCCTTTGAACTATGGCATTGCATTCCTACAGTTAAGTATTTATCATTTTATTTTATTTTGCCAGGTGATACACTGTTGGCCATTCAGGCTCCTTCTGGTACACAGCTCGAAGTACCTATTCCAGAAATGGTATGTAGCATAGCTTTGATACAAGTGAAAAAATAATTCTGTTATCTCAAGAGAGGCAAATGTATTTTCTTGAGCTAAATAAGAACAAATAGTGTATGGACACGAATTATTGGTATCTGAAAGCACTGACACCTAAATTTGGGTGCCTTTAACTTTAGTAAAAGTAGCTAAATGAATCTATACTTCTCCCCTATTCTCACAGTATTTAGGAATTTGCATTATTGTGTTTTAAACCTTTAAGAAACAAATTGCCTTTTGGAAAAGGAAGAATTTTGTATCTATGTAGGAAGTCAGGTTCAGTTGTCTTTTGATTAAGGGTGGAAAAGTTTTGGTTTCTGAAAGTTGCATATTTAAACAGGATGTTTAGATAACCACAGTCATGGTAGCTTACTCCAGAAGATTGGAATTCATGCATGTGGACACTTTGTACATTACTGAGCACAACTAAGTAATATTACAGACAGTGAAATGGATGGTGGTGTAGAAACTTGAGTTTTAAAACCAACCTGGACTACACAGTGAATCTGTCAAGTAAAGATGAGAGGGAGGGATGGGAAAGAAGTGAAAAGAAAGCAAAAGGAAAAAGTAGGGCAGGGAAGGAAGGAAAAACGGGACAAATTGATTGTTTAGAATTCAACAACTACCTGTTTGATGATACCAAAGCTTACCTTTTAGGGGCAAGTGGCTTAGAGACCTTAATATTACATTCTACTTTGGTCTTTTAGTCTCCAGTGTTGCAACCTAGTGACTTTGTCATGTGAGTTTAGTTGTTAGATCTTAATGACTTTGCCTGTGTTTGTTTTAATGTTTTATGTTAACTAGCAATGATTAAACTCATTTGTTTATGCCCAATGACTTTAAAGGGTCAGAATGGACAAAAGAAATACCAGATAAATTTAAAGAGTCACTCAGGACCTATCCATGTGCTACTTATAAACAAAGAGTCAAGTTCATCTAAGCCGGTGGTTTTTCCTGTCCCCCCACCTGATGACCTCACACAGTCTTCCTCCCAGTCCTCAACGTCAGGGACTCCACAGAAATCCACCATGGCTGCTCAGAACCTGCCCGAGCAGCAAGTTTCTGAAAGAAGCCAGAGTTTCCAGCAGATACCAGCTACAGAAATATCTTCAGGTTGGTAGAAAGTCTTTGATCTAAAAATTTCAGGTGAAAATATGAATACTATATGAAACAGATAAGAGCGTTTATCTGAGGCAAAATAAGCTTATTCGATGTTTTAGTGTCCTCTGTAGTCTATAAACCCAGCACTAGGATAGTTATTATAAGGAAGATTCTGAAGCAGACCCTGTCTTTCTATATTGTTAGACATAATATGTATGTGTGTATGCATATGTATATGCATTTTGAGGGAAAGAACCCATAAGGAATACTTAAACCATTTTTACTGAAAACTTCACACTGGCGCGGAATTGAACAGTATGTTATGATCAACAATTTTGTACATACTCCTGCCACAGGCAATTTCAAGCTATCCACCTGAATCACTGATCTATTAATATTAGCCATGGTGTCATATGAGATACATATTTGTATGCATGTATGTGTATAATGCACGTTACAGGAATATCTAATCAGTAACAATGTTTAAACTATATAGAACTTTTGTTTCTGAACAATTAACAAAAGTCACTACAGATATTAAAAGCTGTGTTATATAGTTTATTGTTTGCTAATGGGATATTGCTTCTAATCCTAAATTTCACAATCAGTAACAGTGAAACTAGACATTAATGGGACATGGGTTGGTTTTAGCTTTGTGTTCCATACATACATCTTGCTTCTAAGTTTATATACTCTAGCTGAAGAGCTGCACAAGAGAAAGTATAGTGTTGAAGAAAGTACTAATTAATTCCAAATTAATTGGAATGTATGAAGTAAATAAATTGTATATGCTTTAGCTTAAACCCAGTTGGTACCCTGGCTTCCAAAGAACATTTTTAAAAAATTTCTGTGTACCATTTGTTATAGTGAGAGGAGTTACTTGGGGACACATTAGAGGTTTGAAATATCAGATGAAAATGCTAGCTAATAAACCAGCTTTGTATGAGGGTAAGCAGACATTAGTTGTGCAATGGTGATTATGAGGGTCTGGTGACTTGGAAACTTCAGAGATTGAAGATGAGATGTTTGCAGTTTCCACAGCTGAGACAACCTAGGACTAGAATAGGGTGCAATGAGGGGGATAGAAAAGAGAAGTAATAAGCTGAAGAAATATTGTTTAAGCAAAGCAAATAAGTTTTGGTGTGTAAGGTACAGAAATAAAAATGAACAGGAGAAATGAAGTGTTGCTGAGTGAGTCAGATTATATACTCTTTACAGACTCAGTTTTAGAAGAATGGGGTCTTTTCCTCTGTGTCTTCAGTTTGCAAGTTTAAAGGCATGCCAAGAAAAGTGGTTTCTCATGAAATTGTCTTCCCAAAATGTAGTGGTACTTTTAATTTGTTTCTGCCAATCAAACTAGTGATGTGATTACCACTATTGAAATGTAATTGCCTCTATCATATTTGTGTTTTCAACAGGGTCTATTGGTGGAGACATCATTGATGAACTGATGTCTTCTGATGGTAGGTAGCTGAAGATTTTACTACTGGATATACCTCACTATCCTAAAGTGTAAATGCCATGTGACTCAAGATTATAGTAGGCATCTTTTAAAATTCATATTTACTTACATTTTTAGGAAAAGAACCCAAAAGGAATACTTAACCACTTTCATTAAACTATTCACATACTGGCACAGGAGTAATGAATAGTATGTCACAAGAAGTAATTTCAAGTTAACATTGGCCATAGTGTCATATGAAATAATCATTAAAAATCTGTTATGTATAGTATGCTAGATCATAACCCATGTAGAAACCAACTATAACAATGAATCTTTTTTTTGCAGTGTTTCCTCTCTTACGGCTTTCTCCTACCCCAGCAGATGACTACAACTTTAATTTAGATGACAATGAAGGAGTCTGTGATTTGTTTGATGTTCAGATACTAAATTATTAGATTCCATGGAAACTTGGGACTGTTATCTACCTCTAACTGTAACATTGTAGAATTCTTAATAACCTAAGTATTTAAAATTATGAATGTAACACCATTTTAGTTCATCGAGTCTGAAATATTCTTCACTAACATTTACTTCACAAAACTTGAAAGGGCTCTGCCTGTTTCAGGGGGGATGATTAACTGTCGACCAGCATGCCCCACCAGTGATTATATTCAATTTCTTTCAAAGCTGAATTCTGTTGTAACTTCTCCTAAGAGAAAAGTTAAAGCAGACTTCAGGTCACCACACCAAAACATTGCCCAGAAGATTTTATTTGTCTATATTTTTACTGCCACAAAGTTATATCTATGTGTCCTTCAGACATTCACTGCCACAGATAAAGTGAAGGGCGTCACTATTGAGTGAAGAGATTTTGTGAAGTGCCTTCTGTTTTAGCACTTTAAGCCTATCAGTTTGCTGACTTCTGACATTCTACTTTCCTAGAGTATAGGAAAGATCTGTTTATGTAGTTTGTTTTTAAAATGTGCCAATGCCTGTACATTAACAAGATTAAAACAAATAAAGTTGTATAAAGCATTCAATTTATTGATCTTTGGGGGAGTGTCACTGTGTTACAATTGAGCCATTAGTCTGGTTGCTTCATCAACATTAGCTGGTTCATTTTCATGGTGCTTCTGAGGAATCAAAGGGGAAAAAGTTAAAACAAGCTAAAGTTTAAACAAAAGCAAACTAAACCAACTTGAATACAAGCTGCTACCTAGTTTAATTCTTCTAGTTTACCTTT
Organism: Alexandromys fortis; assembly: GCF_014885135.2. NCBI lineage: Eukaryota > Metazoa > Chordata > Mammalia > Rodentia > Cricetidae > Alexandromys > Alexandromys fortis. Next base: position 8,570,328 of record NW_026068008.1, read on the forward strand.
GGAAATAAAGTAAATTGTATATTCAGACTTCATGTATGACCTAAAATGCTATATACACCAAAATGCCAGGTAAAAAAATGCTTATACTTCAAGTGTGTTAGCCTTCACTTAAGTGAATTTCTACTTACCAGCTCCTTCTGCACAGATTTCAGAGAAAGGCTTTTTGAAAAGCTTGCAAGTTCTTTCTGTATGTTTATAAAAGCTCTGTTCATTCTGTTGACTTTTTCATCATTCATAATGTTTATCTGTTAAAAAAAAATTTACACTCTCATAACTATTGAAGTACTGGGCTGTGTAAATGTCTCAAACACTCTCTCCCACGCCTACCCGTCATGCATGTGGCACAGACACACAAAAAAAAGTTTTTAAAAAGTCTATAAACTCTACCAAACTGATAATCCACACAAAAACTACTGTTGGCTTTTTAGGAAATTTAGTCAGAAAGTTTGGATTTTTAAAAACATCAATTATATGGATTTTCCTCATGCTTAAGACAGATCAAAATCTGTGCTCTAGAGCTGGTTTCAGCAGCCGCATCATATGGTTCACAAGTGCCTCTAGCCCATTCCGAGAGGATCTGACTCCTCTTCCAGAGTCTGCAGGCCCACATACAAGTACCAGATGATGCACACAGACTTCTAGATTTTTATGTGACCAGTCCTGGCTATGGCATTTAACTATCATTAATAAAGCAAGAAACCTGGATCAGATACTTTCAGTCCTTTTGAATAAACAACTCTTGAGCCCTTTTCTGGACACTTATTTCCTATGTGCACTAGCCCTCAAGTCTGAGCATAGAGAAGAAATGGTGTATTCAAAGCTGCTACCAGGATCTCTCCTTCAAAGCCTCTGGCTTCTTTGTACCACATTCTTCGTGAGAACACCAATATTCCCTATTGTCACCCAGAAATACCACAATTATCTGCTGCTTTATCAGAGTTCACAGACTCTGACCACTCTATATATGGAATCACTGTTTAGTGAGTTCAGTGTATCTAGTCTAATGGCCTCTTCCTCTCAAGGCCCTACTCTGTGGGATCTAACAGTGGACCCTCTGCTTCTACAAGACACCTTCTTACCACTTTTTCAAGTCACAATAAAGTTCACTCAAAACACTTCAATCCTCACAGTCCACCTTATCCCTTTATCAGCATGGATTTCATACTATCAATCCCTATATGCTTTTCTTTCTCTCATACTTTGACAAACTTTGCTCGGTAACCTGGCTAAACACAATTGACCCAATCTGAGTCCAGATCTTAAGCTGACTGAAGTCATAACTGGCTGACTGGCTTCATTAAATTCACTGTCAGAAATTTCAATCTCATTTAAATAAAATTTAATAAAGCCACTTTCTGAAGAAATTATTTGATACTAACTCCAAGTAGCCTACCTACTTTCTCTGATCCTATCAGCTTATGTAAAAGTTCTAGTGTCTTAAGGTTCAATAAAATAATATTCCTCAAATAGACTATGAACATGCTGCTGTCAGGTTTCCCACTTTAGTATCAGCTCTTTTTCATGCAAGTCTTTGCAACTACAAAGAAAAACCTGTGGAAAACTCGCTCCAAACTCCTATCTTACCCAACTTTACTTCCTTTATAATTAGAAAATCACAAATATCCTTTAGAAAATGTATTCCAGTCCTTGAGAGATAAAAGCCAGTTTTTAATGGACATTTATAACAACTATTACATCCTAGAGAGACTGATCACTTACTATTTAAGTTAGGAAACACTCGAAGTACACAATCTACTTAATCGTGAGAACAATTTCTCAGTTACTTTGAAGTATAAAGATTTACCAATTTTTTAATGTGTATGTGTGTGCATCTGCATAAGTTTATGAGCACCACGTGCATACAGGGAGGGACAGAGATCAACAAAGGTTTTCAGATCCCCTAGAACTGGAGTTAGTAAATTGTGAGCCCCCATGGGATACTTGGAACTCAACGTGGTCCTCTGCAAAAGCAGTAAATGGTCTTAATTGCTAATCCATCTCTCTAGAACTTTTTGTATTTTTCATTTTATAGGTTTTGATGGGAGAAGGGAGTTTCAAGACATTGTTTTCTCTGTGTAACCTTGGCTGTCCTAGAACTTGCTCATTGGCCTCAAACTCAGAGATTCACCTGCCTCTGCCTCCTGAGTACTAGGTAAACACAGTCAGCACCAAGCCTGGTTCCATTTGATAGGCTAAGATACTAGTTACGAAGCTGCTGCTGGATACTGTAAATCTCTGCTAGTGGAATCTCAAATCCACTTCAGAGTGAACTAGTAAGAACTGCCCTCCATACTGTTTTAACAGTGACTTTTGTTAATGTTTTGTTGTTGGTTTTCAACATCCCCCCTTAAATTTTTATTTTAAAAGGAAGGTTATCTTAATATTTGAAAAATAATCTTACCTAGTAAGAAAAGCTAAGAATTTCTGGTTTAAGTAACAAGATCCTATTCACTAATTTCCAAGTCCACTTTATAAACAATAAAGTCAGACAGACTACTTAAATACTCACCTTCTTAAGATTAGTAGTAACTGGTTTTGCCTTGTTTTTAGCCTTGAAGGTTTTTTGGCTGGCTATATGAAATACATTCCTGGACTTCTGCCCTTTTAATTTGTTCTTGGCCATTGTCTAGAAAAGAAAAGGATTCAGTCAAACTGCTTATATTTTGAGGCACAAATAGCATAAATTTTTAAGATCATCTTAGTTCTGATTATTTTAAAAATTGCTACATAAATCCCATGTCGTGCACTCTAGACATTTTGTGAACAAATAAGGCACATATATCTCAATCTTTCTGTGTCCCCAGCACCAGGCCTGAGAACACCAGTTAGTATTTACTAACTGAATCTGGTACTGTCAACACACACAAGCAAAACTTCTTCTTTGCAGCATCTTATAGTAGTAACTGGCAACAATTCTACGAGTTCACATGCCAATATATTATCCTGGTATAGTAGTATATTAGATACTGAATACTATTTTCTTCTCCCTTTTACTTTCTTCTCTCTCGTACCCCATCAAAAACATTCCTCAATCTTGTACTTCCTACCTCCCTCATCTGCCTTCCAACAATTTCCCTGATAATTTATATCCAAATTTTTTTTTACACTGAAGCCTTGTTTTCTTTGCTTAGGCTAAATGCGGATTTAAGCCATAACTTCTACCTGAGAAGTTTCTGCCAAATCTGTTTAAGAATTTATGTAAAGAATTTTTAAAATACTAATATTTAACATTTATTGAGCTTTTACTATATATAGTCACCGGACTTACGTTCTATGTGATTTAACTCAGTCATTCTTCACCACAACCCTTTGGTAAGAACTATTATTCTGATTTTACAGATTAAAAAAATGGTGCAAAGAGTTTGCCAAAGTTTAAGGGTTTGTCTTGTTTGTTCGCAAACACACACACACACACACACAGAGGTTCGTGCTAGTGCACACCTTTAATCCCAGCTCTCGGGAGGAAGGAGCAGGCGGATCTCTTTAAGTTCCAGGCCAGCCTGCAGCCAGGGCTACACAAAGAAACCCTGTCTCGAAAAATCAATACTTACGTACATACATACATACAGACACACTAGACAGTAGAAAATATATTATTACAGGAGTAAACAGTAGACAAAAAGCTAAACTGATTTACTAATGAGTAGTACGTCTGAAGTAATAATCGATAATTAAATATAACAGAAAGCAGCATAAAGCATACACAGGTGTAAAGGTGTAACACACTCGAATGACTAGATACGTTTCCTATGCTAGAAGAAGAACAGTTCGAGCACAGCAACAACCTAACTGAAGGCAGGGACTGGGAAAGCTGTGTGGCGAAGACAGTCAAATCACAGGCAGCCTGCCACGGGGTGGCCGCACGATTTCGGTCCACAGCCCGGAGGAACAGGCATCTGCGGAGGAGGCGGAACAGAGCCGTCGGCGCCGCTGCAGCCGGGCCCAAAGCTTTCGCCCCAGCCGCGGACAAACCTCGTAGGCGTCTCACCAAACCCCCAAATCCCACGCGGCCGCTCAGGCTCCCAGCGACGCCACTCACAAACTCAGGACGCAGGAAGTTCCCTGAAGAAGCCGTGGCCCCGCCCACCGCAAGGGCCACGACGAGCGGGGTCGCGCCCAGCACGTACGATCCTCGTTCCTCTTAGCCCAGCCCTTCACGCTCGGCCCTCAGCGATAGCCCCGCCCCTTCCCCGAGGCCCCGCCCACCTTGAGGGGCCGCCCTGGAAGGGAGCCCGGAGCCGTGGGGGAGGGGCGACCTTTTTCCCATCGCTAGTCTCCCCGGCATTTGACCGGGAGGCGAGCCGGGGCGAGACCGACAAAGCCGAAGTCGGGCAGTCGCGCCTGAGAAACTCGAGGTCACCAGCCGGCTGCGGGCTCGGGGATGTCCGGCAAGTGGCGCTGCGACACTGAAGAAAAAGTTCACATCCTTTTCACGTTCTTACTTCAATGTTCCAAAAAGAAAATTTCTTACAAGATATCTTTCACAATAATATATTGTGCAAAATGAATTCATTAGAAACCTTTGAGAAAACTCTGGAGAAGCCGCTTCACCTTCCGTCTTTGTGCGTCTGCTCGTTTCACATAAGCGCATTTCCAAAAAGTCTATTCACATTTTTCAAGAAACTACTCACATAATTGTTTCCACATGTTTCTACTTGTTTCCCAGACGTCACGGGGAAAGTTTTCAAATGAATGAAATGTTGGCATTTATATGCAAATTTTGTATCTTAGAAGCATCCTGACTACTGGTTGCTCTGCACCAAAATAAAGCAGTGATACCACTGCCTTCTGCAAGAGAGGGCACCACTGAGGCCCAGGGCAGAACCGCTTCTAAGGTCTACCACAGCTGGCATCCTATGCACCTAATCAGTCCTTCATCTGTTTGTAGAATGATGATCAATTCTGCTGCAATGAATCATTATATTATACCCGTCAAAGAAAATGATGGAATAAATTCCGTAAGGAAACATAATTGCCTGTTAACACACATTTATTTTTTAATCTTTCTGAAGATCCACCTTTAAAGTACGTTAAAATGAAAGAAAATTCAAAATACCTGTGAAGCTCACATATGTGATAATGTCCTTGGAGCAGAGCTCTCTTGTCCCACGCAAGGCAAAAAATAAAAATAACAGTCTGTTTTGTGTCGTTTGGGGAATGACATCAAAACTAAAGCAAAGCTACAGAAAAACATTAAATTTTGCCAAACCAGAGTTATAAATACTGATACAAAGAAGAGAGACATAATTATGTTCCTTAAATGTGAAATCATTGACAAGTTTGTACAAGACAAAGCAATATATGCAAAAGAATGTCATTAAAGTGGTAAAATCTGTGGAGGGTAGCTTTTAGTCTAAAATTATGATATAAGGCTACATCTACCAAGGACCAAGGAAATAGCATAGTTATACAAGTGAAAAGAAAAGCCTTCTACAAGACAAAAAGACATTAGTTTCTGTTTTATTTTCTATATCCAACAATGCAACCTTCATTTATTTCCCTTTGCCTCTTTTGTAGAAGGCTATTGTCCCTTTCAGACATTTTTTTTTTCTCAGTATCCCTTTCTGGATAACCACTTTTGTTACATCAAGTGGTCCTAGCCAGGTAATGAAGTTCTTCTCTAAGGCCTTCCCAACTAGAGCCAGGGGAAAAGTTGCCATTTGGACTTAATGATGTTTCCTTGGAATGCTGCAAAACTGGGGCTTCAAACCACTGACCATCTCATTCAGGAACTGGGAAGAAATGAAGGTGCCACAAAGGGAAAACAACTAGGTGTTTGAAAAATGGTCTGGTAGTACAGCTGGTAGTAGAACCGGAGAATTCATGATATCATTTGATTCCCTGGATTCAGTAATGGCTAGAACAATCTTCCTCTTCTCAATTATCAAAGGTAAAAGATTACATTGGAGAGACCAGACCTAACTTGGACCTTTTTTCCTTTGTACCGAAAAGAGTTTTGACTTGCCTACTTACTTCACAGAATTATTGTACAGAGTTCATGAAGTCTAAAACAAGAATAAGATATTACTCTGATAAAGATAAGGCACATGTTAACTTTACAAATGCCATTTTATTCTGTGAACTATATGACCTGTTAAGTATAGAAAAAGCATGCATGGTGACTTTTGAAAGCCTTTAAAAACATTTACAAAGATCATATTACCAGGGTTTGTTGTCACCCAGGTTGGCTCAAATTTCAGGCTTACTGATTTTGGTCTCCTCACTTGTTCGGATTAGAGGCATACACCACACCACCTGGCTGGCCTGCACTTTTACTGGCAATCTTGGAAATGAATAAAGTCATCTTACAATGCATGTCTGTTTTAGTTATTTGTCTTGTTGTTTCAACACAATACCTGAGGAATGAAACTCAAGGAAGGGGCTATTTTGGCTCACAGACCAGTGTGGTGAGAAGTCTCCACAGCAGGACCATGAAGCCGCTGGTCATGCTGCATCTACAGTAAGAAATCAGAGAGAAGGGAATGTACCCCCTCAACTCCTTTTCCCCTTTTTACTCAGTCTGAGACTCTAGATCAGGGAATGCTATCTTTCACATTCATGGTGGGTCTCAACTTCCCCATTAACCAAATATAAAATTGTTGCAGAAAGAGGGCTGCTTGTTCATTCCAGCCTCCCAGAAACCAAAATAATCACACAAAACTGAATGAATTAAATCACCACTTGGCCCATTAGCTCTAACTTCTATTGGCTAAATTTTACATATTAATTTAATCCATGTATTGACACATGACAGTGGCTTACCAGGTAAAGTTCTAACCGGAATCCATCTCAGGCTGAGGATTCATGGTTTCTCCCTGACTCTGCATCCTTTCTCCCAGCATGTCATTTAGTTTTCCCCACCTACCTAAGTTCTGCCCTATCAATAGGCCAAGGCAGTTTTCCTTGTTCATCTTCCTCCGTTTTATTAGTCATATATCCAAGGTAATGCTGCCAACTACTTTTAGGATTGATCTTCCCACCTCAACTAACCTAATCAAATTATCTTTCATGGGCATACCCAAGCAGTAACCTAATCTGCAGAATTCTTCAGAAACATACCCAAAGAATCATTTCCTAGATTATTATAGAACAAGTCAAATTGATAATCAGTGTTAGATATTAACAAATCTAAAGTGGTCAGATCATCACGAGAAAATCCTAAAAGAAGGATTATGATTGGTCACTAATGGCACTGAACATTTTCGTTTTTTTTTTTTTTTGAAAAATTACTGCCTCCTCCCCGTTTCCCATTTCCCTCCCCCGCCTCCCACACATCTCCCACTCCTCCCACTTCCCTACCCCTCTCCCCCTCCCCCTACTCCATTCCCCCTCCCTCTCAAGAATGATGAGCAGGGGCTGGAGAGATGGCTCAGTGGTTAAGAGTATTGCCTGCTCTTCCAAAGGTCCTGAGTTCATTTCCCAGCAACCACATGGTGGCTCACAACCATCCGTAATGAGGTCTGGTGCCCTCTTCTGGCCTGCAGGCATACATGCAGACAGAATATTGTATACATAATAAATAAATAAATAAATAAATAAATAAATAAATAGATTTAAAAAAAAAAAAAG
>NW_026068008.1:8578629-8581027 GCF_014885135.2 Alexandromys fortis
TCAATGTCCTTTATTTATGGCTAGAAACCAATTATGAGTGAGTACATCCCATGTTCATCTTTTTGGGTCTGAGATACCTCACTCAGGATAGTGTTTTCTATTTCCATCCATTTGCCTGCAAAATTCGCGAAGTCATTGTTTTTTTACCGCCAAGTAGTACTCTTTCTTTCTTCATCCATTTCTTCCATTGAAGGGCATCTAGGCTGTTTCCAGGTTCTGGCTATTACAAATAATGCTGCTATGAACATAGTTGAACAAATGCTTTTGTCATATGATAGGGCATCTCTTGGGTATATTCCCAAGAGTGGTATTACTGGATCTTGGGGTAGGTTGATCCCGAATTTCCTGAGAAATCGCCACACTGATTTCCAAAGTGGTTGCGCAAGTTTGCATTCCCACCAGCAATGGATGAATGTGCCCCTTATTCCACAACCTCTCCTGCAAAGGATATCATTGGTGTTTTTGATTTTAGCCATTCTGACAGGTGTAAGATAGTATCTCAAAGTTGTTTTGATTTGCATTTCCCTGATCACCAAGGAGGATGAGCATAACCTTAAGTGTCTTTGGGCCATTTGAATTTCTTCCGTTGAGAATTCTCTGTTCAGTTCAGTGCCCCATTTTTTAATTGGGTTAATTAGCATTTTAAATTCTAGTTTCTCGAGTTCTTTATATATTTTGGAGATCAGGCCTTTGTGTGTTGTAGGGTTGGTGAAGATCTTCTCCCAGTCAGTGGGTTGCCTTTTTGTCTTAGTGACAGTGTCCTTTGCTTTACAGAAGCTTCTCAGTTTCAGCAGGTCCCATTTATTCAATGTTGTCCTTAAAGTCTGTGCTGCTGAGGATATATGTAGGAAATGATCTCCTGTGCCCATATGCTGTAGAGTACTTTCTACTCTCTTCTATCAGGTTCAGTGTGTTCAGCCTGATATTGAGGTCTTTAATCCATTTGGACTTAAGTTTTGTGCATGGCAATAGATATGGATCTATTTTCATTCTTCTACAGGTTGACAACCAGTTCTGCCAGCACCATTTGTTGAAGATGCTTTCTTTTTTCCATTCAATACTTTTAGCTCCTTTATCAAATATCAGGTGTTCATAGGTTTGTGGGTTAAAATCTGGGTCTTCTACTCTATTACATTGATCAACTTCTCTGTTTTTATGCCAATACCAAGCTATTTTCAATACTGAAGCTCTGTAATAGAGTTTTCAAATGTAATGCCTCCAGAAGTTCCTTTATTGTAAAAGATTGTTTTGGCTATCCTGGGTTTTTTGTTTTTTTTTTTCCATATAAAGTTGATTAATGTCCTCTCAAGGTCTGTGAAGAATTTCGATGAAATTTTAATGGAGATTGCATTGAATCTATAAATTGCCCTTGGTAGAATTGCCATTTTTACTATGTTGATCCTCCCAATCCAAGAGCAGGGGAGCTCCTTCCATTTTCTGGTATCCTCCTCAATTTCTTTGTTCAATGCCTTAAAATTCTTGTCAAATAGATCCTTCACATCCTTGGTTAGAGTTACCCCAAGATATTGTATGCTGTTTGTGGCTATTGTGAATGGTGATGTTTCTATGATTTCCCTCTCTGCTTCCTTATCCTTTGTGTATAAAAGGGCAACTGATTTTTTGGAATTGATCTTTTATCCTGCCACGCTACTAAAGGTGTTTATCAACTGTAGGAGTTCTTTGCTGAAGTTTTTGGGGTCGCTCATGTACACTATCATATCATCTGCAAATAATGAAAGTTTAACTTCTTCCTTTCCAATTTGAATCCCTTTGATCCCCTTATGTTGTCTTATTGCTATTGCTAGAATTTCAAGCACTATACTGAAAAGGTATGGAGAGAGTGGACAGCCTTGTCGTGTTTCTGATTTTAGTGGGATGGCTTTGAGTTTCTCTCCATTTAATTTGATGTTAGCTGTCGGCTTGCTGTAAATAGCTTTTTATTATATTTAGGTATGACCCTTGTCTCCCTAATCTCTCTAAGACCTTTATCATAAAGGGATGTGGAATTTTGTCAAATGCTTTTTCAGCATCTAATGAAATGATCATATGGTTTTTTTCTTTCAGTTTATTTATATGATGTATTACATTGATAGATTTTCATATGTTGAACCAGCCCTGCATCTCTGGGATGAAGCCTACTTGATCATAATGGATAATTTTTCTAATGTGTTCTTGGATTCGGTTTGCCAGTATTTCATTGAGGATTTTTGCATCGATGTTCATGAGTGAGATTGGCCTGTAATTCTTTTTCTTGGTTGCATCTCTGTGTGATTTTGGTATCAGGGTAACTGTAGCTTCATAAAAGGAATTTGGCAATGACTCTTCTGCTTCTATATTGTGAAATACATTAAGGAGAATAGGTATTAGCTCTTCTTGGAAGTTCTGGTAGAATTCTGCA
>NW_026068008.1:8584947-8620014 GCF_014885135.2 Alexandromys fortis
TGAGATAGGCCTGTAGTTCTCTTTCTTGGTTGGGTCTTTGTGTGGTTTTGGTATCAGGGTAACTGTAGCTTCATAAAAGGAATTTGGCAATGACTTTTCTGTTTCTATATTGTGAAATACATTAAGGAGAATAGGTATTAGCTCTTCTTGGAAGTTCTGGTAGAATTCTGCATTGAAACCATCTGGTCCTGGGCTTTTTTTAGAGTGGAGATTTTTGATAACAGCTTCAAGTTCTTCACGACTAACAGGTCTATTTAGATCTTTCACCTGGTCTTGGTTTAGCTTTGGTATATGGTACTTATCTAAAAAGATGTCCATTTCTTTTGTATTTTCCAGTTTTGTGGCATACAGGCCTTTGTAGTAAGATCTAATGATTCTATGAATTTCCTCTGTGTCTGTGGTTATGTCTCTCTTTTCATTTCTGATCTTGTTAATTTGTGTATTCTCTCTCCGCCGTTTGAATAGTTTGGATAGAGGTTTATCAATCTTGTTGATTTTCTCCAAGAACCAGCTTTTTGTTTCATTGATTCTTTAGATTATTTTTCTGTGTTTCTATTTTGTTGATTTCAGCCCTTAGTTTGATTATTTCCAGGTTCTACTCCTCCTAGGTGAGTCTGCTTCTTTTTTTTCTAGAGCTTTCAGGTGGGCAGTTAAGTCTCCTATGTGTGCTTTCTCTGTTTTCTTTAAGTGGGCACTTAGTGCTATGAACTTTCCTCTTAGCACTGCTTTCATAGTGTCCCATAGGTTTGAGTATGTTATCTCTTTATTTTCATTGAATTCAAGAAAGTCTTTGATTTCTGTCTTTATTTTCCTTCACCCAGGTGTGGTTCAGTAGTTGATTGTCCAGTTTCCATGAGTTCATAGGCTTTCTAGGGGTAGCATTGTTGTGGAATTCTAACTTTAAACCATGGTGATCTGATAAGACACAGGTGGTTACTAATATTTTTTTGAAACTGTGTAAGTTTGCTTTGCTACTGAGTATGTGGTCAGTTTTCGAGAAGGTGCCATGAGGTGCAGAGAAGAAGGTATATTCTTTCCTATTAGGGTGGAATGATCTATAGATGTCTATTAAGTCCATTTGATTCATTACCTCACTTAATCCTCTTATTTCTCTGTTAGGATTCTGTCTGATTGTCAGCAGAATGTTGGATCCTGTTTTCGTATCCAACCTCTTAGCCTGTGCCTTTTTATAAGTGCGTTGAGTCCATTGACATTAAGTGATATTAATGACCAGTGGCTGTTAACTCTGGTCATTTCTTGGTAGTAGAGTTTGTTTGTTTCCCTTCTTCGGGTTGTGCTGGTGAAGGGCCTCTAGATGTCTGAGCTATTGTGGGCATTGTTGGACTCCTTGGGTTGTGATTTTTCTTCTATTACTTTCTGTAAGGATTTGTGTCTACATATTGTTTAAATTTGTTTTTATCCTGGAAAATTTTGTTTTCTCCATTTATAGTGAATGAAAGCTTGGCTGGGTATAGTAGTCTGGGCTTGCATCATTGTCTCTTAGTTTCTGGAGTACCTCTATCCAGGACCTTCTGGCTTTCATGGTTTCCATAGAGAAGTCAGGTGTAAGTCTGATAGGTTTACCTTTATAAGTAACTTGGCCTTTTTCCTTTGCAGCTCTTAATATTCTTTCTTTATTCTGTATGTTTTGTGTTTTGATTATTATATGGCGAGGAGATTTTTTTTTTTGTCCAGTCTACTCAGTGTTCTGTATGCTTCTTGAACCTTCACAGGAATATCTTTCTTTAGGTTGGGAAAGTTTTCTTCTATAATTTTATTAAATATATTTTCTGGACCGTTGAGCTGTACTTCTTCTCCTTCTTCTACCCCAATTATTCTTAGGTTTGGTCTTTTTATTGTGTCCCAGATTTCCTGAATGTTTTGTGATGAGAATTTGTTGGTTTTGCTGTTTTCTTTGATCAGTGTGTTTATTTTCTCTATGGTATCTTCAGTGTCTGATATTCTTTCTTCTATCTCTTGTAATCTGTTGGTAGTACTTGTCTCTGTAGTTCCTGTTCGTTTACCCAGATTTACCATCTCCATCCTTCCCTTGGTTTGTGTTTTCTTCATTACTTCCATTTCATTCTTCAAGTCTTGAACCGCTTCCCGTACCTGTTTGATTGCTTTTTCTTGTTTCTCTTGGTTTTCTTGGGTATCTTTGATCGATTTATTCATTTTCTCTACCTTTTTGTTTGTAATCTCTAATTGTTTATGGCAGTTTTTCACCTGCTGTTTAAGGTCCTCTATTATTTTTATATAATTCACTTTTGAGTCGATTTCTTCTAATTCTTCTGGAGTGGGGTGTACAATTCTTCTTATTTTGGGATCCTTGGATTCTGGTGATGTCATGTTGCCTTTCAGGTTGTCGGAGGAAGTCTTGCATTAGTGCCTTCCCATCTCTTCCTTCAATTGGAGCCAGGAGAGGCCTGGTGTCTTGGTCCAGACTTTGCTGTGACTGACTCTCTGGGTGTATCTCCTCAGTGTAGAAGCAGGAACCGTTCCCGTCCAGATGAAACTCCTCAGCACCAAAGCATGGATGCCTGATAGTCCAATGACCCACGGGCAAAAGGGCGAACTTGGGGGGCAGGGCGGGGACTAGTAGAACACAGGAGACCCTGGAGCACAAGCTGAAGGTGCCCGCGCTCCCTTTGGGGGTCCTTGAGGCCTGCCCATTAGGCAGGCACTCACTGCTCTGGGTGGGTAGCCTTAGTGTAGGAGCAGAAAACTGTTCCTTATCAAAGGACCTTGTAGATCATGCAGGCTTGGGGGAGGGGGGTCGTGTGTAAGAAAAACAGCCCTGCAGAAGGAGCTGTGGGAGGGGGGCTTGTGCTCTCTTCTGGGACAATCCGCCCCTGGATAGCAAACACTTACCGGTCCAGATGGAGTTCCTCAGCACCTAAACAGGGACGGCTGGTAGCCCAATGATCCGGGTACAAAAGGAGGAACGTGGCAGGCAGGGTCTAGTAGAGCACAGGAGATCCTGGAGCACAAGCTGAAGGTGCCCGCACTCCCTTTGGGGGGCCTTGAGGCCTGCCTGGTAGGCAGGCACTCACCGCTCTGGGTGGGTAGCTGTAGTGTAGGAGCAGAAAACTGTTCCTGATCAAAGGCCCAAGGCAATTTCTTTAATCATTAACCAAGAAAAGCAACACACAGAGACTGAAGACCCTCCCACATCATTTCCCCTTTTCTGTTTAAACATAAAAGAAGGCTTTAATATAGTAAAATTACATATAACAAAGCAAATATCAAGCAAGAACTACAGTTACAATATTTATATCTGCTTTATCTTTTATCATAACTAAGGAAAACTATAACTATCTATTCTTTAACTCCATCAAAGACTCCAGAAGGATATGATATTACCTACGTAAACAGGAAGTACATTGCAAGCAACTTCCAAAACTCTAGAAATGACAGAGACATCTTACTACCTGGACAGTCAACCAAAGTTCTTCTGTACCATTGGGGCATCCATCTTCGGCTTTCAGGCCCATAGGATCAGGGGACTTTTCAATGAAGCAGGAAATTTCAAAGACAGTTCAGTCACTTTTTCTGTATCCTGCAGAATGTCTCACAAACTCTTCCATGAAGCAGGAACCCTAGAGGATCATCTCACCTTTAGGCAAGTTCAACAGTCATTTCTCTGTGGGTCTGTATGTCCAGTTCAGCATTCCAGGCAAAAGCAGTTTCTTGCCCAAATGGCAAACCAACTCCATAAGGAGCCTCTTCAATGCCCATCACCCTTTTAAAGTAATTTGGTGCTGCCAGGAGCAGATGTATCTTTCTGTCATTAAAAGTCTTAAGTTTTTAAATATTTTAAATGCCATATTCTGAAGGTCTCTGAAAAATTTGAAGAATACCTAACTAACTGAAATATATTTCATGTATCTAGAAAATCTAACATGACTACAAGCTTGACTATTATAGATGATTATATATTAACCTATATTTCTTAATTATACATTACATTTTTTAAATAAACTATACAATCACAATAACCCAATCAAGAGCATAAATATATATACATATAACAAAATTGACCTTAAATTTGTATCAATAAACCAAAATCCATACCAATGCAAATTATTCATATCTATATCATATCTCCCTTTAAATGAAAGTAAGCATTTAAAGACAATATTTGGGAATATGAGAATAATTCTGTCTGTACTGTTTCTGACTGTTTGGGGGCACTATTAGTCAGTTCTTTCGTGATGTATCCTGTGTGCTAGGTTCATCTCAGTCAGCAGTTGGGCAAAGTAATTTTTGAAGGTGTTCATGGCAATATGGTCTATCAAACCATATTGGTTTAGAAACAATCCACAGGTTCTCATCTCCTTTGAAAACAAAAGAAGAATCTCTTTTCCAAAGCAAGATATCCTTAGACCCCAATTTGAAAGTCTTGATACCTTTAGAACATATATGCTGGTTTAGCTTAGTAGCTCATACAATGAATGAAATGTCTCTTTATACTTAGCTTCTTCACAGTCAAAAAACACAAAGATAACACAATAATAAACATAATTCAGACTCTGTCAATTTTCCATTTTTATGTGGCTTTTTTTCTTTACTTCTTTTACTCTGTCTCTGGTGGCTCATGGTCTCTCTCTCTGCTCTTCATTCTCCCAGCATTCAGTTCAGTCCTCCCCGTCTACCTAAGTGCTGCCCTATTAACAGGCCAAGGCAGTTTCATTATTCATTAGTGATAATCACAGCACACAGAGTAGACTCCCACATCATAAAATAGCCCTCACAGACATGTCCAGCAATTCATTTTCATGGTGATTTGAAATCATATCAAGTTAACTAAGATTGACTATCACATCTTTTAAAAGCTTAGTTCTCCTTCTGAAACTTGGAAGCACTTCCAGGGTTAAATAAGGATAATAAGGAAAAAGAGAGCACACATAATTAAAAACCACCTATAACTGTCTTAGTTAGGTTTCTATTGCTGTGAAGAGACACCATGACTGCAGCAACTAAAACACTAAATTGGGGTGGCTTTCTTACAGTTCAGAGGTATAGTTCATGGCAGGAAGCAAGGCAACTTGCAGGCATACATGGTGCTAGAGCTGAGAGTCCTTACAACTTGATCAGACAAAGCAAGTTGTCTCTGAGACACTTGAGCATATATGAGACCTCACAGCCTACCTCCACAGTGACACACTTCCTCCAGCAAGACCACACTCTAAAAAGGCCACACCTCCTAATAGTGCCTCTCCCATTGGGGGGCATTTTCTTTCAAACTACCACAGGAACAAAGCCAGATTTATACTGAGTGTAATCTAAGATAAATTCATTAATCTACTCAGTCTTAGTCTCCCCACCAGCTTCATTCTCCTAACATAGTCTGAGCATCCAGGCTATAAGACCTCAAAGGAATGTAAGGACACTTTTACTCTCTTCAAGAGGTCACCATAACTTAGATTATGGATGTATAAGAAAAATTATTCTTAGTAATATCTGTAAAAACTATAATGAATTACAAAAGTATGCCATTTATGGTAGAAATTCCAGAAACCTGTTAATGTTGTGATCTGATTATGTTCAAACAGAAATCTACAAACTGTGGCAAGAGGGACAGATCTAGACCAGTGTTCACTTTTATACAGTCCACACACTAAAAATAATTTTGCTTTTTTTAGTGGAGAAGAGTGAAAGTGAGAGAGGCATGCTGTATCATGTGAGTGTTCTGTTAAACTCATGTGCCTTTGGATGCTGTTTCATGACACACAACTAAGCTCACTGTACTATTGCCTGCTGTCACTGCCCAGTAAAAAAGACAAGTTCCATCAGGACCACACAGCATGAATAGCCTAAAAAAAATCTTGTTTTTCTCCCTTCAGCGACTTTAAAGCTTTTTAAACCTCTATCCACTACCATAGTAGAGAATGAACAGCTGGGTAATATAATTGGTTGCATTAATCTTCTGTTGACTGAGGATTCTGTCCCACCCAGTCCTGCAGTCATTCAGTCCCAAAGAAATCACACAGAGGTCTACATTAATTATAAGCTGATTTACCTAGTATCTCAGGCTTCTTATTAACTCTTATAACTTATATTAGCCCATAATTCTTGTCTGTGTTAGCCATGTGGCTTAGTATCTTTTTCAGCAAGGCAGTCACATCTTGCTTGCCCTGTGTCTGGGTGACAACTGCAGAATGAAACTTCCCTCCTCCTGGCATTCTCATTGTCCTGCCTTTACTTCCTGCCTGGCTGCCCCATCTATACTTCCTGCCCAGCTACTGGCCAATCAGCGTTTATTTAAAATGCAAGTGACAGGGTACAGACCATTGTCCCACAGCAATCTTCCTGTCTTCAAATGAATATAAACTATGATGAGTTAATTATGACCATCCTTCTATATTCTATATTTCATTGCAACTAAAAGTTTTCTTCTCTACCAATTTATGTATTCATCTTTTTTTGATTATATTAGTATGGGATTGTGGCTTCCTCTCTTATGCAGTGTCGGGCACCAACCTTGACAAAAATACCTCTGGCCAGAGTAGAGGTTATCATACTGGTATCCTGAGGCTGGCCCCATGAAAAGCAGTGGTGGGTCACCTGAGGCCTCAGTAGGTCCCCTAGTGGGTGACCCAAGGCCTAGGCAGGAGACAGACAGATAGATATGCCATGAAGAGAGAGTTTATGTTTAGAGTTTATTTAATGGGTTATGCAGAGGGAAGAGAAGAGGGAGAGACAGAGGAGAGAAAAGCAGCTTCTACAGAAGAAGGGCAGACAGACAAAGAGAGAGGGTGGCAGATCATCTTGACTTGGCAGAAAGGGGAGGTTAAGAGTGGGCAAGACTTGTCTCTTAAAGGGACAGGGTACCCAAGTGACAGACCAGGCTAGCAGATTACATTCCCATCTATTTTCTTATAATAAAAAAGTGGAAGTTAGGCATAGCAGGTTAAAGGAAATGGGATGGCAGATTCTCAAGACTGCTTCCTGCTTATTTTTGTGCATTGAAGTCTTGAGGGGGCCAAAGATACCTGGATGCTGGTTACATCCTGGGCTAGCTGGTCACTTTACTCCTATCCATGATTTGTGGTATGTAACTGTCCCATGTCTCTTGAACCTGGCAAGTTGTTGGCAGAGCAGAGGACAAAGTTAAGTTTAGGAAGAAAACATTTTTAGGATCAGGGAATTGAGAAGGGTGTATCTGACCTTTTTAAGGTGAATCATTCAATTTGGCTCCCTGGAATGCACAAAAATTTTTTGAGTTTGTAAAAATATAAGCTTTAGACACAAAAATTTTATAAACAGCAGAATATTTATGTCAGAATGACTGTGACAGATGTTTTTACACAATGAAAAGTATCTTTAAGACCATGAAAAACAGCATGAGAGAAATTTGAAAACTTGTATTTGTCCTCACACATTTATAACTTGCACATACACATTTTAATAACTTGCATTTGTATATCTTAAGACTATGAAATTTGTTTGGTGAGGCTGTTTTTTTAAACTGACAAAATCTCTCAACTATCAAACTTCATCAGAGATCTTTGAGAAAGATAAAATTTTATGTGAGTTATTGATTTAAAAAATTACAGAGGACTTTCTCTATTGACTACCTACAGCCACTCCTCAGTGTCCTCCATGGTCATTGAGGGCAAGGGCATGAGGACTGTATTTGTCTTCTGTTGTTAGAAGCAAGGCTTGCCAGGCTCCAGAAGATCTGGTGGGTTAGAAAATCTGTAGGAAGACAAGCCTACCTTGGCCTGAGCAGCTGGCAAGTTGATTCCATTTGATTTTTTGTCCATGTTTGGAGATCCCCAGTTTAGATAAAAGCAGTTTACCTAGTGGTTAGTGCTTTCACTTGCTGAAGTGAATTGTGGATGGACATTGTTCTGTGCCCATCGGTGTCCTGTCTTCTGTCTTCTTTGGAGGATCTCTCTGTTCTGAATAGTCTTTCAATAATTAAACATTTAAATGCCATATTCCCCAAATCTCTGAGCATTTGAGGGCTCTTTATAGGGTATAGATAAGGTATGATTACAGTATAGAATCTGCCTGGAGAGCTGGGTCCAAACTTGACTGTTCTGTTTTTTAACAGGAAAGATTTATACTTGTGAAAGACAAAGAAGAAAAAACTATTTACAATAGAAGCTTAATGGTAGAATTGACAATAGTGGAGAACAGCTTAATTTATCTTAAAGCAGTGTTGAATTACATATACAGTATTTTTGTAAGAGAGTTAAGAGTACATACCATTTTAAAACATGAGACCTATTGTTTTCTTAGTCTGGAATGAGATACAATGAACAGACAATTATAACATTTAACAGTAAGTATATGTACATTTACACCCAGTTGAATTTAAGTCTTATACACATATACACACAGAGTTAAAGCTAGCTTATGTTATACATAAAGTTAACTCAAAAGTCACATGCACACACACACACACACACACACACACACACAATAAAACAGGAGTTGGGTGAAGTGGATGCTTTGGTGTGCCCTACCAAAAGCATGGCACTCAGTAAAGCACTTATGTAACAGAGTTAGTAAGAGGAATTTAGAGAAAAAAACATAAGAAAACTGGGAGATAGGCAAGGACTACCTCAGTAAAGATGGCGACTTGGTTGCCTAACCTGCCCTTCTGTCAAGGTGGTGGTACTTGGTCACTGACCTGCCCTAAGTCAAGACATTGGTGAGGTCATCTGACCTGACCTCAGTCAAAATTTTGGTGGTCATGTGTTATATGGAGAAACTATGTTTTCACAGCCATAGAGGAAATTTTATTCTGTATTTTTTTTTTTTTTTTTTTTTGATTTTCGAGACAGGGTTTCTCCGTAGCTTTTTGGTTCCTGTCCTGGAACTAGCTCTTGTAGACCAGGCTGGCCTCGAATTTATAGAGTTTATAGAGTGAATTTTAAACAGATACAAATAACCAGAGAGACATAGAGACCATGTAGAACATGCTGTTAAAAACAGAATTACATCCCTGTGGCCACACTATTCACACATTCTTTCATACATGAAGTAGACAGGCACTGCCAGTGAGGAGTGAGGGCTGGGAGTGGAACAGCCACCTTCGATCTGACCAGTCTTGCCAGTTACTGTGGGACCAGCAACTGTAGTGGTGGCAGAGACAGAATAGGAATAGGAAAAGAAATAGAAGTGAGAAAAAAGAGCATTTCCAGGCAGGTGGGCCGGGGCTGCCCAGTGAAAGGAAAAGAGGATGGATGTGAGACACTGGCAGGACACCAGCAGTGCACAGCAGGGCTGGATGGAAACTTTTTTTAATCTTCCTGTCTACTGGTAGAAATTAGAAATCCCAGCCTGTTTCCCACAGGTTAGGCAGAAAAATAAACTGGATCAGGCCATTATCCATCCGTCCATAAGATAACAGGGTCTGAGAAAGGGCAGTTACCTGAGGGATACTAGGGTGGAAGGGAATAGTATCCTGGATAGGATCCACAGATCTGAGGGGCCCTGGACCCAAAAAATGAATGCATGCCTCAGTGATTGCAGTGCTAGGGGAGAACCTGAGAAAGGGCAGTTGCCTGAGAGGCAGTAGAGCAGATGGGAACAGTATCACAAAAAGTTTCCATAGTCCCATAGATCCGTGGGGCCCTGGCAGTGCTAAGGCAGAGCCCGAGAACTTTGCTCATGAGACGTGTCAGAGGCGATCTTGTCAATTGTCCCAGAGGACTGATGGAAAGTTGGGAAGTGGGCTGGTAGAAGGTCCAGGTTTAGGATTTTCACTCACTGTGCAGCAGTGGCAGAAAAAAGGCCCCATGAATAGAAGAGAGATAGATTCCACCGCTGCAGTGGGAGGCAGCATGGGGGATGCTAGCAGAACAGTGTGGCCATTATGCCACCAAGCAGGGAGCCAGAGTCACGCCCACAAGACAGAGTGGAACCCGGCAATGGTTTCATATTGGAAGGACATTGATGTAGTCTTCATGAGTAATATAAAAAGATGCAGAGACTGAACTCCAGCATCATGGAAACTCAGCATAGACCATGGCTCAAGCTGACTTTGGGTTGTCACTCCAAGTCCAGGGGCTGTGAGAATGGGTAGACACAAGCTGAACTCCTATGTCATCATGTGGAGTTGGAGGCCCAATCAAGGGGCTTTAAGGCTGGTGGCCAAATGGTTGATCAGTAGTGGGCTGTTTTGATGCAGGGGAACCACTGCTGAGCAATTGCAATATTATGAAGGCATGGCCAGATGTGTGGGAAGAACGTATCGTTTGATGTTGGGTGTAGAATTCCTGCGATTTTAAGTTGGAAAAGCAACCATATAGGAGAAGAGTTAGAAGATTACAGGATTCCTAGCAGTCCTCAGCTGTAAGAAATAACATGCTGAGTTTACAGCACCAATGTTATCATTCATAAAGAACAGGTGAGAAACTGATCCCATGAGGGGTGGCGGTGGGTCACCTGAGGTCTCCGTGGGTCCCCTGGCAGGTGGCTTGAGGCCTCAGCAGGAGAGAGATAGATAGATCTCTCTATGCAGAGAGAGCTGGGGTATAGAATTTATTTAGTGTCTTATGGAGGGGGAAGGGAAGGGGAGAATGCTGTGGGGCAGGGGAGAAGGAGAGGAGGAGAAGGCAGAGATAGGCAGAAGCTGCTTCTCCAGAGAAATGGTGGGGGACAGGGAGAGAGAGAGAGAGAGAGAGAGAGAGAGAGAGAGAGAGAGAGAGAGAGGTCATCTTGCCTTGGTGGAAGGGAGAAGTTGGGAGTGGGCAGGCTTGTCTCTTAAAGGAACAGATTACCCATGTGATAGACCAAGCCAGCAGATTATAGTAGGGGCACAGGGGTTTTAGAAATATTAGTAAAGAATACAAAGACTCATAAAAATAATAGGACAGAAACCATAGAAAGTATCAGGAGAGCATTCCAGTGAGTACTGAAATCACCCGTGTTTAAGTTCCAATTGCTTCAAATACCCCAGACCCAAAAAGATAGAAGTAAGACAACAACAACAACAACAACAAAAACTGCATTAACTTGGTACAAGGAAGTGAACAGACCAGTTGAAGGTTTTAGGCTACATCCATAGTTAAGCATTCTGTTGCTAGAACAAAACAAGTTACTCTCACACCCTTGAGCAAAACATTCTGAAGGTCAACCACTCCCTGGGTGGAATCTAATGCCATCTCCAGAAAGGAGCGGGAACCTTAGTAGGACCCTTAGTCTTTTGTTTGAGGTAGGAACATATCTACTTCTCTATTCCTGAAATGCAAGCTCTGGCTATTAGCCACATTTTTTGACAATAACCTTGAAAGAGCAGAACTCTCTGATCTAAATCTAGGTGGGACCTTTGAAGTAGAAGCACAATAACCTTGAAGGAATAGAGGTTAAGTTCCATCTCTCTGCCCTTTGGTCAATGTGGAAATAGACTCACATTTTTGGGCCTCCACAATGCAGTAGATTATGATCTTTTTATTGTAACTATTTTAATGCTGCTCAGTTTGATTCAGTGGGTGTGTCTTTAAACAAGCACTCACTAACTGTGTCATTGTGGAGCTCACCTACATTCTTTGACCACATCTTATGTTCTAATGTAAAGAACTATTCTAGGCTCATTGGGGATCTGTGCTTTCCCGGCTCTAGAATCAATCATATAGCTGTAGAACCCTGATTTCCTTTAATTAAGAATATTTAGAAGCCAAGAACAGGGGTGTATCACTTCCACATCTCAGTGGATCGATCTGGCCAATATATGCCTATGTGTATATATTACAAGTCTGTTATACCTATTAATAAACACAACACAGCTCAGCTGCTGTCTTTTATACTAAATGATTAAAGCATGAGTTCATACCAAATACCTAAATTTTCAATTGAATTCACAAGGTTTAAACTTTCTAATTGATCTACTATTTCCTTCTTCACTGGTAAGTGACTTGGTTTTCACTATACTTCATTTATACACCCACTTGGTTTATTTTCCTTAATTCCCACGTAGTTCCTTTACCACATCCCATGTAGGTACCTCTTCACCTCTCTTAGGCTCCCATCACTCTCCTGGGATTCTGTTATCAGCATATGCTGTCACCAGTACAGGTGATTTCCATACACTGTTCAGACTTTATCTTGCCCTTGACTGTTGCCTTTTTATTCTCTTCCTAATCCAAGAGTAATGTTTTGTAGACTGAGTTGGGAAGGAAGGAGAGAAGGGAGGGAAGGAAGAAACAGGAAGAGGAGCACAGTTTGAGATTTTACATTGTGGTTGCAGAGAAGTCTATGGCTTAGGACACAAATGATGAACTCTAAGGAGGTAAAGGAGTTCCTTGGATGACTTTGCACTAACTATGGCTTCTCTTAGTATCCTCTGCATGAAAAACAATCGGTATAAATTGTATGTAATTTGAATCTCTATAGTTTTGCTGTTTTATGTTTTGTTTTGGTTTTAGAGTTTAGTTTAGCTTTGTGTTGGGGTGGCATGAGATAAATGAACAGTAAAATTACCTGCCCAGTGAATTCTACCTTCCTCTTAAAAATCTGAAACTGGGGCATGAAAAGGTTCATTATTGATTGAGGAAATGATGAATCTTGTTTTAAACCTTTATTTCTAGTAAATGAATGAAGATTTACTATATAATTTCCACAGAATCCTCAAGCTTGTATTCTAGATCAACTTTCTAGAAATATATGGAGGTAAAAGACAAATTAATGAAAAGAGATGGCTAACCGTTTGTAGCCGAATGTAAAATGACTTTAGCTGACTGATAGAAAGTTATAGAAAGCAGATCATAGACTTTACTCTTAGTTGTGGGCTTCCTATTTTATCTATTTATCTATCTATGTACGTATGTATCTATCTAGCTACTGTTTTTTTTTTCATTTTTTGAGACAGGGTTTCCCTGTGTAGCCTTCGCTATCCTGGAGCTTTCTCTGTTAACCAGGCTGGTCTTGAATTTACAGAGATATATCTGCTTGTCTCTATATCCTGAGTGTTGGAATTAAAGATGTGCATCACAACCACTGGGCTCATGTTTCCTATTTTAAAACATCATATTACTTGTGTTTATTTATTTCTCTCATGCACTCTTTACTTTTAGATTCCCACTCAGATTACTGTATCTTCATCACATAGCATGAGCTTTTGTTCAATGAAATAAAATCCTCTCTATTGTGAAAAGCAAAGGAATATGAGCAACAATGGATTGCACATTATTTTAAAGCACTTTCATTATTATCATGTGAAAGACATATCTAGAAGAAAATTGTATCTTCTTTTAGTACCACTGTAGCACAACTATAGCACACAGAAATAAAAAATGTGCTACAACATTTCTAATTTAACCAAGAAACGCTATCCAGAACAGCTTGCCAACCAAATGCCCAGAAATCTTGAACCTTAACTCACTATAGTGATGAAGAAGGGCTTGATTATAAAATAAGTAAAGATTAAGAATAGCCAAATACATATCACAGAGATGATAGAAAATATCCAAGAGAAATATGAAGTCCTTTCATATTTTTGTGGTACTGAAATGAAATTCAGGTAATGGTTTAAAATTAGAGGAATTGTCCAGTGTTTGGCAGATACATATTGTGAACAGAAAGCTGTCAAAAGCAAAGGCGGCAGTGTATTGTCAAATTACATTTTGACATCTTAAATTTTAGGATAAGAAAAGGTTTCTAAAAGGGGGATTATGCAGAGCTTTGTAATTTCCAAGCTTAGTTGAGAACGTAAAGTCTTAAGCTAATACTCAATAATATTTGACTCATTAAAAATTTCAGAGGAATATGAAGATGAGCAACCAATCCTAACCACATTCTAATTTAGTCTACACTTCTCTCTCTGGCTTTATTAAATCTCTTCCTAACTGGTCTGCTCAATTTAGTAAATGGAAGGCTTAGTGCTAAAGTGTTGACCAGACCCATAACTCGTCATCCCAAACACAATGTTCAGAATACAGACAAACCTTTCAGGAGTTATTTTGGCCCCTGCTACTTCCTTATTGCTCATTAATCCACATGATACGTTTCTGGTCTTTGACCTTCTGTCTAGAACACTCCCTTATGGCATAGTTGCAATGCACACCATACCTAAAGCAGCTTAGCAATGAAAGGGTTTATGTTAGCCAATGTTTGCAGCACCAAATGAAGGGAACAAGACAGAATCCAAAGGAAAGACCTGAGTAAAGGCCATGAAGTAATGATGGATGCTTACTGGCTTGCTCTTTATTGGCTTGTTGTGTTTGCATCTCAGGACTGCCCAGGGGTGGTACAACCCAAAGAAGGCTGCGTCCTCTTATATCAATCATGTGTCAAGAAAATGTTCCACAGATTTCCTTACAGGCCAGTTGTACAGAAGCGTTTTCTCAAATGAGGTTTTCTCTTTCCAGATGACCATTTGAACAAACAAACAAACACTTTCACTAGCACACACTGTAATCTATGATGGCCTGGAACACTCTATATAGATCAGAATGACTTCAAACTCACAGAGATTTGGCTGTCTATCTGTCTATCTCTCTTGAATGTTGGAATTAAAGGTGATCATTGCCATGCCTGAATGATTTGTGTTGGTGTCTCTTGCTTGAATGTTTTATATAAGCCTGTCTTCTTGTTTTGTTCGATACTGTTTTAGTTTTTAAAGGCTGCACAGCAAATCAAAAGAAAATATTAGTGGCTCAAAAGACTAATCATTATTTTCTATCTTATAGTCTCTGGGCCTAGAGGGTCTCTATCAGGAAGGCCAAAGTGGGCAGGTGGTGAATAGGCTGTGGAGGGAGGCAAGGAATCCACTTATCGAGATCGTGGCATGAGGATGACCTGTGTGGAGAGGTGGTTGAGCTGTCCAAGAGTCTTGGGTAGTGCACTGAACCTGCTGATGCTGGTGTGCTGTGGAGAACAGACACTGATAATAGCTCAGAAGGTGCCATGTAACTGTCCTCACAGTAGCAAAGATTTCTGTAAAGAAGCACTCTGGCCCTCCTATTGGCTAGCAGACTATTTAAATAATAGTCCTCAAGGAATTGGAAATTCATCCAAGAATCTCTTGCTAGGGAAAGGAAAGGATGAAGCCTGGTGTCTGCTAGAGAAACTTGCCTCGAAGGATGAGATTCCACATAGTTCTAACAACTTACCAGGCCACCTAGCAGGAGAGACTGCAGTTAATAAGATAATGACGAGTCAGTGATTGTCAGGACCACACTTGATGGAACTGTTTAGCTATGCATACTTCTTTCTATCCCTATAGTTTGTGGCGATGCAAATATTCTGAAAATATCTCTTACACTTTAAGGGACTGGAACTTTTCCTGAACCTCACATTCAAAGTTAATAATACACCTTGAAGTCACTTAAGGCAGCTAGCCTACTGTGTACTCAAACTCTTTGTTTAACCTACCTTTAAAGGAACAATGTAACAACCAGCCTTACTTGCTTTGGATTTCCCATGTAATCAACTTTTACTACCTAAGCTAATGCATAGATGCAATTTTAAGTTATGTACTCTTCCATGTCCCTGACCCAGAATAATGCACATGAATATCATTTGCTGAAATAAGCAAATACAGAAGTTGAAAGTAGGTTCTTAAAATCTACCACACATTGAATGCAACATTTATGGATATTGGTTGATAAGCAATGATGTTTATCATCTGGGTCAATTGGAATAAGTTGGAGCCAGTGACATAATCCCTTGTAAGACTCTGTTAAAGATTTCTGTAAAGTATCCCATCCTTTCCCCCATGTGATGCTTCTGTACTATTTAATAAATACAGAGCAAAGTTCTTTGTGACAGACAAAAACAACTCACACTCATAGATGCACAGATGGTCACACAACAGTCATACACAAGATAAGACAAGTACACATAGGGATAGACACACACAGACACAGGGACAAGCAAATAAATATGATGGCATTTCGGTGCAGTTTCAGAATGAAATGCCTGACAGAGCATGGAAGACAGAGGGAGTGAGCATGTAGTAGAGAATTCAAATCTAGACTCACTCTTGGTTAAATAACTGTAAAAGAAAGTGCTTTAACTTCTTTACTTAATGTGAAGCCAATGCACTGTTGGGGTTAATCACTAATGTGTTATAATCTATGCAGTATTTAAAACTAAACTTTATGGCAGTACCTTGAAGACATTAAGTCATTGGACATTTAGTAAAAGATTTTCCATTATTACTTGTTTCTTTGACTGGTATATTAAAGATACATCTGTCTCATCAGATCTATTAGGGTCCAGACTTTGATCTTAAAATCTCTGGTAATGACAAGAAGAATATATGAAGTCCTACATTCTACAAGAAGTAAGAGTGGTTCCTTTGGCCTGCAACATCCTCCTACTAAAGAAAGTTCAGCATTTCGCTTTCTGTGAAGAAAACGTCTCAAAGTTTTATTATCATGGAGTCACTAATGTGTGGTGAGGTCAGAGTTGAACTGAGACATGAGTTGTTAGCAGACACAGCTAGTGTTTTTAAAAGATGGATTCATGTTGAAGTGATAATATTTTGGAGCTATTGGATTAAATAACACTTACCATAAAGACTAATTTCACTTGCCTCTTTTTTTTTAAATATAATTTTTTTATTAAAAAAAAAGATTTCCGCCTCCTCCCCGCCTCCCATTTCCCTCCCCGTCTCCCTTTTCCCCCCTCCTCCCTCTCCTCTCCCCCTCCCCCCACTCCTCTCCCCCTCCCTCTCCAGTCTGAGGGGCAGTCAGGGTTCCCTGCCCTGTGGAAAGTCCAAAGTCCTCCCCGCTCCATCTTGGTCTAGGAAGGTGGACATCCAAACTGGCTAGGCTCCCACAAAGCCAGAACATGAAGTAGGATCAAAACCCAGTGGCATTGTCCTTGGCTTCTCAGCAGCCCTCATTGTCTGCCCTATTCAGAGAGTCCGATTTTATCCCATGGTTTTTCAGTCGTAGTCCAGCTGGCCTTGGTGAGCTCACAATAGATCAGCCCCACTGTCTCCGTGGGTGGGTGCACCCCTTTAGTTTCAAAATTGTAACTAGTGGAAATTTAAAGATGCATACATGTTTTGTATTCATAACACAAGTTATTTCCTTTGGATGTTTCTGGAACAAATGTCAAAGCAAGGGGGATTGTTCACATGGAAGTTGTTGGCAGTATTAAAGAAGATGTAGTGAGAAAAAACACCCAACTCTCACCTTCTAAATGCAAAGGTTGATGTGATGATGAATTTTATTTATCAGTTTGCATGGGACATGAGGTACAGAGAGCTTTGTATGAGTGGCTGGGATGAAATTGGTGTTTGATCCAGGAGAGTAAGTGAATAGGCTGTTCCCCTTAGTGTGGATGGCCTCTGCAGTTGAAAGCATGAGGGTTATAAAATGAGCGACCTTCTGAGTAGGAGAAAATCCCTTCTCTCGGTTGCTTTAAAGATTGGCTTTGCCATTTTCCTATCCTGGCACTAAACTGAAATCCTGGTTCTGCCTGCGTGAGTCTTGAGACTACCAGCCTTATCAAGCCTCCAGTCATCAGGCTTACCCTGCATGTGTTGGGACTTATTGTCCTCTGTCATAAGGTGAACCTTAGATACACACACCCCTCTTTCTCTTCTTCGCACTCCCTCTCTTCATCTTTATCTCTCCCCCCCTCTCTTTCCTTTATTTCCCTTCTTTCCTCCTTCCCTTTTCTCCTACTCACACACAGGTTACATTTAGTTTTTGCTGTTGCTGTTGAGGCAGGGCTTTTCTGTGTAACAGTCCTAGCTGTCTTGTAACTAGCTTTGTAGATCAGGCTGAACTTGAACTCACAGAGATCCGCCTCCTTCTGCCTTCCAAGTTCTGAGATTAAAGGCAAGCGTCACCACTGCCTGGGTGCTACATTTCTTTAGGGGACTTCAGCAAATATAATTGAATATAAAAAAATTAACCCCAGGAAAGTCATGGAAAATAGGTAGTTAGCAATCGGGAGATGTATATGTATTTAGGAAGAGATTTCTCCCCTAATGAGAAGAACTTGACATTTGCCGGTGGGAATGGTAATACATAGGGTGATGTAGGCTACCCAAGATAAATAGATATCTTGATGAGAACTGGGGTCATTGCTAGGTGTTTGTGCAGTATGTCTTCAGTGCTAGGAAGGACATATCCAATGCCAAGCTTTTTGGAATAAATACAATTATCTCTTTCCTCTAGAAAACAGCCTGCCCTGTCCAAGGGTGTTGACAGAGATTTCTGTCCTACTAGGTCATTCAGTCCCAAAGAAATACACAGAGGTCTACAATAATCATAAACTAGTTGGCCTATTAGCTCAGGCTTCTTATTAACCCTTATTATTATATTAGCCCATAATTCTTGTCTGTGTTAGCCACATGACTTGGTATTTTTTTTATTGAGGCAGTCACATCTTGCTTGCTCTGTGTCTGGCTTCCTCTGTGTCTGGGTGACGACTGCAGATGAGCTTTCCTCTTCCCAGAATTCTCCTGTTCTCAATGCCCCATGTCTATTTCCTGGCTGGTCACCCCACCTATACTTCCTGCCTGTCTACTGGCCAATCAACATTTTATTAAACAAGTACCAGAAACAAATCTTTACAGGGTAAAACCATTGTCCCATAACACAAGGGGACAGAAACAAATAGACAATATATGACTTGATAAGAGAATGCCCAAAGCAATTTTTTGTGTGTGTTATAGTTAAAAGAAGATAATAATAAGCAATACTGATTTACCTGAACTGATTCAAGGGCCTGTTATCTATTTTGGTAGCTAATTATTTTGTCCTGAATTACCTGCTCCTCTCAACATTGATTCAACACTTACATAATTTCATTTCAGTTTTTGATTCTCTTAGCTCCCTCTTTTCTCACTTATATTTTACTTACTTCTATAATATATGGTATGAAATATTATTAAACAGAATATGGGTATGTTTATATTAGAAAGTTTTGTCATTTGATAAACATCTTAAATTGTTGAATGTAGAGTATAAACAGAAACCTTTGACTCCAACTCGTGAAAGCTACAATACTAAATTTGACAACTCTTTGAAGTTACCCTTTCAATTCTGGCTTGAGTATCCTCATATTGGCATAGCATCTAGGTCACTTGAGCAAGCCTTTACACTTTGGGAGACTTAAAATTTCCATTGGGTAACTGGGTTTTGCAATCCTAAACATAGAATAATTTTAGAAATGCAAATTTAAGTAATTGAAATTCTATACAATACTGAAGTCATAAAATGAACAATATTAATTAATTAGCTAATTCCTAACTGCACAAATAATCATGACTTAATGAGTGAAGAAAATAAGGTACAAATTGAAGGGTACTTTATGTCACCAGGTTCTTGGTCTAGACTACGCTCTTCTCCTTATTTCTTATAATCCACTTCAAGTTCATTCAGATGAGACATACAAATATATACTGTAGAATATAGGCAGAATTTATTATGGATTTAAGTAGAAGACTCCTTTTTATTTTTAATATTTATTCTTATTTCACATGTATGGATGTTTTATGTATATATGTACAACATGCATGTAGTACTCATAAAGACCAGAAGAGACTAATAGAACTGGAGTTACAGATGATTGTTAGCAGTCATGTGATTCTTGGAGCTGAATCCAGTCTTCTGCAAGACCAACAAATGTCTGTAACTGCTAAGCCACCTCTCCAGCACCTTAGGTAGAGCACTTTCAAGAGATGAGAACACACAACAGCCAAAGGGATTAATCTGTTGGAATCACCTATAAATATTCATCCCTGATTTGAAAATATTGTTTGTAGAAAAGTAAGAGTTGTGTTTTAGTTAGTTTTTTCATCAGCTTGACATAGCTATGGCCTTCTGGAAAAAAGGAACTTCTGTTGAGAAAATTCCTCATTATAATGGACTCTAGGCAAGTCTGAAGGAATTGTCTTGACTAATGATTGATGTGGGAGTGCCTAGCTCACTGTGAGTGGTTCCACTCCTGGAAAGGTAGTTTTGGGTTGTACACATCGACAAGCTGAGCAAGCCATGAAAAGCAAATGGGTAAGCAGCATTTTGCCATGGTTTCTGCTTTAGTTTTTGCCTTGAGTTCCTTCCTTGACATACCTCCATGAAAGGCTATAAAGCTTTAAGTTGAAACAAATTCTGTTCCTCCTTAAGTTGGATTAGATTAACTAATGTGTTCTAACACAGCAATAGAAAGCAAGCTAGAATCAGAGGACAATAAATGAGAAGAGATAAGATCAGGACAGCAGTTAAGTACACAAAGTTTGAAGACTAATAGAATTATTACTAAGATGGCAAAAGGGATAAAACATTTTGCACATGAGCATATTCAAAAGCTAGTGGTGCCTGATGGGATTTGTAAGAGCATATGGTTAACATCCAACCTCTTTTCAGACCTTCTCTCAGAGATGCTGACAGGAACTTCCTGAAGCATTGTCTGTTAAGTCCTGACTCAGCTGGCTTGTCAGTGTCTTGAAATCCCACCTGGGAAGTGAGGTTACAGCAAAGGGGTGCTGTATCTTGCCTGGAAATTAGAGAGCCTGGCTGCAGACTCCTACTGTAAAGCCCCTGCCCATCCTCAAAAGTTGTAAGAAGACACCCCCTCCTTTGTTATGTATATTGTGATCCCCTTCAGAGACCAGATCATCTCTCTCTCTCTCTCTCTCTCTCTCTCTCTCTCTCTCTCTCTCTCTCGCCCTTGCATGCAGTTGCTCCTCTTCTGTCTGCCTATGATATTAATAGTTCTTCTAATAAACTACATAGACTGAGTGATCTGTTTCAATGCCCTTGTAGTTAGCCCTTCCATCCAAAACTAACAGGTTTGAATCTGGCTATGTAGATTGTGTAAACCAGATGAGACATTAGTGAACTTATCTGGAATACACCTTAGCAATAGTAAAAGTGACCCCCAAAGCAGATGTATTTTTTAATTATTTATTAAAGATTTCTGTCTCTTCCCCACCGCTGCCTCCCCTTTCCCTCCCCCTCCCCCAATCAAGTCCCCCTCCCTCGTCAGCCCAAAGAGCAATCAGGGTTCCCTGCCCTGTGGGAAGTCCAAGGACCACCCACCTCCATCCAGGTCTAGTAAGGTGAGCATCCACGAAACTGCCTAGGCTCCCACGAAACCAATAGGTCCAGTAGAATCAAAAACCCGTTGCCATTGTTCTTGAGGTCTCAGTAGTCCTCCTTGTCCGCTATGTTCAGCGAGACCAGTTTTGACCCAGGCTTTTTCAGACCCAGGCCAGCTGGCCTTGGTGAGTTCCTGATAGAACATCCCCATTGTCTCAGTGTATGGGTGCACCCCTCGCGGTCCTGAGTTCCTTGCTTGTGCTCTCTCTCCTTCTGCTCCTGATTTGGACCTTGAGATTTCAGTCCGGTGCTCCAATGTGGGTCTCTGTCTCTGTCTCCTTTCATCGCCTGATGAAGTTTAATATTCAGGAGGATGCCTATATGATTTTCTTTGGGTTCTCCTTCTTATTTAGCTTCTCTAAGAACCCGAATTATAGGTTCAATGTCCTTTATTTATGGCTAGAAACCAAATATGAGTGAGAACATCCCATGTTCCTCTTTTTGGGTCTGGCTTACCTCACTCAGGATGGTGTTTTCTATTTCCATCCATTTGCCTGCAAACTTCAAGAAGTCCTTGTTTTTTACTGCTGAGTAGTACTCTAATATGTATATATTCCATACTTTCTTCATCCATTCTTCAATTGAAGGGCATCTAGGTTGTTTCCAGGTTCTGGCTATTACAAACAATGCTGCTATAAACATAGTAGAGCATATACTTTTGTTGTGTGATAAGGCCTCTCTTGGGTATATTCCCAAGAGTGGTATTGCTGGGTCCATGGGTAGGTTGATCCCAAATTTCCTGAGAAACCTCCACACTGCTTTCCAGAGTGGTTGCACAAGTTTGCATTCCCACCAGCAATGGATGAGTGTACCCCTTTCTCCACAACCTCTCCAGCAAAGGCTATCATTGGTGTTTTTGATTTTTGCCATTCTGACAGGTGTAAGATGGTATCTTAAAGTTGTCTTGATTTGCATTTCCCTGATCGCTAAGGAAGTTGAGCATGACCTTAGGTGTCTTTTGGCCATTTGAACTTCTTCTGTTGAGAGATCTCTGTTCAACTCAGTGCCCCATTTTATAATTGGGTTGATTAGCCTTTTACGGTCTAGTTTCTTGAGTTCTTTATATATTTTGGAGATCAGACCTTTGTCAGTTGAGGGGTTGGTGAAGATCTTCTCCCAGTCAGTGGGTTGCCTTTCTGTCTTAGCGACAGTGTCCTTTGCTTTACAGAAGCTTCTCAGTCTCAGGAGGTCCCATTTATTCGATGAGGCCCTTACTGTCTGTGCTGCTGGGGTTATACGTAGGAAGTGGTCTCCTGTGCCCACGTGTTCTAGAGTACTTCCCACTTTCTCTTCAATCAGGTTCAGTGTGTTTGGACTGATATTGAGGTCTTTCACCCACTTGGACTTGAGTTTTGTGCATGGTGATAGATATGGGTCTATTTTCATTCTTCTACAGATTGACATCCAGTTTTGCCAGCACAATTTGTTGAAGATGCTCTCTTTTTTCCATTGTATACTTTTAGCTCCTTTATCGAAAATCAGGTGTTCATATGTTTGTGGGTTAAAGTCAGGGTCTTCTATTCGATTCCATTGGTCATCTTCTCTGTTTTTATGCCAATACCAAGCTGTTTTCAATACTGTAGCTCTGTAATAGAGTTTGAAGTCAGGGATGGTAATGCCTCCAGACGTTCCTTTATTGTATAAGATTGTTTTGGCTATCCTGGGTTTTTTGTTTTTCCACATAAAGTTGATTATTGTCTTCTCCAGATCTGTGAATAATTTTGATGGGGATTGCATTGAATCTATAGATTGCTTTTGGTAGAATTGCCATTTTTACTATGTTGATCCTCCCAATTCAAGAGCAAGGGAGATCCTTCCATTATCTGGTGTCCTCTTCTATTTCTTTCTTCAAAGACTTAAAGTTCTTGTCATATAGATCTTTTACTTCCTTGGTCAGGGTTACCCCAAGATATTTTATGCTCTTTGTGGCTATCATGAAAGGTGATGCTTCTCTGATTTCCCTCTCTGTTTCTTTATCCTTAGTGTATAGGAAGGCAACTGATTTTTTGGAGTTGATCTTGTATCCTTCCACATTGCTAAAGGTGTTTATCAGCTGTAGGAGTTCTTTGGTAGAGTTTTTGGGGTCGCTTATATATACTATCATATCATCAAAGCAGATGTATTTAAAGCTATATGATTCTGTATAATTGTACCATTTTGTTTTTTCTTCACACTTAAGTGAAATTCCCTGGGCTGTGTCATTTAAATTTACTTTTTAAAGAATATTTAGTAGAATTTTAATATGACAATTGAAGCCTTATAATAGTTCTACAAATTACATAAAAATGGAAGCTACATGATCATACCATGAAGAGATTCCATAACAGCTAGAATAGTATTCAAAGTCCTTTACAAATTCTAGCTCATTTTTTTGCATCACTTTTAATTACTCCAGCTTTTGAATTTTGCTCCAGTTGTGCATTTTAACCAAGTATATAGTCAAAAAGTACCTTTATGTTTTTACAGATCAGCTTAGCTGCACCTCCTTGGGGCTCATTTTAGAGACTTATGAGGAGCTTCTGGGGTCCCTTTTCCTGGACCAGTTGTGTCATCTACTGGGAGAGGCCAGGGTCTTGCTAACCGTGTGACTTCCATGTAAGCACTGAGTACATTTTTCTCTGCAGTGACCTTTTCTTTGCAGAGTGACTAGAGTCCAATTTAGTCTCCATGACCTCTCAGGAGTCAGTTGCCTTAGTTGTAAGGCCTTCTATGGGTGTCCCATCATTTTCTGGGACCTGAATGACTTGAGTCAAAAGCCACAATATTGACTATCCTCTTAGTCTCTTTTTCTGCATTGACTTTAACCTCCAAGAATGACTGTTAAGTGAATGCTCATAAGGTCAGTTATATAAGACTTGAAGAAGAAACAGTAATTTTTTTTGTTTGTTTGTTTGGGCAAATGTCATTAGAGACAGATCAGGATATTAAGAAAATT
Organism: Alexandromys fortis; assembly: GCF_014885135.2. NCBI lineage: Eukaryota > Metazoa > Chordata > Mammalia > Rodentia > Cricetidae > Alexandromys > Alexandromys fortis. The sequence goes on from NW_026068008.1 coordinate 8,608,906, forward strand.
TTACTGATGTATGTAGAAAATTAGGCTTTAATTTTATATTGTTGTACTTAATTTTGACCTTTGTAATTTTTAATAGTTAATAGTAAGATCTATGCAATTTTTAGGTTTTATTTTTCACAAACCTTTATTTCTTTTTACAAACTAACAAATTTTAAGCATTTGGCTTTGTTCTTGCCTCTATTTCTAATGTGAGATAATACTTGTACAACACAACTCTATTTTGTCATATAAAATACTGTCTAGTCCAAAAGCCTTCTCTTTTTATCATCTCTGTATATATATGCTACATTTGTTGACTTTCTGTCTTATTTTCTTTTACAAAATTCTTGATGTAAATTGAGCTTTGTTTTTTTTTTTTCAGCTATACAAGCTTGTACACAGAACACATCTAATCATTTCTAGTTTTATAAAATTATTACAACTGGAGAGTGGTATAAAACTTTAAATTTCTGCAAATCAGGACCATTTACTGTATATGACTTGCTAGTTGCTTACAAAAAGTTCCAGGGAGTTAGTTCATAGCTTTTATGTTAATGGAGCTCCTTGTTTTGGTTGTGAGAGTCCTAGAAAATTGTAGGCTTACAGTTGGGAAACAAAAAAGGCAGCATGTGGCCATGCACACATAGGCCTTGAGTATGGTTCACTGTTATTAACTGCACTTCTTTGTAATTTCTACAGAAAAGAGATGTCTTTATGTCTTCATGGCAAAGGTTGTTAGCTGTGATAGGCCAGCTTCTTCCCTACCAGTCAGAGTACAATCAGACATCAGAGAGAGCAGCTCCTGTTTTTTACTATGTCCCTTTAATTTTCTGCATGTCTCTGTCTTTCTTTATTTTTAATATCTTCCAGTGAACAGAGTTTTCCACATGGGTGATCCTTTCTTGGCTTCTACAACTTCACATTTTTAGGAGTCACCATGACCATCACACTTCTGCGTCAATATTCTTGCTTATTCCTGTCTTATAAAAAAAATACTTTCTGGAACACACAACCTATATTTCTACCAAATAGCTGTTCTTGTAGGTGTTCTTAGTTTATTTTATATGCATGATTTATATTCTCAGAGCTATACATTGAAACATTTTTTCTATATAGTTGTAATCATTTCAATAAATAATCATTTTAGTTGTTTCTCTTTGAATCCAATTTTAGAGTTTTAAAAGCTCTTTCATTTTATTCATTTAATTTTTACACTTACCTATTTTTGTGTGTGCGTGCGCAGGCACACGCCGTGGCATACTTGTGAAGTCAACTTGAGGAAGGCAATTATTTTCTTTATCCAACTGAATTCTGGATCCAACTCTCCAGAGCTGTTGTATTTTTTTTTCTTTTTTAAAAGCCTACCACCCAGCTCCTAAATAAATTACTCAGAGGCTTATTTTTAATTATGAATGCCAGGCCTTAGCTTGACTTGTTTCTTGAGAGCTTTTCTTAAATTATCCCAGCTACCTTTTGCCTCTAGGCTTTTATCTGTCTCTATTTCTGCATACCTTTCTTGTTTTTTCTCTGTGACTTGCTGTGTAGTCAGGTGACTGGCCCCTAATATCCTCTTCTTGCTCTCCTGTTACTGTTCCTCATTCTCCTTCTCCTCCTCATTTTTCCCGCCAGCCCCACCTATCTGTGATCCTGCCTCTCTATTGGTTATTCATCTCTTTATTAGGACCATCAGGTGTTTTAGACAGACAGAGTCATGGCTTTACAGTTAATCAAATGCAGCATAAACAAAAGCAATACATCTGAAAATAATATTCCCCAACACAACTCGGATCATCAGTCTTGGCAGCAAGTTCCTTTAGCCACTGAAACACCTTATCTGCCTTCATTTTACTTTATATTTTTTTATTTTATTGAAGCAAAATGTTGTGATATCTCCAGTGGCCTCAAACTCACTGACTTACAGAGATGTCTTTCAATTTAGAACCCTGGTGCCCAGCCTTCCATATGCTGAGATTATAGGCTTGTGCTACAATTCCTCACTGATTTCACTTTTTTTGTTGAAAAATGCAAAACTTAATAAAAATAAAAAGAAGATATATTGGACAGTTTCACTCTTTCTTAAACCATCATCTATTCCACTTATACCTGCCTCATATGAGAAACCAATTTTGCTAATTGTGTCTTCATCTTTCCAAAAGTTTTTGGTTGGGTCTGCCAAGATGGCTCAGAGTTTATGAGCACTTACTGCTTTTTCAGAAGACCTAAATTCAGTTTTCAGCACCCACATTGCAGATCAAAACCACCTGTAATTAACATTCCAGGGGATTCAGTATCTTCTTCCAGCCTTCTCAGGCACCATGCATGCGTGTGGTGCACATACGTACATGCACGCAGGCAGGCATACACTCGGAAACACATAAAATAAAACTAAATAAATCCTCTTAAAGAGGTTTTTGTCAAAAAGCTGCCAATGTATGAACCTTCCTATTTATCTTTTTCCATTAAACAAATGATGTTTATATTCTTTTGCCTTTTCTTTTCTTTCTCCAAGCTAGTTTGTGCCAGGACTTACTCCATATTGCTCAAGGAACTGTTGGTTCTTTTCCTAGTTGAATGGCTGATGATGATGCAGACACTCTTTGGGATATCTAACCACTCTGCTGTGATTGGTACTTTGAGCTTTTTCCCATTATACATACTTCAGTTTTGGAAAAGTGAACAGACTTCCAGAAGAACCACAAAAGTTCAAATTTAGATTTTTTTGTTTATTCATTGATCCATTCAATAGATAACAATTATCGGGTATTGGAAACTAATATAAGAACACTAGCCATTGTGATGTAATAATTAACATGGACTAATTCATAGGGACGTTGTCTGCATTAGGCATGAGGCATGGGCAGTTGATGTGAAGTGAAGACACCAGGGTCAGTGTTTCAGGAAACTGAGTTTTTAATCACCTCATTCACTGCACAGACACTGTGCTCATTAATTTTTGACAACTTGATTCAAGCTTAGATTATTTGGGAAGAAAGAACCTCAACTGAGAAAATGCCTCCCCGAGACTGTTATGTTTTCATGATTAGTGATTGATGTGGGAGGGCCTAGCCTATTGTGGACAGAGTGCTACCCTTGGGTAGGGGGTGTTGGGCTGCATAAGAAAACAGGCTGAACAAGCCATGCCCAACAAACCAGTAAGCAGCATACTTCTGTGGTCTTTGCTTCAGTTCATGACTCTGTACTCTGGCCTTGAGATCCTTGGTTTCCCTCAATGGTAGGCTGTGTCTGGATGTGTAAGTTATTTATAAATAAATCTTTTCCTCTCCAAGTTGTTTTTAGTTGTGTTTATTACAGCAATAGAAAGCAAACTAGGACAGACATGATGAATAATTATGCCACCAGTGATTAAAATTAGCTGAGTAACCTAGTGCCCTACTTCTTTTTTTTGGTGTTGTGTAAACACCATGACCAAATCCACTCAAGGAGGAAACTTCAGCACATCATTGAGCAAATCCAAATCAGGAACTCAAAGCTGAAGCTTGAAGTAGACATCATGGAGAAATATCATTCCTGGTTTGCCCCCAGGTTATCAATGCTCCTTGCCTTGCGTTGGTACTGCCCACAGTGACTTGGACTTACCTACATCAGTTAGCAACCAAGAAAATGTCCTCACAGACATGGTCAGATCAACAATTTGATGGGAACAATTCTTCACTGAGGTTCCTTTCATCTTCCCAGATATGTCAAGTTAGCAAGGAAGGTCACACCTAGTTTTACTTTTCCATGTTGATAATCTTAAATACATACGGGACAATAATATATTCACATTCATAATGTATATGTGTGCACATTTAACACACAATCTCTTCTCTTTATCTGTGAGATGTGTGAATTTAAACTTCATATAAAAATATATAAAAATTAATTGTATCTGGACAGAACATGTAAAGATTTTTTTCCTTTGTCATTAATCCCTTAAAAATTTCCTAACAACCACTTACAAAATGTTTACATGTATTAGACATTAAAAGAAATCTAGAAATGGTAATAAAGTATATGGGAGATTGTGTGTACTTTACATGAAAATATGAAAATGTGTCTGCTTAAGGTCCTATACATACTGAGGGAAAATGAATGTATGTTCTTTTAACCGTTTTTAAGATTTTTTATTTTATGTGCATGAATGTTTTTCCTATGTATATGTATATGCATTATGTGCATGCCTGGTTCTCATAGAAGTCAGGAGGGGTATCAGATCCCCTGGAACTAGAGTTGTGGATGGTTGTGACCCACCATGTGGATGCTGACAAATGAGCCCAAGTCCTTAACTACTGAGTCATCTCTGGAGCCTTACTGTATTTTTTACGTGTTTATTATTATTTGAGTGTATGTGTGTGTGTTGCTACTTGCATGTCAGGGCATGCACGTGGATGTCAGGGAACAACTTGTGGAACCGATTCTCTACTTCCACATTTGAGTAGATTCAGGAATTGAACTCCAGTGAGCAGGCATGACGGGCAAGTGCTTTTCCTGCTGATCCATTTCACAGGCCCGCACAAACTGTACGCATTTTTCTCTGATGAAAAAGGAGTGTTTTTATATCTTAAACATACATTCATTCTTATAAGAATTAACTTTTATTCTTAAAAATTACACACTGAGTTATTACCATAACTGAACCCAATTCTTCCAGAAAAAGGAGAAAAAAATGAATTCTGCTGACACAGAGCGGGCATCTTAAGCTTAACTAAACTTAAGGCTATATTGAAGAGTTGTTCTGCTGCTTTCTATGCTGAGGGACAGGCTGCGGTGTGTGGTATTTAACTGGGGGTAACAATATGCAATAGCTAAATGAATTATTATTTAGTGGTGTGTATTTTGCAGTGGTTACCACACAGCTCTCCAGTGATTTGGATTCATGCAGCAGTTTTGTGGCTAGCAGGGAAAGAAAGAGATGCTATTTAAACAGTCACTCATCTTGTTTTAACGTCAGGCTCCTGTTCATCAAGAAAGTGTTCTCGCGAGTTGGTGCATAAGCAGCGTTGGAAACTGACCACAACTCAAAGCCTCGGACAGCTAGAACACTAATAATTTCGAAGGTCACACAGTTTTTACTGTTCAGCAACAGTTGGAAGGGTAGTAGGATTTGAGAATCAAGAATCCAGTAGGTTTGGTTTCTTCTATGCAGGGCCAAGCCTGAAAGATGCTGAAGTAAGCCAAAAGGAACCAGAGAAATGAGTAATGCAGACTGCAAAGGATGGGGCTGTGGGGGCAGGGAGGGCTGGCCCCGGAGGTTAGCACTTCATAACTAGTAGTTGTTATTTTAAATGGTAGTTATTACTGCTATCAGCATTGATGTCTGTGCCTGTGTAATCACCACTGCCACCTCCATCAAGGCTCCCTGCATTTCTCAGTGAAGATCTTCACCTCCAGCAAGCAGCTCCAGCTTGGGTGAGTCATTTCCAGAAGAGTCTCTTCAGGGGTGTCGACTTCCCAGAAAGCAGGAAGTTCCCTTCTGGCTGCTGGGCACGGACCCCCCCCCCCAACTCGGGCGCCCCCTGCGGGTGACGACCGTGCCCTCCGGTTTCGGGTTCCCGGGCACGGGTCGGCTCCGCCCTCCACCCGCTTGGACCGCCCAGCTCCCTGGCTCGGGCGCCCAGCCACAGGGTTCGCTGCTCTCCATCGAGGACCATGGCAAGACTGAGCTGGGGGTACGGCGAGCACAACGGTGAGCGGGACTTCTGACCCCGGTGGGGGGGTGGGTGGGGGCCAGGGGCCTGGTTCCTTGTGTGCTCTTTCAGCGGCTCTCTTGAAAAGCCCACCACTGTCCGGGGAAAGCCTGAGAGATCAGAACTCAGATGACACACTTGTGAGGAAAGAAGGACAACTTCAGGGCGGCATGGGTACTGATCACTAAGTCACGGGACGCCTTCCAGAGACTGTTGAAGAAATCTTAGTAACTTGTAATTTGCATACTGACATGAAGCTTGCTTAGGGCTTGTTCTTCACTCTTCCTTTCCTACCAAAACGATCCTTTCAGAGACCAAAGCTTAGCAAATGATTACAGAAATCGTAACGTGGCGTTAAGTGTACTTATTGATAAGCGTGGCAATGAGATATGTACTTTTCTTCATATTATAAGACATAAAACATTTTTTCTGCTTAGTCTATTGAATTGAACTGATTGTTTAAAGTTAAAATTGTTAAAAGAATTGCAGAGATCCAAAGAAAGAATTGCAGAAGTCTATCAAAATGGAGTTTGCGAATACTATTAAAAACTTCAATTTCATGTACATTATTGGACAGTATTCTACAGTACATTTCATGCAAATTTTAATGAAATTTTTCCTTTCTTTTACTTTATTTTTCTGACTTTGTGGTTTGAGATGGTGTCTCACTCTGTAACTTAGACTGGGCAGAACTCGTGGTCATCCTCTTGCTTAAGGAAAAATTTCATTTTTAATTGCAGCTTGCTTAAGGTTGTCATGACTTTTAAAATGGCACCAGATGAACTTGAGAATTTTAAGAATGAAATTTATGTCACAATGACGATCTTATATATTTCACTATCCTCTAATTTGTGTTTTGGAAAGACAATTTCACACTTTTCATTTTTGTCTTTGATGGAATAATTTTTATTGTTATTTGGCAGGTATAAGCTTGTGCTAGTCAATAAGTACTGATTGTTCCCTAATAGGTAGAAAGTGTTGTTTTCAATAAAATTCTTCTCCAGAAAACTTAAAAATTCCTCATAGAAAGGCATTAACCAGGAGTCATTTTATGACTCTTATTTATTTATGAATCTTATTCACTTTTTAACTTTAAAAAATTTATTAATTTTCTCTTTAAAAATGTTTGTGAGTATTTGCCTTTCAAGTATGTTTGTGCACCACATGCTTGCCTGGTACCTGAGAAAGTTAGTGGATTGCCTGGCACTGGAGTTACAGAGATTGTGAGCCACCGTGTGGGTCTGGAAATTGAAGCCAGGTGCTTGGTAAGAGGAAGGTGCTAGCCTTCTCTCCACTCCCCATTTCACATTCTAGCTAGGAGCTGTAGAATGATTTTTCTGTTGTAGATACAATGGTTTTAAGAGGCCCACACCTTAAAGGGAGATTTTGTTAAAATTCTGTTGGGATGTGCCGCATCTTAACTAAGCAAGCCTTGTTATTTCTTCTTGTTTGACAAAATTCGTGCCTGGTCAGATTAAGGGGATCTTGAGCTGAGAGCAGCAGGGATGAAATGGGATGGACAGGGAACTCTAGACAGACTGCCCTGTTCCCAAGCAGCTCGTCACTTCTTCCACTAACCTCTCATCATTTTTAATGGTTTAGGCCATGTGACATCACCAAATATCATATATCACTATGGATATTCAAAAATTCGCCAAGCCTGAGGAACCAACCATGTTAATATGGGTTTAAGTTTGGATGTGCTAGAAAATGTACAAAGGCAGGTCTCTTCTAATGCAAGTGGCTAGATAAATTGGCTATTTAGTTCAAGTGGCTTTTTTTTTTCATAGATTTTACTTCTCTATAAACAGCTCTGGTTATGAATGGCCAGGAATTGATGAAGAAAGGGATTCAAAAGCGAAAGCAGCCCCTTGCCTGTTATAAAAAATGTTTGCACATTGTGACAGACGCATTGTATATTCAAAATCTTATACTCCTTAGCTAACTTATATGTGGTGGCCACGAAAAGCAAAGATTTTCTGTATTAAATACAAAGACTAGATTGTGAACAGAAAGAGTACTCACATAGAAAGATAAGTGAAATGATCTAATAAGAAAATGTAATGGCTTGTGTACAGTGTCTTCTGGGAATTTTTAGTGTGAAATTCCTATGACCCAAAGTATCTGATTCACAGACTCCTTTTGAGCAGAGTGTGTTGTCATGTATTCATGTTGCAGCTTTCTTTTCCTCCCCAGGAACCCATGTGAGCAGCAATGTTAGGTTTATTGGCCATTTTGTTTGGATTATTCTGTGTGAAAGATTTGTGTGTATGTTGGGTAGCCTGGGTGCACATCACAGGTAGCTGAGCTGAGTGACATTCAAGACATCTGTGAGTGGTGTGACAAACAAAAACTAACAGGAAGTATTTTTAGGATGACTGTCTTCTTTGATGCTTAACATGATCTTTTCATCTCTCTACTTTATAGACTTCCTGGCCTCTGGAGCAGCCAGGGCACATTCTTGATTTTGAGATGGAATTTCTTTGTTTGCAACAATGAATTGTACTTTTGTTTTAGCTTGGTAGATGGGTATCTTTGGGGAATTATTTATAAAATGTAAATATTCCTTTACCTTTAAGCACATTTTAATTATGGAAACAACTTAAAATAAATGCTTTCCATTCCCACAAAGTACTAGTCCTGCTTAAAATATATGTACCGGAGCCTTGAGGATGAGAATATTACTTTTACTCATCTTTTTTAGGAGGTTGTGGGAGACATGCTTGTGAATGCGAGTGTTTTCTTCTGTGTGGGTATACATATATGTGCGTGTGTGTGGAGATCAGAGATTGACCTTGGTTGTCATTCTCATTTGCTCTCCATCACCTTCTGCATCATTGAGTCAGGGTCTCTCCCCTCCTAACTAGCTAGTTTGCCCAAGACACCCTCTGTCTCTGCCTCCTTGGTGTTGCATTCCAAATGAGCTTCCACACCCCCTGCCATTCATGTGGACCATGAGGACCCACACTATCATCGTCATGTCTGTGCTGCAAGCACTTTATTCATGGAGTCATCATCCTTGTCGCCTGTTATCAACTTTAATTTGTTGAGTGAAGAACTTACTTAGTCCTTTTCTTTTGGTCCTATGCATATCAGGCCCTATTCACTGGAATCAATTTTTCCCCATTGCTGATGGTGATCAGCAGTCTCCCATTGAGATTAAAACCAAAGAAGTGAAATATGACTCCTCCCTCCGACCTCTCAGTATCAAGTATGATCCTGCCTCAGCTAAAATCATCAGCAATAGTGGCCATTCCTTCAACGTTGACTTCGACGACACAGAGGACAAATCAGGTTAGTTCTGTTGGTTTATTTGTTCTTTTAAGACTTTGGGTATTTAGACTTATTCTCCTATCTTTCATTCTGGAATTTTCAAAATTGAAGCATATTTTTTCATGTGAATTTAAATGCTATCTATTTGGATCTTAAGATAATGTTTCCATAAAATAGAGAAAATTTGTAGGAAAGTGTGCTGGATGATATTTAAAAATTGGTTTTAGCTTATTATTACTTAACAGTTAAAATATTGAAGTTTAATAGTATTTCATAAAAGATTTTAATCTTTTGTTTTCCTGGAAACTTTAATTATCTTTTTGGATTTATTTATTTTACATGTATGAATGTGTGGATGTCTAGAAGTTATGATGGTCGTGAGCTCCCATGTGGGTGTGCGGAATTGAACCCAGGTCCTCTGTACAACAACAAAAAATACTCTTAACTTCAACTGTTGAGCCATTTCTCTAGTCCCATGTTTTTGGAAAATGTTTAGTCATAATAATTTTACTACTTATGGTAAGCATACAGTACTAAGAGATTTGCTTTTTAAATCAATTTTTTTTGCTTACAATCACAATACATATGTGTAGTAAAAAAATAGAGAAATGTAGGACAAAAATTACCTATATCCTTACAGTTTATTATTATGTAATCAGTGTGGTGCTTTTCCTTAATATTTAAATTGATATATATATATTTAGATATATATGTATGTATATTTAAGGTCACACACACACATATATATATATATGCCATGTTAGTATTTAAGTTATGTTTAGGCTGATGTTATATTACTCTAAAAATTTTTTCTATTCAAAATAATTAATGGATTTTTTCATTAAAATGTATAGCTCTAACACCCTTATAATAGATAAGATATATCAATTAATCTTTTATCATAATTTATTATTATGTCCTAATACTGAATATTTAAGGAAGAAGGAAAGTAGGTATTTACTTTAAAAATAGAAATATTTAAAACATCTATCCTTATATTTTTCATTACTTGTATTAAAAATTATATTTAATTTGTTCATGGTTCATATCTTTCACAATGTGAATTGTGGACTCACTAAGTAAAAATTTAATTCACATGTCAGTGTATTACTAAAAGGGAGAATAAAGTAATATTTACTTAAAATGAATATTTAATACTGTTTGGGTCTACCTGCTGCCAAGCATGAATGATACTGTGTTAAAATGTATATCCATATGGAAATGTGTGAAAACCTGCCTGTCAGTTGTGTTTGATGCACTTACAGAGGTTAGTGTAGGTTCCAAGGACTGAACTCAAGTATTAGGCTTGCTGGCAAGCATGTTTATCCCCTGAGCCATGTCATTATCTTCCTATTAAGGATTTAACAAATTTCATCATTTGAGTCATCAGCTTATAGTTGAAATCACAATATTCTACTTTTGTTAAAAAGCATTGTTGTTAGCTTATATCAGTGTCTTTTTTACATTTGTCAGATCATACAGGGCGCCTGTCTATGGACCTGTACAAAGTACATAAAGAAAATGAACGTGATGTTTCTTTTTATGAAAAGCAGAAAGGGAAAACCAGCCTTATTATATGTATTCAACTGCATTTCCTCCGGGCTTAGAGTTTTGTAAATCTGTTGTTAGGTGGGCTTAGTGTACTTAGAAGTTTGGAAAAACAGTCCAAAGTTTCTAAATATCAAGTTGCTACCATCCACATTTGTAACAGGATATGTTTATAATATTTCAAGAATAAAATATCTAATGTTCTCAAATAAAAAGTCTGCTCACATCTAATATTAGAATAAAAAGTGTTGAGTTAGTACTTCAAAAAGGATGAATATTAGTATTTTATTTGAAAAAAATTCTCAATTCAATTTGATCTGCAGCAGTCGAGGTCTCTCTCTCTCTTTCTCTCTCTCTTCCTGCCTCCCCTCATCTCCCTATATCTCTTCTTCCTTCATCTTTCTCCCTTCCTCTCCTCTCCACTCTTTCACTCCTTTGAGACCTGCCTCAATGAACCTGGAACAAACCTGCAGCCTGCAAGCCCAACAATCCTCCTTGCCTTACCCCACAGGGCTTGCAGGTGCCTCATGGCCACATCTAGATTTTTCTCTTTTGTTTGTGGTTTGTTTGTTCTTCTGAGTCGGAGTCACTCTGTGAAGTCCCGGCTGATGTAGAACTTTCT
>NW_026068008.1:8620536-8637446 GCF_014885135.2 Alexandromys fortis
TTTTTTTTTTTTTGAGACAGGGTTTCTCTGTGGCTTTGGAGCCTGTCCTGGAACTAGCTCTGTAGACCAGGCTGGTCTCGAACTCACAAAGATCCGCCTGCCTCTGCCTCCCGAGTGCTAGGATTAAAGGCGTGCGCCACCATTGCCCGGCTAAACAGATATTTTAAACTCACTTTTTTTGACCTGACCCTATTCAAAAGAATAGTCTTCTCCACAATTAGGCATTCGCTTATCATAAACTCACTTGGCTATTTTACTGAAATACTGACCTGTACAGTCTGAATGTGTAACCTGTAAAACAATCCACATAGTTTAGCCAGGCTAAGCTGGCTAACCTGACTTTAACTGTAGGATGTCTAACAATGTGTGTTTTTTTGTATCACTTTCTTTCTCCAGAGCCGGCTTGCCTGAGTCTTCTCCCAAAGTCAATTCGACATTGATTACCTAAGCTCTCTAATCTCCTTTCTATACGCAAGGGACAGACTCTTTGGCCAGCTCAGATTTTGTTATGCGACAGCAAGAAAGAAAGACACAATAGAGCACTTGGCTACTTCAGGCGCCATTCCAGCTGCAGTCAGTGTAGACCTGAGTAATGAACATATGACTGGCGTCACTCAGGGGACTTGTGGTGAATCGATTTAAAGGCAAATCAAATATCTTATCCATTTATTCATCAGACATTTGTGCATCTCCTCTGACAGGTACCAAGGTAGGCAGTGGGAATAGCGGGATCGCAGTCTCTGCTTTCATGTGTGCAGAGCAGTACAAAAGAAGCAATAAAAGTACTGTGTTTCTCAGGGGAAAGCAAGGGCAAACACACACTGGCCTCAATGGTGATATCTTCTTTTTTCAGAGTGCTTTGAAATAGCCTTCTTTGGGTACTATCATTTTTAATGTGTGTGTGTGTGTGTGTGTGTGTGTGTGTGTGTGTGTGTGTGTGCCATATACATGTGGCTGCTAGGGGAGGCCAGAAAAGGGCATTGGATCCCCTGGAAATGTCTGCTCACCACCTGACATTGGGTCTGAGACCTGAACTTGGGTCCTCTGGAAGAGCAGCAAGCAGTCTTAACTGCTGAGTCTTCCTTCCCACCCTCACCCTTACAGATGACAAAAATATCTATACCGAAATGCTTTTTTATATGAGGTATATAGGTTTTGAAACTTAAGCCTGTGTTTTTGTTTGTGTGTGTGTGTGTGTGTGTGCATATGTGTGTGTGGTGTGTGAACACACAGCACTGGTACACTTTCTGAAGAGTAATTTAAATATATGCTGTTATTATCTATGTTTCTCCAGTCTAACAGTTCTGTTGTATGCTGGTTTTAGGAAAAAATCCTAAGACAAGCTGCTTAAGAAATCCAATCAGGCCAAATCAAACCAAATTAACATACCCATGTTTTATTAAATGTAACACTCTTGGGTGGTCAAGAGCATGGCAGGGGAGTCAGAAAATTGGGGAGCAGATGCAAAATCCGGGATCATGTGTTCCTCCTCTGGGTGCCCACTTAAATACCCTGTGAGAATGGTCCTGACTCTCCCCCAGGGAGGGGTCAGGGCCTGGCATGCTGGGATTTGGAGTCCAGTCAAACGCAGCTCCCAGGCCAGGGGGCTGGGATGGATGCCAAGAGCTGGGGTGTCACTCACAACTTAACATTACATTGGTGGAGTTTAGTGTATTCAACATACAAAGTTTCCTTTCTGACCCTATGTCTGCAGCATACAACAGAATTAGGCAGAAGTAGTTAAGGACTCTCTTCTGTTCCCCTTCCTTCCCCTCCCTTTCACTTCTCTCTCCTTTCCTTCCTCCCTTTTCTTTTTCTTTAATTTGTTATACAGGCTAGCTTCAAACTCACTGGATAAATCAGAGTGCCAAGATTATATGTGTGTGCTCCTTCACCTAGTTTAGGACTGCTTTGTACTAAAGTGTGTTTCTATATATTTGTGATATACTTTTATTATCATAATCTTAGAGAAAATATTTACTAGAGAAAAACACTGAAATATACTTCATCAAAGTGACAAAGACATCTTGAGTTTTAAAAATATTTTAAATTCTTTTTATATTTTATGTTTATTTGCAAATACTCTAAGCACTGAAGGTGCACCAGTCTTTACGGTCATCATACTATGGTAGCAGTGGGTAGCACGTTTACAGTGCTGTTGTGTACTGTGCATTGGAGTCTCTTGCTTACCATGTTTCTTCTATTTGCACAATAGTCTTAGGGAGACTGTGTCTCTCTCCAGTGGTTAGATGTGTAAGTGGCAGCTTAGAAGGTAGGTTTTATCCAAGACCATGCAGATAAAGTCCAGACCCTTGTCATCCAGACATCCTGTACAGCCTGCATCTAATCATACAAGCTATTTGGTTCTCCCAACCTCACAGTGAACCCTTTTTGCCTTTTATATTCTTACTCGGGGAATCTGCCTTGCTCTGAGTTAAATAGAGTGGATTTTCACTTTTGAGAATTCCAATCCTTTTCCTTTTCTGTCTGTGGGTGTACTGTGACTCGCCAAGTATTCTGTAAAGATCTACATGATGGACTTTATTTCCAGTGGTGTTTTTTTTTCTCACTCTTCATATATGTAAAGTTGTATCTATGCGCACAAACAGAACCTATTTGTAAGGACAAGAACATGTTTACTGGTTCAGGGAGAAGTTTTGATGGGATGGATAAATGTGATTTTTCTTGCTAACCATTTAAAATGTGTTGGTGTTTAGTCCTGCGTGGAGGTCCTCTCACTGGAAGCTATAGGTTGCGGCAGTTCCACCTACACTGGGGCTCAGCAGATGACCATGGCTCTGAACATATGGTAGATGGAGTGAGATATGCTGCAGAGGTAAGCTGCACACACAGCCTACTCCATAGCAGAAGCCTTCCATAGTCCCAATAGATCCTCAGCTACTTAGACACCTCAGTGTCTGAGACAACCTCATTCATCTAACAGGAAAACTCCACATGTGGCCGTTCATACCCTTAAACCAACTCTGAGAGCGCAGTGTTGCTTAAATGTTTGGAAATGGGTGAAGCTTAACGTGGTGTCACATGCCTATAATCCTCGCACTGGAGAGGTCTAGGCAGGAGGATCAGGACTTCCAGGCCAGCAGCCTAGGATATATGACAAGATTCTATGTGATAAAACAAGACCAAACAGGAATAACAATAAAATAATAGTATATTTGTTGGTGAGAGAAGGTGTAAATCAGAGAGGAACTAGAAGAGAACAAGTTGTTTATCCAGTGAGGCATTATGATTCATTTATTTAAAACCCAAGGCATGTGGCATTATACTTCCTCTGTTGGATTTCAAAGGCCAGAGCGAAGAGAAACATTTGTATTATGTTCAACTTTGTGCATGCTTGATCCAAACACAAATAATCAGACATAAGCAAAGCTCACATCCCATACATGACAGCATTTGGTGCCTTAAACATGAAATTCAGACTGCATTTGCAAGAATCCAATGCACTATTCAGAGCATAGGTAAACAGCACTGGAGGGACTCTGGGAGCATGGGCAAACTTGGCTTTGCAGGCCTTGCTCTTCTCCCTGGTTCCATTGCCTTGCTAAAACCATTAGATTACATTCCTAACGCTAGCCACTTTCTCCTCCTGAGGCCGACTACCAAAATTCAGCTATCAAAGTATTAAAGTCTAGCAATCAAAGGCCCCCTTTAACTCACCTAATTAGCATGCCCAATTAAAATGGAATGCTTCATCCTAACACAGGGTTTCCCCATTTACCCTTATAAACTCGTTATCTCATGGGCCGCATCAGTCTCCTCTCTATCCAGAGAGTCCTTTGTCCCTCCAGGACAGGTATCCTTTCTCCTTCTCTCTTGTTCCCACCCCCTCCACTCTCATCCTGTATCTCCTGTCTTTGTCTCCTAGTCCCTTCCCTTTGCCCCTCTGGGGAAAATAAATCTCCTTTGTGCTGATCACTTGGTCTGGGTATCCTGAGATGATACCATTTCTGTCAAGTCCAAAATTAATGCTCCATTGTCTCGTTCCCTTTTCTCTGGTAAGGTAGTCCTTTTTGTTATAACTACATTTACTAGGAATACTCTGGATCTTCTAATCCTCTACTTAAAATATCGAGTGCCATATACCTCATTTTAATACCATTAAATAGCACTGAACTTTACCAAGAGATGAAAGCCAAGTCTGTCCTGACTCAACAAAGATATCTGAGTGGAGCACATTTGGCCTATGATTTATCTAGGCAACACTGAGCAGTTAGTTATCAGATGCTACAGATTCTCTTCAGCTTTTCATTTTCGGAGATGTAGTTAGACCCCCAGGATAATGCTGTTCCGAAAATGGAACTTCTTTTCCAGTTTCCTTATTTGTTTCCTATGTACCTGGCCTTTTAGGCTGCCATCTAACTCGCCCATTTTGCCAGAGTTTTATGTTGCAATACTTACTCTGTCCTCAGGGGAGAGGAGTGAAGTGATAGGTGTTTGGTTCTCTGGCAACACTGATAGCATGTGATCTGAAGAGTGACTGTGGGTTAGGAAAGGCTTTTTTGAGATAGCATGTAAGGTGAGACAAAAGCACAAGGAGAAAGCACTGTGAGCAAAACCTTGACTCAGTGTTTTCCAGGTAAAGGCAATAACAAAGAGAAGTGCTGTGTAGTAGGAATGCAGTAGGTTCAGCATGCTGAGGAAGAGAAAGATTTCACGTTATAGGACTGAAACTGGTGAGAGGAAAAGGGGAGGCCCCTGTCCTGCAGAGTACTGACCTGCTCTGCTTTCTATTTCCTAAAATGCATCTGACTGCCAAGTGGAGAACAAGCTGTTGTGGGGCGAATGTTGGAGGAGGGAGACAAAGCAGAAGACTACAAAAGAGTTGAGGCAAACAGCGGTAATTTGAGTAAGAGTGTAAAGACACTGTAGAAGTTCATGATATACTTGGAAGGCCATGCCAGTGGGGCTTGCCTATAACAAGGACACTAGCTTCAGCAGGCTGTAGATACAAACCTGGATGTCAGCGCTGGAAGTTCTAATGTCACATTTGGCCCAAAGTTCAGAAAAATCCCATTGTGCTCAGCTCTAGAGATGGTTCCAGTATGTGAATTAGCTTTTCTGGGTACCTTTGCTTAAGAACATAGCTGTAATCATGTTTCCCATTATGAAATTGAAACAAAAAAAAGAAAACAAAGACATTTGAAGTTGCAGCACATGCAAATGTAATGTTTCAACTATGATTTGTGGTATTATAGAGAGGTTAGAGAAATCTCATCATGAAAAAGTTTGTGCCAAGACGTGCAATGGTTGTTGAAATGAGAATGCCCCCCATAGGCTCATGTATGTGAGCACTTGGTCCCCTATGGGTGATGCTATCTGGGGAGGTTTAGGAGGTTTGGTCTTGCTGGGGGGAAATATGTCACTGAGGGCAAGCTCTGAGGTTTCAAGGCTTCTTGCTGTATTCAGCATTTATCCTCTCTGTTTTGTGCCTGTGGTTCGAGATACAAGCTCTCAGCTTACTGCTCCAGCCACCATGCCTGATGCTTGTTTGCCTGCTTCCCTACCATCATGGGTTCTAACCCTTTGAATCCCTTGGTCCAAGTAAACTTTCTTTTTCTGTAAGGGGCTTTTGTCATAGATCACAGCAACAGAAAAGTAACTGATTCATATGGATATGTAAAGAATAGTGTAATGAAAAGGTTAATAGTCTATATTGGAAACTGTGTTTGTTTATGGTTTATCCATCATTGTTATATGTTTAATCTGAACTATCTCCCACAAGACCCCTTACTGAAAGGTTTCCTCCCAAGGTTATTGTTATTGGGAGGTTGATGAACCTCTGAGAGGAAGTCCTTGGGTCATTTCCAGTGTGCCTTGCCCCTTCACTTGTCATTTTTTACTACCTGGTGATGAGGTGACCAGTTTGCTCTGTCAGGTACTCCAACTTAGACATGCTACTTTGTCACCTACCAAAAAGGTGGGGGCTAGCTGATCATGTACTGAGACCACTGAAACTGTGAGCCTGAATAAAACTTTTCTCTTTATAAATCGATGATCTCAGGACAGATGAAAAACTAACACATTAATGTAAGAAAAGCATAAATCAGATTTCCACCTTCATGGTAGATTTTTGCTATAGCACTTGGCAGCATATTTTACATATCACAATCATTTATCTTAAAAGTTAAATAAATACTATATTTAGAAATGATTTTACTAACAAGTAAGAATCTTTTTTCTTTTGTTCTTAAACAGTCTTACAAAGTAACTCTGGCTGGCCTGGGACTCACTGTATAGACTAAGGTGATCTCAAACTCAGAGAAACCTACCTACCTCTGCTGGTGCTCAAAATCTGGTGTGTTAAAGGTGTTTGCTACTCTGCCCTGTAGGAACAATCTTAATTTGATTATTGTGGGGGCTAATTACCTGTCATTCATCTCTAATTGATGACCCTGTTAGTCAGGAAGTAGGAAGTTGCTAATTTGTTTATTTTTAATACAAAAAGAGACTATAATATATGTTCCTCTGTGAAGGTGTTATATGAGGGAGAAGAAGACTTTTTAATAAACAGATTTTTTTTTGATCTGGTTTCTCATCATATTTCAAACAATTGTTGCTTAGCTAACAGGAAGATGTCTACACAGGAGATTTCTTTCTCTGTACTTACACACCCATTTTCTAACCAGTTGTGTTCCTGACCCTTTGATGCCATTTCTCACTAAGCAAGCTATTTAAGGAGTTGTTGTAATTGGCACAGAGCCATTTGAAACTTTACCACCCTCATCGGCCCATCCCTACAGTGGAACGTTTTGTATCTCTCCTGAGCCCCGTGAGCCTTCTTTCATCATGCAGTGTTTGGAGGATTCTTTCCTCCCCCTACTATCTCACACGAACTAGGAATGTGGTGCAGAATCCACCTTTGTATGTTTCTGTCTGGATATCCCTTTGTTTCCTTTGATTACATGTGGTTGTTGCACTGTTACAGTTCTCTTCATATTAGTTGCCTCTAAGTTGTGCAGTTTGATCTGAAGCACGGCGATGAAAGTGTGTATTTGGATATGTCAAATTTTCTCTGTGACAGTTGGCTATGACGGTGATTTGGCCATGAAGACTGAATGAGTGCTCTCTTACTGAATTGCCAAGAAGATCCCTAAGGATCTTATCTGAGGTGATCCTTGGTATCATCAGGTCATTGCTTATAACAACATGGCATGGCCTTCAGCATTTATGATAGGAACTAAATCTTCTGGGCATGGCATGTTGCCCTTTGGCTCCTCTCTGTCCTTCTTTCAAGCAGAACTGAAGTGGTAGTCAGCTTGGTTGTTCTGAAATTTTTCATATTCCTCTGTATTAAGGGTACTCTGTGGCTCTCATGAACTCTCATGTTCTCACATGTACTCACGTTACTCACATGTACTCACATGGAGGTTTCTGTTGGGTTTTACAAATGTCTGCTTGCCTGAGAACTAAGTTGCAAAATAAGCAGAGACTTTTCAAGAGTCTCAAGTTCTCAAACTCCTCTCTCCCTTCTCTCCCTTTCTCCTGGCACTAGCTGCCTCTTTCTTCATGTTCAGGCACCTCCAATTCTTTGACCCAAAGCTTCTTTTTCCCCATCAAAACTTGCTCTTGGCAAAGGATCTGAATGTATTTATATAAGGTAATAAATGTAAACTGCCTCTGTCCGTCAACTCAGTATGATTATGGGAATATTGTACCCCTACATCAGAACATGGTGTCCCACAAGTGGAAGTAACTACCATGTAACAGTACAAATAATCTAATAATGAAAATATGACTAGTTCTAAAACAGTTTGTCATAGGGAGAATTTGCATTTCCGAGCTACAGAAATGTGAGACTGCAATGATAAATATGACAGGCCAGTTTCAGAAGCAACCTTATTACCATCAGCAACCACTTTATAGGGGTTGACTTCTTGGACCTTTAGAGCCCAGGCACCTCAATGAACCCCACAAACAGCTCATATCTGACCCATACCCGCTCATTCGCAGTAACTTCAGTGAGGGGCCGAGGCCCCGGGTCACATGAAAACAATATTGGAGTGTGGTAGGACTGAAGAAAGTGGGCAAAATGTTCAGGACCTAGGAAACGAGCTTTCAAATAGTTGAATAGAGATAGCTTGGAGCCTGCAATCGTTCTGGTCTCATTTTATATGAATAGATTAGAAGGATAAAGTCAAGGTCTACTGAAGGATTCCCTTTTAGGGTTTTATTGCTGTGAAGAAACACCACTACTATGGCACCATTTAATTGGGTTATCTTACAGTTTCAGAGGTTTCGTCCATTATCATCATGGTAGGATGTGGTGGTGCACAGGCAGACATGGTACTGGAGGCGAAGCTGAGAGTTACGCATCTTGATCCCCAAGCAACAGGAAGTGAACTGTTTCAGTGGGTGAAACTTGAGCTAAGGCAACCTGAAAGCCCAACCCCACAGTGACACACTTCTTCCAACAAGGCCACACCTACTCCACCAAAGCCACAGCTCTTAAGAGTGCCACTTTCTATGTGCTTATGTGGGGGAGGGGGTCAATTCCAGTCAAACTACTACAGATTCCCTATACACTGGAGGCCCCAGCACCAGGCAGTTATATCAATGTTTCATTTGCATTTATACTTTTCACCATGCTTATGTAAATGTTTGAATTATGTTGTGTACTTTCTTTTCAGCTCCATGTTGTCCACTGGAATTCAGACAAATACCCCAGCTTTGTTGAGGCAGCTCATGAGTCAGATGGCCTGGCTGTCCTGGGAATATTTCTCCAGGTGAGAATCCACTGCTGCATTTTAAATAGTCAGACATTCAACTAGTTTTAAACAGGAAACTAGTCTTAAATTTAGTATTTCCCTTTTGAAGTGTAGAAACTATCTAATTAGTTTTCGCATTGCCACTTGGGCATTTGATGTGAGTAGCAACTGATGCATCAGCAGAAATAGCAGCAGAAGTAACAGCTGAAATCCCAAGATGAAATCTAGGCTTTTCTGGTTCCTGATTTCAACATTTGGAGACCTGGAAGAGTGGAAAATTAAAACTCATGATTCTTGAGGCCCTTGCTTGACATATTGACAAATCATCTCAAACATACTGATCAATTGTTTAAACAAAAGCCATAAACTTCTCCTTTTCTGATATTTGCATGTGAACAGACAAGTCCTGTCATCACACCTGGAGACAGTTTCTTTAGGGTGTGCTCTT
Source organism: Alexandromys fortis (assembly GCF_014885135.2). Classification (NCBI taxonomy): domain Eukaryota; kingdom Metazoa; phylum Chordata; class Mammalia; order Rodentia; family Cricetidae; genus Alexandromys; species Alexandromys fortis. The sequence continues at coordinate 8,629,711 of NW_026068008.1, forward strand.
TTTCCATGCCTCATTATCTGTGTGATGTTGTAACTTGTGGAGCTAGGGCGGGGTTGAGAGATTGGGAGTGCTGTGGGAAGCAGCCAGGACTTTATCTGAGAACTCTAGGTGGTGGCAACAGGATCCAGGAATGGCAAGAGAAGGCACTCTCAGGGTTTTAAACCTTTAGGTAGATTGAAAACACTCCTATTAATGAAATGCATATATTTTATACATTTGTATTTAAAATGTATATGCTCTTCAGGGTAGCCTCTTGATCTGGGACTTGCAGTAAGCAGCCCAGTCAGTCTGGACCCGAATGTCACAGCTGGCTTACTAGTCAGTCACTTGTCTAAGCAGCGCTTCTCTCAAGTTAACCTGTATTTGAAATGTGGCTCATCAGTGAAGAGTGATTGCTGCTCTTCCAGGGAACCAGGGTTCAGACCATAGTCAGATTGCTCACCAGGGCCTATACTCCAGCTCCAGAGAATCTGACACCCTCTTCTAGACTCCATGGGCATCCACATATACATGATCAATACACATACACAACAATAAATAAATAAAATAAAAACAAATCATTGGTACACCATCTGATACATGTGAAGCTATTACTCCCGACTTTGGAACCAGACTGTAAGTGCAGTCTAGGATCTCCATAATACCTTGTTCAGATTATTCTGGTATAATCAGCTTGTCAGGTAGAAGAGAACGTTGATTCTAGAACAGTGGCTGTAGGCTTGAGCTGATTCTGGCTTTTAGAACATAATTAAAATTTAAGAACAGAAATGGAGTGCTTGCACTAATTTGCTATTATAACTATTTCTGTTTTGAAATTTTACAACTTTTAGATTGGGGAACACAATCCCCAGCTGCAAAAGATCACTGACATTTTGGATTCCATTAAGGAAAAGGTAAAATTAATTACTATTACTATTTGTTAGTGACTAATAGCTTCCTTCTCTCCTGAATTCTTTTACATTCTTTTGAAATCTTACATATTAGACATGTGTATCCTGCTTTCTTTGAAGCAAGTATCAACTTACCAGACCAAAACTGCAGAACAAATTTACTGTCACTTTTCTTTTTAAAGGGGCAAAGAACCTGATATTATCTAAAAGAATCACCAATAAATATATGCAGATTTATGTTCTTAATACTATAATTTTAGAAATAAGACTTAAATTGTAACTTATTTAAAAGACTACTTATGTAAAATAAAATTATTTTTTTCTTGACCTGGGACCTCTCTACATAGATCATTTAGAGCCCAGGCTGACCTTGAACTCATGATCCCACTGCCTCTATCTCTTGACTGCTAGGATATAGGTATATGCCTGACTCTCTTATTCTTCTTAAATAAATCCGTAGAATTTGCTACTTTATCTGGTCTTTTTTTGGAGTAAGACAGAGATTTGTTTTACTAAAATATTAATGAATGATAGTAAGTAATCATACAGGATTTGAATGTGTGTGTGTGTGTGTGTGTGTGTCTGTGTGTAATTTGTAATCTGTAATATTCTTTTCCTTCCCAGGGCAAACAAACCCGATTTACAAATTTTGACCCCCTATCTCTGCTTCCACCATCCTGGGACTACTGGACATACCCTGGTTCCCTGACAGTTCCACCTCTTCTTGAGAGCGTCACGTGGATTGTTTTAAAACAACCTATAAACATCAGCTCTCAACAGGTGGGATAATTCTTCCAAGTTGATTGTGATGTTATCAAAGCAAACTGCTAAATCATTTTTTTTTAATGCTGTTTTTATTTCTGCCACATTTTGGAGCTTGACATTTTCTTCCATTAATTAGGTGAATGGTTGGACTAGGATTCCTGTCTCCTTTATCCTCTTCCTCTCTCCTTCATTTTTTCTTCCCACCAGGTCTTTCTAAGTAGCCTGTCTTAGCCTTGAAATCAGGTTCTTTCTGATTCAGCCTCCCATGTACTGGGATTATAGGCACGTGTCACAATTCGAGGCTAAGGGTTTCGAAACTCTATTAATTGACCTTTTGTGTAAGTCTTTAGTCACTGCTCAGAAATATTATGTTCTTAAACTTTCAGCACTTCTTAACCTGTGGGTTGTGATGTTCACAGAGGTCATATATCTGATATTTACATTACTAGTCATAACAGGAACAAAAATATAGTTTTAAAGTAGCAACAAAAATAATTTTAAGGTTGGGGGTCAACTCAACAAAAGGAACTGTATTAAAGATTCGAAGACTGAGAGCCACTGTCTTTAAGCTGGTTGAGTGTGAAAGATAATTTTGAAGGCTTGTTTATTTGCTTTCGTTAGTTTTGTTTGTTTGTTCTCTCTTTGTTTCAGTTGACATAGAAACAGTCTCAGACAGAAAGGACAATTAGTACAGAGACACCCCAAGAAAGGCTACCCTGTCCTCTCTCCTCAGTTCCTAGACTACTGCTCCCACATTTTTAGAAGTGAACACTGAGATCGGTATCAGCCCGGCCCCCTGAGACACTTGTATGCCTGATATCTTTAACCTTCAGGAGGCAGCTCTCCTGTCACATGTTTCCACTGTGGTAATGGCAGCTGAATTTTGGCTTTTGTTGACAGAACTTTTGTGGGGCTGCCTGAGGGAACATTACTAAGAGGTAGCTCTTATCTGTACCCTCCTTGGTAAAGCATTTACTCAGGCATTTCTTTGTATTGTTCTATTTATCTTTCAAAGGGATAGGGGATCAAATTAAGGGCCTTGCTCATGCTTCAGTCCCTCCTTTCCATCAGAGTAGGTCACAGGGTTGGGAGTCTCAGGATGTCCTAAGTTTTCAGAAATATGTTCCTCAACATTATGTTTCTCAGACAAAATCTTTCATCGGATGTCTGTTTAGCTCTTTTAAGTTAGGCATTGTAGCAGTAGGTACAGTTATTTTTGCAGTGAGTTAGTATGCCTTTCTGCACTAGGCCTGTGTGTCTGCCTGGCTATGTGTTCTCCAGCTTGACTCCATCAGGTTAAGTATGGTTTAGCTTTCCAAGGTCATCTCAGGCCAAGTTCTCTCTTGGGGGTGAGCACTGAGATTGTATTGAGTGTTTCCCCTTATTGCCTTTGTATTTAGGGTTACAGACAAGAAACAACTTAGTGTATAGTTATTAAAATACTTCATGAAAGTTTGGATAAAATCCAGGCATGAAAGTGATGCATAAACTTTTGTTTGTTTTGGGGGTTTTTGTCCTACACATGGGGGAAACAGCAATTCAGTAGACTGAATTGAGAATGCATTAGAGCCCTACACTTGAAAGAAATATCAGAGAAGATGCTTCTTGGGTGAATTGTGTCTTCAGAGAAAATGCAGAGAAACTTTAGGCTCTTTTGTCTGCCAGCATGACACTCCAGGAGACCAGAGGGAGAGTGAACCCAGCAGACTCTGAGAGGACCCTGGAAGCTGCTCCTCCAAGCTTAAATGCTGAGAGCATGTCTGAGAGACCCAAACAGACTAACACCATCACCAGGATCACTGCTCTGGAAGCAGGGGCCTATTCGTGACACTGCAGAAACAGAATGGAAGGGGAGATGGGGACTCACATCTCTAATTGTGGTTCTCAGGAGGCAGAGGCAGGAGCTCGCCTCTGGTTTGTGACTTCCAGGTCAGCCTGGGCTACACGGTGGAACCCTCTCTCAAATGAAACAAACAAACAAACAAACAAACAAAAAAGCATGTAAAAGAAAAGAGGAAGGCCGAATTCTCATGGATGCTATGACTATAAACTAACTCAAGCTGAGAAGTGTTGGGTAAAATAATTCACTATCAATTATCAATAAACTAAGATGGCATAGGAAAAAAAAAGAAAAGAAAGTAATGCATAGATACACATGCACACAAAGCACTCATATACATTAAACTAACATGCAAATAAACATTAACAATCCAGGAGTCCTATGAATTTTTCCATCATCTAATAAAAAAAAGACCTGCTCTGAGTCAGTGGCCTTATAAATGGGGTTACTTTTCTTCCTTTCACTTGCTAAGTTGCTTTTAGTCATTTACTACACTTGAAAAACTTAGTTAAGTATTATAACTTCAAAATGGCTAATGGCAGGTGAACTTCATAGTTCAAGAACATTTATATTCTTTAAAGACACTTGGATATTAACTTTCTGTTATTGTTGTTTTCTTCAAACCATAAGTGATTTAGACAAAAACATTATAAAATATTTAATGTAATTATTTAGTCAGAATAAAATGAACCTCACTAACCTTGTAACTCCCTACAAAGTTGCATATTATAACTGCCTCAACTGTGGATTCACTGCAGTGTTATGTTTGAGGTTCATTGAGCTAAAATTGTTAATGTGACTTTTCACAGATGATAGCATGTGAAGGAATAGCTTCATTTTAGAGCTCCCATGATTTGGCAGTTTCCTTCGAAACATTAACTTGAAATAACTACAGCTAGAACACTATTAGATATTTTAATCTTTACCAGCTGGAAGGAGACATTTAATGACCATTCAAATTACTATTAAGATTTAAGGAATGAAGGAAAAGATATTTTTAAAATTCAGTTTCAACTTATTCATAAGGAAAGCAAATTCTAAGACAGCCCTATTAGGGGCCATTACACAAGCTACTTAATTAGGACTCCTTCCAAAATGCCAAGGTTGTTAAAAGCAAAAGGAGACTGAGAAACTAACAAGAAATTTTGAAACAGTGCCTGTGGATTTGGCTTTGTGACAGAGTTCTTGTCTAGTGTCCTGCAAGACCTTATATTCAATACCCAGTGCTGAAAAAAATGGAACAAAGTAAATAAAAGTTATTATTCGACAAAACCAAAGGCTGTCTGAGTACAGAAGAGTCTCATCAATGATGCCAAGCTGTTGTCAGAACAATAGCTATGGAAAGTGAACCATAGAATGTAATACATAATTAATAGCAGGAGTCAGGGATATGTGGGAAATATTTATAGTCTCTTTGTAGTAGTTACGTAAATCTAAATTTTTCCTAAAATATAAAGCTTATAAAAATGCAAAAGAGTTCAGTTGCTCAGTGTTTTATATAGACAAATATATTATTGATTTAAAGAATTACTCAGCAAAAATATTTTTTAAAACATTTACTTTTTAAAAAGTTTTAAGATTTTATTTTTGGTTTACTATATGTGTTCTAGTCAAGTCTGAATTTTTTTGGAATCACCCTAGTCTTGTTATTTAGGTGTTCTGAGATTACCATCACAAAAGTGACTTTGCATGGTACCTGCAGATGTAGATCTGTAAAGATCTAGAAAGGTTAGTGGGGTGGCTGTGGTCTAAGACTCAGAAATGATGCTGAAAAGTGTACACTGTGTGCCTATTAAAGAGAGGCACATTCTGAAATGTTTAGACTGAAATGAATCAATGTTCAGAATTTGCCTCAAAGTCATCTGGATTGAATTTATCCATATTGGGTTTCATGGTCTAAGTTGATGAGGACGACTGATCAACAGAATCGCCACATATGGACTGCCCATGCATGCTTCAGCATTTGCCAGGGCATAAATTTCAAACTTTATTCAGTTCATCTGGATTAAGCAAAGAGAGACCAGGTAGGAGTGTGGATTGTGAACCGAGCATATGTTGGTGGGTGAAACATTCCTTCTACTTTATTAATGTTTACATGATAAAAACTAAGTGAAAGAAGATTAAATTAAAAAAATGCAATTTACTTTTGTGATAGTTCATGATTTAGTTGATAAATTTAGTTGATATTTGTTAGAACATGCTGGTTCCTCTTGAGATTGTCATTACTGAGATGGGGTAACAGGAGATTGTTGATAAGTTATTGGGGAGATTCAATGAAACAATGTAATATAAGCACTTAGCATGGTGTCTGAATCTCCATGTTCCAGAAAGGAGGTTATTTTCATTATTACTCACCTTTGGCAGGCAGCAGAGAGTTCTTAAAGATGGCTGAGCACAACTATGGCATAAATGTAGAGGACTTTGCGAAAAAGCATTTCATCTTGCTGAGGTTGCTACTCATGGAAACAAAGACCTTAGTAGTGAAGCCCAGGAAACCAGCAAAGCGGGTCATACCTACCTCAGCCTCCAGGTTGTATGGAGATGTATCTGCCAAGAATGGGTGGGTGCTGAGTCAGTATAGTGAAAGAGGAGCAAGTTTTCTGCCAGAATGGGCCTGTGCCTACATGAGGGGATAAGATATCTGAGCTAGCCAGCTAGTTCATGAAACCAAAAGAAACTAACCTCAGCAGGGCTTGCCAGGTCTACATAGCTGGGCTAAAAAGATTTGTTCAAATACTGTGGGTACTTTTTTTGGGGGGTGAGGTGTCAAAAGTCAATGGTTTAACATACTTCAGAGTGAGTTTTAAAAGGTAAGCATATGAAATAGCACACACACGAATTCTCAACACGGGCCATAATGTGTCTTGCAGAAATCATCCTAAGCCTAGGCCAGGCCAGGCAAGCATGTTCTCAGAAAAATGATGGTGGTGATGAAGAGAGTACTGAGGCAGGCGTAGGACTCTCAGCAAATGAGCAAACTGGCGGGAGAAAGTTCTACCATAACATGCAATTCTATACTGATGAGGTTAAAAGGATGCAGAGGTAGGGATTCATTAACAAGCTTTTAGATGAATTGGTGTGTGTGTGCGTGCGTGTGTGTGTGTAAAGCAAAGACAAAGACAGGTCTTCTGAGCAATCAGTGATGTCACTAGGGAGGTGCATTGACCTAGAAGGTTCATTCATCACTATTTTGAGGTTGAACTGCATTCCCAACACCATCACCTTGACGGGAGTTATGACTAGGATTACATTAGCCTCTGTTACTGAATTTCATCAGCGGTTCTTTCTCATAAGTCTTATCTGTTTTCAACTAGAATGACCCACTCTAACATAAATGACTATTTATAAGTTGTAATAATTTATCTCTTTATTCCCATGTCTGGACTCCTTAAAAAGACATGCTGGAATATCATTTGTGAAGACAAAGATCTGCTTCTAAATGGGTGATCCTGTATCTACAGGCCATACTTATAAGCTACTGTGTTAATGGTGAGAGTTTCTTTCTCCTCTTCTTTCCTTCTGGTTGATACTATACAGGAAATGAGGGGATGGAAGCCTAACTGATGTGGCTCTGAGATCAAGGGACTAAAACTGCATAGAGAATAAAGGCTCTCAGTCTTATAGTTTACCAAATTGTCTTCATCAAAATACAGCAAAAATAAAAACAAACGGAAAACCTTATTCTAATAAGCAGTTCTTTTGTAGAGCATGAGGTTAGGATGACTCAGGTAATTTATTCAGTTTTTATTTGATCACTGTAGACTTTTGCAAAATCGTAGTAAACAATATTAAACTTCCCCAGATTATTGGAATTTCATATCACATTTATAACAGGCAATGTATATAGAGCTCTGAAACAATTACAAGTACTATGTAAAATTATGTTTATTAATATGCAAAAATGCTTATAGCATGTATTATATGGAAAAACAGATTTTAAACATTAGATATGTTTGAGCATATTTTTGTAATAAAATATGCCAGGTGTGTATTAGAGAGTAGAAAGGGGTCATATGGAAAATGGCTCTGTGAATATCAGTCTGTACTATTCAGAGCACTTCCTACTTTTACAACTTTTATCCTCAAGTAAAGAATGTTTATATTCTTAATTTCAGATCTATCATTTTTTTTTATTGAGAATAGGATAAAAAAAGTTTCCGCCTCCTCCCAGCCTCCCATTTCCCTCCCCCTCCCTCCACTCTTCTCCCCCTCCCCCCACTCCTCTCCCCTTCCCCCCACTC
>NW_026068008.1:8641613-8656012 GCF_014885135.2 Alexandromys fortis
TCTTTCTTTAGGTTGGGAAAGTTTTCTTCTATAATTTTATTAAATATATTTTCTGGGCCGTTGAGTTGCACCTCTTCTCCTTCTTCTACTCCAATTATTCTTAGGTTTGGTCTTTTTATTGTGTCCCATATTTCCTGAATGTTTTGTGATGAGAATTTGTTGGTTTTGCTGTTTTCTTTGATCAGTGTGTTTATTTTCTCTATGGTATCTTCAGTATCTGATATTCTTTCTTCTATCTCTTGTATTCTGTTGGTAGTACTTGTTTCTGTAGTTCCTGTTTGTTTACCCAGATTTTCCATCTCCAATCTTCCCTCGGTTTGTGTTTTCTTCATTACTTCCATTTCATTCTTCAAGTCCTGAACCGCTTCCCGTACCTGTTTGAATGCTTTTTCATGTTTCTCTTCGTTTTCTTGGGTATCTTTGAGCGATTTATTCATTTCCTCTACCTTTTTGTTTGTAATCTCTAATTGTTTATGGCAGTATTTCACCTCCTGCTTAAGGTCTTCTATTATTTTCATATAATTCACTTTTGAGTCGATTTCTTCTAATTCTTCTGGAATAGGGTGTACAATTCTTCTTATTTCGGGATCCCTTGATTCTGGTGAAGTCATGTTGCCTTTCAGGTTGTTGGAGGAAGTCTTGGATTGGCGCCTTCCCATCTCCTCCTTCAAATGGAACCAGGAGAGGCCTGGTGTCTTGGTCCAGTCTGCTGTGAATGAGTCTTTGGGTGTATCTTTTCAGTGTAGAAGCAGGGACAGTCCCGTTGAGCTGGAACTCCTCAGCACCCAAACATGGACTACCGTCCAGATGGAACTCCTCTGGACAGCTCTGGGTGGGTTGTGGATGCAAGCCCGATGTCTCCCCTGGTGCCGGGATCAGATCTCCTTGCTGCTTGGGTGGCTCGTAAACAAAGGGCCTACCTAGCTTGCTGCAGGCAGGCTAGTGGGACAAAGGAGCTACCACCCTCCCGTTTGCCCTGCCGATTCGGATTCGGTCCTAGAGCTGGAACAGGCTGAGCTGGGAGATGTTATGTGGTCAAAGAGGGAAGGGAGTCAGCCAGATCTATCATTTTTGTATAGTGAAGGGAACCTAGCAGAACAATTCTTTATGATCTGTAACATGCAACTTAGAAATTTAGCTTTGCAATATTTTTAGATGCTGGTAGAGGACAGATTATAACTCTTTTATCTTTTCCACACAGCTCATTAAGTTCAGTCTGACTTTCTATGGTGAAATTAATTCTGCTCTAATTTTCAACAGCTGGCCAGATTCCGTAGCCTCTTGTGTTCAGCCGAGGGAGAGACGGCAGCTTTTCTGTTGAGCAATCATCGTCCACCACAGCCCTTGAAGGGCCGCAGAGTGAGAGCATCTTTTTACTAACAGACAGAAGCATGGATGCGGCAAACAGAACAGAACTCAGACTTTCCTACTAACAACTTTTCTAGACTTTTAAGTTTAGGGGTTCCACTTTCCCAGTGGCTTTGGCACCACTGAGAAAACTGGAGCTGAACTAACTTAGCTCATTACTCCTAGATTTACACCAACACATATCCAATTGGTAAATATTGTTTGGTGTATATTGATATCACACAGTTCACCTGCTTCAGCCTTCATGTCCATATGGTCAGCCTTACAAATTTCAGACTGTACTAAAAGTTTGTTGTGGCCTTTAGCTGATTCTACCACATTTTAAAAGTGTTTGCTAAAAACTTTAAATTCACTTTGAAATCAGTTCCTATGGTTTTTATATTTTTCTTATTAATCAAGACTATATATTTTCTTTAATGTACTTTTCTCCAGCTCTCATTGTATGGCCTGTGATAAAGTATACTACATGAGACACACAGGAATTAAGATAGAATAATGTACTTACTTTTCTGATCAAATAAATCCTACACTTTTAGTGAGGAATTCTTCAGGATATAAACAGCTATTTAAAACATTATTTCATATAATTCATCCACCTAAGAATGTTAATGACCATCAGGGTGATGAATGACATATTGTGTGGTAGTGTTGGCTGCCTCATGGCAGTAAACGGTTCAGACTGTCAGGTTACACAATACCGCTGCAGCAGAACTGCCCTGAGCTGGCGAACAGGTTCCATATATTTGCCCTGTGTTGTAACAGAGCAGGGAGATATCTTATATCCATTGTTTTTTCTGTCAGTGGTGAAAAAACAAACCGAGTTTCACATAGATGCCAAAGCCATCCAATGCATTTTTCTAGCAAAGCTCATTTCTCATTTGTTACTAAGTCTCTTAATGATTGAATAAGATGCCATTTGGTAATAATTTTAACCTGTTCTATCTGGAGAGGTTTCTGTTTGTATTTGATGAAGGGGATGGGTGCCATGTTTCTTTTTCTTTTTCATTATGAAGTGACCCTATCATTAATTCAATAATCATAGTTAAGACTTGAATATTTGTTACACTTTTGCTATTTTCTGAGAAAATGTTGCTGGGTTTCTTAATTTCAATGATTTTTTTCAGATCTCTCTCATCTTCTAAATATAAAGCTAATTTTTGAAAATGTTCTTTGTATTCTTCTTGGTAGAATAACTTCATTTTGAGAAAATTGTATGATGGAGTCTACTGTCATATAAGACAAGAGTCTGAAGATTAGACTGGACACCTCAGCCATTGTTTTTTTCCTTTCAGGGTCCAACTTAAGACTTTAAGGAAGACCCATCTTCCATACATATTTAATGAGTTTCATAGTTATAGGATTTTTGATATTTGGTAGCTGTCAATCTACCTGAGATAAATACAACCAAATAAATTAACAATTAAAGTAGGATACCTCTTGAAAGTTTTTTAAAGGTAATATTTATTACTCCACTTTTTATAGTCTTATGCCCTAATAATACCAGGGTTGGGTGGGAAGATGTTTCTTTAGTTGAGAAACACGTGCTGGGGAGAGTTCTGTCAGAGAAAGAGTCTGTTTTTATCATGTTTTGGAGTGTGAAGGTGGGAGCTCCAATGGCATCCAAGAGTCATATTTACACTGCAGCATGGTGTCTGCTCTGTGATGTACATTTCACCACAGTGGGCTAAAACTAACCACATAGCACTGGTTTCCTTGGAGATCATCTGCTTCTGTATATCTCTTGGAGGTAGATGGTTGGTGCTTTCAAACTGTCATAGTAGGTTCTTTCAATAGAATTGCAAGTTACTCATGTGGATCCCTTGTTTCCCACATCACCTATTTTTGCTTGTTAAGAATTTTGTGTTATAATTTAATTTGAATCAACTTTAATAAAGAAAACAAGAAAAACACTTGTCAGTAGCAAGGCTTTGTATATGCAACAGATGGAACTGGATTGTATATTTTAAACTACTTATAAAAGGAAATAATCTCAAATTACAAAAACATTTCCAACACAATGCAAAGCAAAACAAAACCATGTCCCCTGAAATGTTTTAAAAGTAAAATGTTATCCCAAGTCCTTACAGTTTCAGTGTATTCACAATGATAACCTCATGCTTTGCAATGCGAGGGAAGAACACAAAATCCTCAATGTTGATCAACATAAAATACTCTTCATTGTATTGAATTAAATGGATATTTCTCTGGAGTGGCTGGAAACTCACCTTTGACTCCCTGAAGAGGAATTATACTAACAAGGAATCCTCCACTCCTGTCATGGGTTGAGAGAATTCTTCCTGACAGAGCCTCATATTTACTTGCTGTACTCCCATTAGAGCAAATCACCCAGTAGGAATGTGTGGGTTTATTAAACATTCTTTTTCAGGAGTTTGTTTATAATACAAGTTATTCTGAGTAGAGACTGTGCTCACAGCAGGGGAGTCAAAGAAAGTCATGGGGAGTATATGTCTTCCCAAATTCAGAAGGACTCAGCCCTAAGGTTCTGATGGAAGACATGACTTATTAGAAAAAGTCAATGAAGGTTTGTGTTTTGATGAGGGCCTCTGGAAATAACTACCTTTATGCTCTCAATTCTAATCATCTGTGGTTGACTGGTGATGGAAGTAGTTGGAGGCATAGGGAGCCGCTGCGGGCCTCAGCTACACATACATAATAACTTAGCATTGAAACAATATGACATGATGACCATTTGCCCACAGAAACGTACACATTACTCAATATTTCAAATATAACATGATAATGATTGGAATTAATGCCAAAATTGATGGAAAGTGCAAAACCAAATCCAAACAAACAAAACCACAGCATAGGAGAAAAACGAGATTACTAAGATCAGTAAACCTCCACATTTCCTACTGGAACTCAGTATTCCCTGTGGTAGTCTAGGAGCAATGGCCACACATGAAGTTAGGTAGGCTTGAAGACCATCATCATCGTTACTATCTTCCTCCTAACCACAACCTTCTGTTGACAGAGGTTTCATTCCCTCCTGGTCCTGCAGCTGTTCAGTCCCAAAGAAATACACAGACACCTACATTAATAATAAACTGGTTGGCCTTTTAGCTCAGGCTTCTTATTAATTAACTCTTCTTTCATTAACCCATAATTCTTGTCTATGATAGCCACATAGATTGGTACCTTTATCAGAGAGACATTCTCATCTGGTGTTTTCTGCATCTGAGTGATGGCTGTAGATTGAGCCTTTCCTCTTCCCAGAATTCTCCTGCTCTTGGTGACCTTGCCTATACTTCCTGCCTATATACTGGCCAATCAGCATTTTATTAAACCAATATAAGTGACAGATCTTTACAGGGTACAAGACCTTTGTCCCACATCAACCTCTATCTTTATTTATTGAGAGGTCCAGCTCCTCTCTGGAATCCTGTTTGAGGCACAGAATTATGGAAAGCACTTTAGATTTCCCCAGTGGTGGCACCTGTCAAGGTGGGTTTTTTTATGTCAGATTGGAAATCTGCAGAGGTTGAAGACTTTGTCACATACCTAACACCCACTGGAAATTCAACAACGACTTTACTGGATGTCTTATGTACTAATTACTGTGCTAGATATAAAGATGACTGAGAGGTGATTCCTGCTCTTAGTTCAGATCTTCCAAGCTCTAAGGACAGATATAATCAATATAAGATACTAAGTTTCTTAATTTGGTGTGTTGAATTAGGAGCAGCGGGGCTGCGTCCCCGGCACCCGGCCGCCCGCATGGCTAGCTTATGCCCGAAATAATTACACGGAAACCGTATTCTTTCAAACACTGCCTGGCCCGGCTAGGTCCAGTTTCTTATTGGCTAGCTCTTACATATTGTTCTAACCCATTTCTAATATTCTGTGTAGCCCATGAGCTGGCTTACCAGAGAGGATCTTAACCTGCGTCTGTCTGGAGTGGGAGCATCATGGCGACTCTTCCTCTAACCTTCTTTCTCCCAGAATTCTCTTCTGTATACTCCGCCTACCTAATTTTCTATCCAATAAAATGGGCCAAGGCAGTTTCTTTATTAGTAAGAAATCATTCCCACATCATTTCCCCTTTTTCCGTTTAAACAAAAAAGAAAGGCTTTAACTTTAGCATAGTAAAATTACATATAACAAAACAGTTATCAAGTAAGAATTACAGTTACAATATTTATATCTATTTTATCTCTTATCATAACTAAGGAAAACTATAACTATTTATTCTTCAACTCCATCAAAGACTCCAGAAGGATATAATATTATCTAAGTAAACAAGAAATAAGAAAACTCTAGAAATGACAGAGACATCTCGCTGCCTGGACAGTCACCCAAAGTTCCTCTGTACCGTTGGGGCATCCATCTTCGGCCTACAGGCCCATGGTATCCAGATACATTTCCATGAAGCAGGAAATTTTAAAGACAGTTCAGTCACTTTCTGCTGTGTTCTGTAGAATGTCTTGTAGACTCTTTCATGAATCAGGAACCCCGAAAGACCATCTCACCTTTAGGCAAGTTCAGCAGTCCTCTCTCTGAGGGTTCTCTGTGTCCAGTTTATGCAACAGTCCAGGCAAGAGCAGTTTCTTGCCCAAATGACTATCCAACTCCATAAGGATCCTCTTCGATGCCCATCTTCCTCTTGAAGTAGCTGGTGCTGCCAGGAGCAGACGTGTCTCCTTGTCATGAAAAGTCCTAAGTTATTAAAATATTTTAAATGCCATATTCTGCAGTCTTTGAAAGATATGAAGAATGCCTATCTAATTGAAATATATCTCTATATATCTAGAAAATCTAACTAACATGACTACAAGCTTAACTATTAGCAATGATTATCCATTAACAACCTATATTTCCTAATTATACATTACATTTTAAGTGAACTACATAATCACAATACCTTAATCAAGTTCAAAAATACATATACATATAACAAAATTGACCTTAAAATCCATACCAATGCAAATTATTCATATCTATATCATATCCCCCTTTAAATGTAAAAGAACATTTATAAACAATATTTGGGAACATGGGCGTAGTTTTTTCTCTCCAAACTGCTTCCTGCTGAATGGGGGCACTGTTAATCAGATCATTTAGGGTGTAACCTGTGTGTCAGGTTCATCTCGGTTGGCAGTTGAGTGAAGTAATTTTTTGAGGGTGTTCACAGCAACCTTTCAGGAGGGCGTGGTCTATCATACCATACCGGGATAGATGCAATCCATAGGGTCACATCCTCTGTGGAAACAAAAGAAGACCCTCTCCAAAGCATCATATCCTTAGATCCAAATTTTGAAGTCAAGATACCTTTAGAACATATGTGCAGGTTCAGCTTAGCAGCCCATATAATAAAATGTCTCTTTGTACTTAGCTCCTTCACAGTCAAAAATTTTAAAGAAAACACAATGTACATAATCCAGACTCTCTGTGAATTTTTCATTTTTACGTGGCTTATTTTTCTTTATTTCTCTTAATCTATAACTATCTGTACTTCTGTACTCTGTCTCTTTAAAGACTTTACCCTTTTTCTTTTTAAGACATTAACTTTATTCTTTATATTCTCTTTTTTTCCCCAAGCCTACGTACATTCATCCAACGGTGTCTGAATCTGTTTTACTGTGAATCTGTAATTTTTTTTTTTTTTTCCAGGAGCATTTCTTAAAATGTTAAGCATTTCTTAAAAACTTAAGTTGCACCATGTATAGGTAATACGGTACTGCCTGTGTCCTGCCCAGTCTAAACCTTAACTGCACGGTTTTAAGGTAATTACGGTAGTTCCTGCCTGAGATCAGCACAGTTCAGCAAGGAGCAGCCGCTCCTGCCTCAGAGTCATTTGGTGCTTTTGAGCTGAGCACAGTTACAGGCAAACAGCAGTTTACATTGGAGCCGCAATCAGCAATTTAATTTTGAGACTGAGTGTGCAGCACAGAAACTCTTTTTATCCAAGTTACAGCCAAATCTGACACGCAGAGCACTGCGCAGTCTGAAAACGCGTCTCTGTATGGCAGCAGGAATCCGCCATGCTCTTCCGCCTGCCTAAGCCTGATTCCGCCATCTGCCCAGGTGTAGGCAGGGAACGCTGAGCCATCGGCAGGTCTCAGAGCAATCTCCTCCGATCCCAAGTGGGAACAGAAACATCCAGTCCCATAAAAGCCTTGAAATGCTTTAAAGCCAGAGTTCACGCTGGCAGCATAGCACCAGGAAGCCGCGCTTTAAAATGACGCAGCTTTTTTTCTCTGCTGCTGTTGCTGAATCAGGAATCTCTCTACAGCATGTCACCAACAAAACAGCAAAAATCTGTGTTAAACTCTGTTTCCCTTATTTTTAAGGCTTCTCAGGTTTTTAAGTGGATTTAGCCCCACGTTGGGCGCCATCTGTTGAAATAGGAGCGGCAGGGCTGCGTCCCCGGCACCCGGCCGCCCGCATGGCTAGCTTATACCCAGAAATAATTACATGGAAACTGTATTCTTTCAAACACTGCCTGGCCCGGCTAGGTCCAGTTTCTTATTGGCTAGCTCTTACATATTGTTCTAACCCATTTCTAATATTCTGTGTAGCCCATGAGCTGGCTTACCAGAGAGGATCTTAACCTGCATCTGTCTGGAGTGGGAGCATCATGGCGACTCCTCCACCAAGCCTCCTTCTCCCAGCATTCAACATTGGTGTACTTATGTGGAGAAGATGGATCTAAGACTGGAAAAGTTAACAGTCAGGAAAGTTTTCAGGTAGAATGAATTTTGAATCATTCATTTTCTTCTCTTGAGACTTTAAAAACTGGTACATAGGGGTATGGACACATCAAGATTATTTTGAGATTGATGGAAATTTCAAAGTAACTAGCCTAATGGTGTTTACTGACTCACAAAATAAAAGAAAGAAAAAATCCAGAGGTTGGGCCTGGAGAGGATGCTCAGTGTATAAGAGCACTTGTACCTCTTGCAGAGGACCTGGGTTCACTTCCCAGCAACTTTATGGTTGTTCACAACCACCTGTAATTCCAGTTCCAGGAGAGCTGATGCCTTATTCTGAATTCTGGGTCACAAGGCACACACGCAGTTCACAGGTACATGTAAGCAAAATATTCATACACATAAAATAAAAATAAATATATTAAATTTTTAAAAAAATTAGACATTAATCTGGCTTATGTAATGGCCAAGCAAAGGCCAAGTCCAAGCCACAGTCTAACTACACTCTTGGGAGTTCACTTAGCCATCATTGTACAATCATTCCCCACTCTGTGAACCAAACTAGTGCCAAAGGACAGGTTCTATGTCGACAAATATTAAAATGTATCTGACCTAAATTTTCCTTCTCAATATGAACCAAATCACCAAAACCAAGGGAAGACACAGCTCAGGAGAAGAGATATCTGTCTAATCTTATCCCACTCTTTCTTAGCTGCCTTTGAACTTATTCAGTGAACAGCATAGATTGCTAACCACCGTAGTCTATGGATATATCACTCAAAAAAATCACCAATGTAATTCCAACAGGCAAGAAGCTGAGGCAGAGAACCATTACATGTTTGAAGACAGCCTGGCCCTACATGAGGAGTTTTCAGGGAGAATTGGCAGGGAAGGAAGGAGGGTAAGAGGAAGGAGGAGCAGAAAGAGATAGGATGAGAAGGAGAGGAAGATGGAAGGAAGAGAAGCAGGGAGGGATGTAAGGAAGGAAACAAATATTTGTTGACTACCAGTGAATGAACACATGGATGAAAATAAATGCTTGGATTAGGTGAAAGCCTAGCATAGTTTGCAGTGTATCCACCCCCCACCCATGAAATACCAGGTCCTCCAGATTATTCCACTGAGAACAGAAGCTATTTGCTATCTTGGTGATTATGAAATCATTCCAAAAGAAAGCTTTGCTCCCGCCTAGGCCGCCAATCTTGAAATCAAGCCTACTACTACCCTCTGGACAATGAAGAAAGTGCCACGGACTAGCAGTTTGAGTTGTTTGCTGACCTCTGGGAGCATCCTCTGAAAGCAGGCTCTCAAGTCAACATTACAATAATGACAAAATACTGTTTTGTGTTTCATTGTTTGATATGTGTACTTCTAGTTAAAGAAATGTTGGCAAAGAATGCTGATTTCTCAGTACAAATCAGAACTGCAGAAACAAACACTTTTGTATATTATTATTAACCAGTATAAAGTCAGTCTCAAAACACCAGGTGCTCCTTTTTATGTTATGTTTATTATCTTTATGACCAAAGTGAAATAATATTTACCTTACTCTAAATGGATAACTATGAAGATTTTCAGAAAATAAAATACAAATGATAATGTAAACATTTGATTGCCTTTTTAAATTTATTCTATCTCTGTATTTAACTAAGAATACGAAGCCCTGAATGATAAAATACTATTAAGATGAGAACATTATATTATGAGAAATAATATTAAGGTGTTATTAAAATGTACATGCATTCCAAGGTTCCACAGGTAGGTGTTAAGACTAGTTTAACAGGAGTTGGGTAAGTGGTTCAGAGGTTGTTAAGAGCACTGGTTGTTCTTCAAAAGGACCTGGGTTCAACCTCAACATCCACAGGGTGGCTTATATTGATTATATTATCCAGTACCAGGGATTAGACATTCTGGCCCCTGTGCTCACCTCCCAAGCATGCATTTGGTGCACAAACATCTTTATAGACCAAACATCCATATACATAATTAGACAAGCAAACAAACGCAATAAATTCAACAGTGATTTGACACCATTATGTAATAGAGCATAAAGAACACAAATCATTACTGTAACATTTGCCCACAGAGTAAGTCATAAAGAAGCACAATTGTGATCCCTAAACCAAACTTCAAAAGCAGACACCATGTCTGCCCTTTCTTACAACTTTCCAGAGGCAATAATAATTCAAAGCCCCAGTTTTTGTATTTTTCTAGAGGAAATAATCAGTTCCTTGATAATTAATAAGATATTTCCAGGGCTGGAGAGATGACTCAGTGGTTAAGAGCATTGCTTGCTCTTCCAAAGGTCCTGAGTTCAATTCCCGGCAACCACATGGTGGCTCACAGTCATCTGTAATGAGGTCTGGTGCCCTCTTCTGGCCTGAAGACATACACACAGGCAGAATATTGTATACATAATAAATAAATATTAAAAAAAGATATTTCTAGGAATCTACTTCCTAAGTTTGTTTACTAAAGATTTTCTGAAAAAGTCAACTAACACAAGCAGTTTTTATTGTTCTATAAATTTACCGACTAGATTGGAAAATTAAAATCTGCAGGAAAGAGAGGAAATAGACATCCTTACCCCAACATGCTGCAATTATTAAAATCGATATATACATTCATTCTAAACAAGTTTTCTCAAAAAAGATCCAAACTACAAAAGGAGAAACTTTTTATTTACTAAAAGCAAACTGTTTTATGGCTGCCATAATAATGAAGATGGCGTGAAGCCTGAGCTCAGTAACCACTACTATAACCAAAACTTTTAAAGTGACCATGAAAACTAAATTGCCTTACTGCATATTTTCGAACTACTAATTGAGATATATTTTAAAGGTCAAAATTGACTTCCAAGAAGCTGGGACAGAAGTTATCAAGGCTACATCTGAGCAGGATTCACAGAAGCCATCAGTAATTAGTCTTCTTTGTAAAAAACTTCTTCACAACTTTGTTAAAACTTAGAAATACCTTTGTTTCTGTTTGTTTGTTGTTTTTGGTTTTCCCATTCTTCACATAAGCTGATACTGGGTCTTGATGATGAAGATGAGTCTGCATGATCATCTCCAAACTTTCTCTGAGCTTGGCATACCTGCCACTGCTCTTTCCCTGTCAAGACATTATTCCATGTAGGTCCCAATATTACAGAAAAGAATGCAACAGACCAAGAGATGTCCCTGCCTTCCATCCATTTCTTGGAAACACCGTCAGTGAGTGTAGAAGTAAGTATCTGTCCTGCCCAATCCTACAGCTATGCAGTCCCAAAGAAATACACAGAAGCTTATATTAATTATAAACTATTTGTCCTATTAGCTCAGACTTATTATTAACTACCTCTTACAACTAAAATTAACCCATAATTCTTGTTTATGTTTAGCCAGTGGCTTGTACATTTTCTCAGTGCAGCATTCTCATCTTGGCTCCTCTGCATCTGACTGGTGACTGCATCTCTGCCTTTCCTCATCTCAGAATTCTAATCTGGGAGCCCCACCAATACTTTTTCCCTGGCTACTGGCCAATCAGTGTTTTATTAAACTAACGTGAGTGACAAATCTTTCAGTGTACAGGAGCATTATCCCCCAGCAAGTGAGAATTTACTTTTTTGAACCTTGGCAACCATTACACAATCCATTTCCCCTTTTAGTAAACTGATGGTCACTTTCAGTGACTCAGTCTTTCCTTCCCCCAATGTTCTTTCCAAGAAATTCATCCATCTGTTTTTCTGGAGTAAAAACGAAATGGAAATCTCAAGCTGTGACTAACCACTTTTGAACTGTCAGTGTGACACAAGTGTGGCGTTGACATGAAGAACTCCTATGTTCTGAAGTACAGCAACTATCTTTAGAGAAAGCCTTGGTGAACTGAGTTGGTAGATGAACTACATTTTTTCCCCTCATGAAGCATTATTTCTGACAGCAGATGTCAAACTCTGGATATCCAAATATTTTCTTAGAAATGAAAAAAAAAACTAATACTGCTTCTTTAAGGTAGACAACAAAGTGTTGATTGATTGATAGAGTCTGAGCTCTCCAGAGAAAACAGCTTGTTTCTACCTTTGTAAGCTTCTTAATCATTAATAATACTTTTCGCAATCAATTTCCCTTAATTGACATTTCCTTAATTGTACACTTGAACACATCCACTCAAAGTTTTCAAATTTGAAGGTCATTTTTACTTATGAAAAATTTCTTAGTTCCACTCTTATATGTAATAAAAATAGTAATGTCTAATTCATAATGCTATTTTGCTCTTATATATGATTGCCTCACTTATGTATAATGGGTCATGATGTTTCATTATGGTATTCAAGGGTTGAAAACAATATTGCTTATTCAATTTATTGAGTGAGTGAAAAAACTAATACTAGAGTTCATTAGTCAGCGTTCTCTAGAGAAACAGAACTTATTATGAATCTCTCTCTCATATATGTACACATATGTGCATATATACGAGAGTGATTGAAAGAGGGAGAATTTATCATAATGACTTACAGGCTGTGACTTGAATAGAAAGACTCAGAATCCAGAAGTTGCTCACTCCATGACACTGAATATCTCAGCTAGTCTTCAGTAGATGCTGTTACAGGGGGCTGCTTGTTAGTCCCAGCCACCCAGAACCAAAATAAAACAGAAACAATATTATTTAAAACACTGCTTGGCCCATTAGCTCTAACTTCTTACTGGCTAACTCTTACATCTTAGTTTAATCCGTTTCTAGTAACTGATATATTGCCATGAGGCTGTGGCTTACCAGGTAAAGTTCTGGGAGTCTGTTTCTGGCAGGCCGCATGGCTTTCTCTCTGACTGTGCCTTCTTTCTCCTAGCATTCTGTTTAGTTTTTCCCACCTAGTTATGTTTCCCTATGGCTCTGCTAAAGGCCCAAAACAGTTCCCTTATTAATCAATGCTATTCACAGCATAAAGAAGGAAATGCCACATAAAGATGCTGGAATCCTGAAGAGTAGACTCTAATAGAAGGAATGGACTTGTAAACAAGGTGAGGCAAACAGGCAAAGAACAAACGCTTCCATCTTCCATGTCCTTATATAAGTTTCCAGCCGAAGATGTGGTTCAGATTAAAAGTGTATCTTCCTGCTTCAAGATCAGGGTAAAGGCAAGTATCCTCTTACCTTAAAGGTCTATACCAGAAATGAACCCACCCACTTCAAATTAAGCAAAAATTCTCTCTCAGGTGTGCCCTCCATTTCTAAACTTCAGTTAGTTTCCGTTATAGTCAGGAGGACAACCAAGAATAACCATCTCAAAGAGAATGAATTAGTGTGTTAAAAAGTCTCTGTACAGGCAGATTCATCATTTCTTCCTCTAGGTTCATTCTGTTCTCAGGCAGGTGGGATGTAGATGAGAGAAATCCACTGTGAAAATCACGAGCCAGCACATCATACTCTGTGACTAAATGGAGATTTTACAGACATGATGAGTTTTGCAGACAGATTTCATGGTTGATATACTACATCCATAGATCCATGAAAATCTTGCAGCCTTAGTCCCAAGGGGTCTCCATGCATGTGCCTAACAGTGTTCTTTTATTAAGGCAGAGTGTGTACGTTTATCTCTCTGTCACTCATCACATTGAGACTCAGACTTCTTTCCTCGCATACATTGCCACTCTATTTACTATGAAGTAGATGCTTTTATGTGCTCTCAGTAGAAATGACAAGCTGTATTGGTTCTGTCCTCACAATGAAAGGTTCTGCTAATGCCATGCCACTACACAGAAGCACATGCATAGAGCTATTTGCTTGCTAGCCACAAGAATTCAAGGTGTGAGCCCTGGTGATTCTTTTCCTTAAGGCTTCCTTACCAGTTATGAGGCAAAGGAATATAATCTCTTTTTTTTTTTTTACTGTGAAGATCCACTTCATGTGTTAATCCCACTGAAAGAAGTAAAGACCTTTACCTGATATATTTTAGTCAAATTAAGCAAGCTTTATTTTCTGTCAGACATGACTGTCTCCATGAAGTGGGGTTTGAAAGAAAATCACTGAACATAAAAGAAAGTGGGGTTTATATAGCTAACACCTCTTCTAACACCCCTCCCTGTTGAAATAGGAAGCGGGGGGGCTGCGTCCCCAACACCCCGGCTGCTTGCTAGCTCATGCCCAAAATAACAACACACAAACTGTATTCATTTAAGAACTGCTTGGCCCATGAACTCTAGCCCTTACAGGCTAATTCTCACACCTGGACTAGCCCATTTCTAAGGATGTGTGTAAGCACCCCAAGGTGCGCTTACCGGGAAGAGTCTAGCCTCCGTCCATTCTGATGTCTCTGCTCCAGAGCAGAGCTGTTGAGTCTACCCAGGAGAGCTGAGCATGGCGTCTCTGCTCCAGCAGAGCTGT